>NC_137913.1:8405332-8437832 GCF_963457725.1 Sprattus sprattus | reverse complement strand
ATAAAACGTTGCTGGGTTACTTTACAACGCCGACTTGCTGTCCATCTGACTCTCCCTCCCTCCCCCCTTTCAGTCTCTCTATCTTTCCATCCTTGTGAGGCCTAAGGCCAGAGATATACTTGCTTTTAACGACACGTGCATGATGGTTGCCCTGCGTATACTGTCTCTGTTTAGTGCGTCGGTTGTGCACAACCTCAAATTAACGCTTGGCCGGTTGTCTGTGTGAACACGTGGTTAAAAGGTGGGTATGTCTCTGGCCTTAGGTGTTAGCGGTCCTTAGCGGCTCCAGACTGATGCTATCTCTCCTTACCTGCTGTAAAAGAGGTGAAACTGGGACGGGGCAGTTTGGAAGACATGCTCATAAATATACAGTAAGTTAGTGTGTGTGTTGGTGTTGATGGTGCAGAAAGGAGTGTTTGTGTATTGGTGATGATGATGAAGAGAGGAGTGTGTGTGTGTGTGTGTGTGTGTGTGTGTGTGTGTGTGTGTGTGTGTGTGTGTTGGTGAAGATGAGGAGTGTGTTTGTTAGAGAGGAGTGTGTTTGTGTGTGTGTGTTTGAGATGATGGTGCAGAGAAGAGTGTGTGTGTGTGTGTGTGTGATGGGGGTGAACATGGTTCAGAGAGGAGAGTGTGTGTGTTGGTGAAGATGGTGCTGATAGGAGTGTGTGTGTGTGTGTTGGAGATGATGGAACAGAGAGGAGTGTGTGTGTGTGTGTTGGAGATGATGGAACAGAGAGGAGTGTTTGTGTGTGTGTTGGAGATGATGGAACAGAGAGGAGTGTGTGTGTGTGTGTGTTGGAGATGATGGAACAGAGAGGAGTGTGTGTGTGTGTTGGTGATGATGGAACAGAGAGAAGTGTGTGTGTGACCACAGTGGGGAGGGGGGGTGGCTCTGCTCTGGCCTCTGGCAGCTTCTTAATCACATCCACTGATCAGCCAGATTACACAAGAGCCCTCTTTAGTGAATAATTAATGACCACAACAGGCTTTCAATTAACACAGCTCACACAGCTTATTCACTGCACTTAACTCATAATGACCTACACACACACACACACGCACACACACACACACACACACACACACACACACACACACACAAACACACGTACACGCACACACACACGCACACACGCACACACACACGCGCACACACACACACACACACACACACACACACACACACACACACACACACACAAACACACACACACGCACACACACACACACACACACACACACACACACACACACACACACACACACACACACACACACACACACACACACACACACACACACACACACACACACACATACACCAACGCCGCAGTCTGGCCATTTTTTGACCCTGTAACACCCCTTTGCTTCAGGCTCTGCTCATCACTGGCCCTTAAGAGCCCTCTATTAGCCAGTCTGTGAGAGCGTGAACATGTGTGTGAACCATCCTCCACACACACACTCATGTGTGTGAACCATCTTCCACACACACACTCATGTGTGTGAACCATCGTCCACCCATGGGTGATTGGGTACTTAAGAGCCCTCTATTAGCCAGTCTGTGAGAGTGGAGAGTGTATTCCCATGTGTGTGAACTACACACACTCATGTGGGAACTGTCCCCTACACACACTAATATGTGTGAACTATCGATACTTTTACTTTGGTTTGATACAAAAGGTGTGCACTCACTACCCCGCAAACAGGGGATGTCCCCAGGACCTATAGAAAACGTTTCCCAATTGTCACCGTCCTCGGGACGGTCTTGGAACGTCGTGCAAAACGTCCTAGAGTTGTCAAGGGAACCATACACATTTACGTTTTTAGAACGTTCAGAGAGACCATTAGAGGACGTCGAGGGGACGTAATTTTGCTTACAGGGTACTTCTTCTACGAATACCTCTCTCAGTCCATGAACACTTCAAGCAACAACGTCAAATTGTGCAGACATTCTTTCAGTGTTTTGGTGGTAAAGCACACTGTGTGAAAAGTTTTGAAGTGGACACAAGTGTGGAAGTAATTGTGAAATACTGTAACTCATAAAGCAGATGTAGGAAGCGCTGTAGGGTAGGGTTTCGTAGCTTTAAATAAAGCCGTTCATCAAGGAGACAACATGTTTGAGCTGGCGTGATACTCACAATGGTGTGATAGTGCAAGTGTGTGTGTGTGGGCGTACATGTGTGTGTGTCTGTGTGTGTGTGTGTGTGTGTGTGGGCGTGTGCATACGTGTGTGTGGGGTGTGTCTGTGTGTGTGAGTGGGCGTGTGCATAGCTGTGTGTGTGTGTGTACATGTGTTTGTGTGTGTATGTGTGTGTATGGGCGAGTGCATACGTGTGTGTGGGGTGTGTCTGTGTGTGTGAGTGGGCGTGTGTATACATGTGTGTGTGTGTGTTCATGTGTTTGTGTGTGTGTGTGTGGGGGGGGGGGGGCTGTGCATACTTGTGTGTATGTATGTGTGTGAGAAAGAAAGAGAGATGGAGAGAGGGTGGGTATACATGAGGAGGTAGAGGAGGAGAGGAAGCAGAGGAGAGAGAGAGAGAGTAGGGAGAGAGTAGTGAGAGAAAGAGAGTAGGGAGGGAGAGAGAGAGAAGGAGAATGAGAATAAGGAGAGGGAGAGAAAGAGGTGCAGTGTTGCTGTCGTCAGCTCCCCACCCCTGACAGGTGTGTGTGGTGTGGAAGTGACACTTTACTACGGGGAATCCCAGCACAAGAATGCCACACACACACACACACACACACACACACACACACACACACACATACACATATCATACACAGGCAACAAGATGCCGTTATATCATAAATACCACACACACACACACACACACACCAGCATACCAGTATACAAGCACACATGCCAACAGCCTGCCAGTGAAGGAACACATGACCACATCCTGCCAATACAGCAGCACAAGATACCCCACCTCACACACACACACACACACACACTATAAATACTGCTGTTTCCTGGGCCTGCACTAGCTGTTGAAACTGTAGCAGAGGCTCTAGTGTAAATGTGTACACTGGCTCGCATGAACTTCTAAAAGTAACACACACATTGCAGGGGAAATCACCATCGCTACTGATGGGGAGGGCATATGTGTGTGTGTGTGTGTGTGTGTGTGTGTGAGTGATTAAGTGAGTGACTGTATGTGTGTGTGTGTGTGTGTATCCACTAAACACACTGCTCTGTAATATGGGATGAAGCTGGGGGCCTATCCAGCAGCAGCTTTTATTAAGACCAGCAAATGATAGAAATTAGAAATTCAATCTCTCTCTCTTCCTCACTCCCTCTCTTTTTTCCCTCCCTTACTCCCTCTTTCTTCTTCTCTCTGTGGACTTGGTTAGGAGACAGGGTTAGTGGACTAGGTATGGGGACTGGGTTATTGGACCAGGTATGGGGACAGGGTTAGTGGACCAGGTATGGGGACAGCTTCAGGGGACAGTTGGAAATGCGCAGGTACCCTGCGACTTTAGGTTTGTCCTCTCACTAGTCTGTGGTGGAGGAAGGCATGACATGGATATGAGGACAGCTGGCGTTGAGGGTTCATCAGCCTCTGCTGTGGAAATGAGACAGATGTGTGTGTGGAAGAGACCTGACAGAAGTGTGTGTGCGGGAGAGACCTCACCGCAGTGCGTGTGTGGAAGAGACTTGACCGCAGTGTGTGTGTGGAAGACACCTGACAGCAGTGTGTGTGTTTGGAGGTTCAGTGTGAAGAGTTTAAAAACATAGGACATGGTATTGGTAAGTGTGAAAATGATTTAAAATTCTGTACGGCTTGTATGAGGAAAGTTGAAAGATTGTTGAACATTAGGTGAATAGTTACTAACTGTTTGTTGCCTCTTCACACAGACCCAGCAGAATCAAGTGTGACTTCATCTGACTTCACAAGTTAATATATACATTTGTCTGGAGCCGAGAACATAAACCAAATATTCTGACAGATTTGTAACTTGACCAGATAAAAGTGACGACTTCCATATGACGCAGGCTTTACAGCTGAGTGATTTCATGCCAAGAAACTGTATAAAACATTTTAAATCAAACTTTCCCTGGGGAACATAAACAGTGGCGGTTTGAGAGGTCAATGCACTTTACAGATGTCCCAACTATTTACAAACTCCAGAGCTTCCCTTCCCTCTGTCCAGAGATTTCCACTTACCGTCTCCTGAGCTGAGGGTCTTGCAGTTTCACCCCTCGGCAGAGACAGTATGATGCCGAGCAGAGCTAGTGCTGCTGTGCCCACTGCCATGCCCGCTTCCTACACTGGACAACTACAGCCATCGCAGGAACAGAGCCATGAGCTGGATTGATGGTTTCTAGCGGCCCTGGGCCTTGTGAAGAGATGTCACACACACACACACACACACACAAACACACACACACACACACACACACACACACACACACATCAAAGTCACCTCTGGAATGGCACCGGAGTGTGTCACACACACTGCCCATCTGATGAACCACAGAAACAAATATACTAAACAGATGATCCGGCAAACGAATGTACTTCCAGCAATTACCAAAAAGCATAATCCTTCCAAAGCTCTCTGGCCTACTTACTGTAACATGAGGTGAACTAAGGGCCCATTTTAAACCTCTACCAGCATTGGATTGAATCAGTAAGGAAACATGCAAAGGACTAAACCTTCTTATTAACGTGAAACAGAGTGAACACTGACTTCTCATATGTCTAAGGAAGAACCGTTCTCTGTCTCCATGCCTTGCTGTGGTAATTGTACTATACACTTACCAGCCTCTAGAGGGCAGTCTACGCCTGATTTTTACACAGCCCTCAGCATCCTCCTCAGCCCTGAAGCTTTACTAACGTATATATCATCAGTCATAACTGTCATAAATGGAGTGTTAAACTGGTCATATTCAAAGCTGATAACTCTGATATCAAACGTTGTTGGTTATTCTTTACCCCTGTCTCTGAGTCGTGCGATTGAGTCCTGCTCACAATATGGTCCTTTAGAGCAGGGGTTTTCAACTGGTTTTGTCCCAGGGACCACCATTCTGACTAGAAAGTAATCCGCGGCCCACTGATGTGCCTTCGCGCTCGCGTGTGTGCGTTCGTTCGTGCATGTGTGGGGAGAGGGGAGACGTGTCAGTGTAATATCTGGGCATGGTGAAGTCCACACAGCCTGTCTATTCGTGGCGAAATGGGAGACAGCGACAGTCTCATATCTTTCTCTTGCCCTGTACTTATTCTTCAAAACAGGTAGTTTGAAAGTTTGCAAAATACACCTCATTGCTTTTGCAGCAAGCTCTGGAAATTCGGTCTGGCAACTTATCCAGAACTTAGCACAGGCTACCATAGAATGGATAGGTGCAAGGCTTCATTCTGTCAGCGTGAATCACCTTTATATTATTTTAGACATATTTTTCTTATTTCAGACATTTTCAAGAGTAATCTGGAAATGTGTTGAAATATCAAAGCAATTATTAATATTATTATTATTATTATTATTTTTTTTTTTTAAATCGCGGACCCCCTGCAATACCGCCACGGACCACCAGGGGGCCGCGGACCACCGGTTGAAAACCCCTGCTTTAGAGTCTGTCTGTCAGTCTTTCTGTCTGTCAGAGTCAGTGTCACTGTCTGTCTGTCAGTGTCACTGTGTGTCTGTCTTTCTGTCTGTCAGACTCAGTTTCACTATATGTCAGTCAGTGTCACTGTGTGTCTGTCTTTCTGTCTGTCAGAGGTGTCACTGTCTGTCTGTCTGTCAGACCTAGTGTCACTGTATGGCTGTCAGTGTCACTGTGTGTCTGTCTTTCTGTCTGTCAGAGTCAGTGTCACTGTCTGAGTCTCTCCGTTTGTCTCTGTTTTGTCTTCTCTTTATCTGTATGTATCTCTCCATCTGTCTGTTCTCTATCTCTCTCTCTCTTTCTCTCTCTTTCCCTCTTTCTGTTTGCCTGCCTGTGGTTGCCCTCCTCGCCCCTGTGTTCATCATTAAGTCTCTGTAAAGCTGAGGACTCGCTGTCCATCTGTCATTAGTTCGGGTGTGTGTGCGCGTGTGTGTGTGTGTGTGTGTGTGTGTGTGTGTGTGTGTGTGTGTGTGTGTGTGTGTGTGTGTGTGTGTGTGTGTGTGTGTGTGTGTGTGTGTGTGTGTGTGTGTGTGTGTGTGTGTGTGTGTGTGTGTGTGTGTGTGTGTGTGTGTGTGTGTGGGATTAACACCATCCTGTCAGCACAAACCCACAGGATGCTGAGGACTTCCTGGAATCCCTCTGAAATGGGGGCCGCTCAGGGACATCAGCAGTGATGTCATAAAGGACTCCAGGTATTACACCAATCACAAGCCGTCTTCCCCACTCCAAACACCATGGGCTTTTACTCACCAGCCTTCTTCCCCACACCACACACATACACGCATAGCACACTTCACATACAATGCACATATAACACACCACATACACGTATATGACACACCACATGCACACTACCACAACACTCCACTGTGCACCACACATGAGACGCCACACACACCACACACTGCTCACACCACAGACACACACCTCAGTGAATCCCCCAGCCTTGACTGGCACAGGGCACACATGTTGTGTTAAACAGCTGGGGCTCTTATCTGTTGGCAAACACTGCTGCGGTTTATGATGATACCTGTTGGCTTACCTGATGGTGGACAGAAGCCATAAAAGGAATTACAGCATCTACGCCCTGGGCTCATTCAGATCTAACACAGTCATATGGGGCTCATTCAGATCTAACACAGTCATATGGGGCTCATTCAGATCTAACACAGTCATATGGGGCTCATTCAGATCTAACACAGTCATATGGGGCTCATTCAGATCTAACACAGTCATATGAGGCTTAGTGTTATGAATCTAACACAGTCATATGGAGGATTAGCTCAGAATAACCCAGAATACTTTATCCCATCTTCTGTAAAAACAAAATAAAAAACATTTTAAACACTTGTTGTCTAAGTGTCTATTTTTATGGCTGCCAGAAATAAATGGATGGCCAGATGAACAAAGCTATGAAAAAAGCAGACAGGGACTGCTTAGAGACAGAGTTATTTTCATCCTGATAACGTTTCTATTAATAGGCATTTGTGTGTTCTGTGTGTGAGAGCTCATTTATCAAAGCCACAGCCTCATCCATGGACTCACTGCTCTCAGGACCACTGAGGACAGCTCTCCTCTGCTAGCCTCGCCAATCTCCTCCTCTCCTCTCCTCTCTTCTCTCCCTCTCCTCCTACCTTCCTCTCCTCTCCTCTCCTCTCCTCCCTGCTCTCCTCTACTCATCTCACCTTCCTCCTCTTCTCCTCTCATCCCTTCTCTCCCTCTCCCCCTTTCATCCTCTCCTTTCCTCTCCTCCTCTCCTCTACTCATCTCACCTTCCTCCTCTTCTCCTCTGCTCAGGACCACTGATGACAGGTCTCCTCTGAACAGCCTCGCCAATCTCCTCATCTCCTCTCTTCCCTTCTCTCCCTCTCCTCCTACCTTCCTCTCTTCTCCTCCCTCCCCTCTTCTACTCCTCTCACCTTCCTCCTTTTCTTCCTCTCCTCCCTCCTCTCCTCCCAACCACTCTCCTCCTCTCCTCTCACCTTCCTCCTTCCCTCTCTTCCACTCTCTTCCTCTCACCACCAATCCTGTCCTCCTTTCCCCTTTCTACTCCCTTCTCTCCCTTTCCCCCTCTCCTCTCTCTTCCTCTCCTCTCTCCTTCTCCTCTCCTCCCATTATCTCTTCCCTCTCCCTCTCCATCTCTTCCCCCCCTTCTTCTGCCTCCTCGTCTCACTGGTTTGGCGTTTCTTAGTGTTGATTTCTTTCAGGGCCCGGTGTGCCGTCTCAGGAGAGCAGGCTTGCTGTTGATGCTGAGTGAGAGAGGCGTGTCTTACTGTAGATGGAGTCTCTATTCCAGAGTTGGCTTATGAGGCGTCTCCCCCCCGACTGTCTCAGCTCTGACTCATGTGGATGAAGTATGAGGGACCCGACAGTAATATGCCGTTTCTGGATTCCTGTGCTCACTGACCTGGATTTCCCATTTTCTGACTGAGACGCCCATAGTTGCTGCCGCCATCTCAGGCCTGTCATCTCTCTTCTCTGCTTTCAGAGGTCAAGGGCAGTCCTGTCCTTCTGCCTTATGTTTTATTTACCTGTAAAGTGCTTTATGGCTAGTGTGTGTGTGTGTGTGTGTGTGTGTGTGTGTGTGTGTGTGTGTGTGTGTGTGTGTGTGTGTGTGTGTGTGTGTGTGTGTGTGTGTGTGTGTGTGTGTGTGTGTGTGTGTGTGTGTGTGCGTGTGTGTGTGTGTAAAATGGTTTATGGCTAATCTGTCTACCAGGGTTCCTGGCTCACCAGTGCTGGGTATCGGATGCATCAGCTAGTAAAACAAAATGAAACAATGTTAAAAACACTTTTCTATCTCAGAGTTCTTTTTTTCATGAAGCACATTTAAAAGCTTGCCTCAGGATTAGTCTGAGAACTCTGTGGGGAAATGTTAACCCACTAAAGTAGACTGCATGCTGTTTTAGAAAATGTACAATAAAGATCATCATAAATGCAGGATTTTATAAAACTATTCTTTTTCATATCTTTGTGGCATTCACAAACATGTACCCAGCAGTCATGCATGAATTGACTGGACAACAGGAAGCTGCAATGCTCCCAGAATTCATCACTGAGGATATATGGGCCGGAGCAGGTGCACATTTAAATATGTCATCAGAATGGGTCTGTTTGAAAAGGTGTTTGAAATTAGTCACGGTGTGACAAACATGAAAACTGAATTCTATCTTTCTTTCTTTTTCTCTTTCTCTCTCTCAGATGGGGTCTGAAAATGCAGCAGCTAAACTCAGATACCTGTTCTGTCCATTTGATCCTGTTCTTGAAACATAAAGGTACAAGCATGTCACACTTTGGAATAACATATTATGAACATCATTTTAATATCACTGATTTGTTCTCCAATGATTCCACTTTCATGCCGTATCAGTATTATTGTTGTGGTTGCGTGAGAAAGAAGACATGGAAATAAAGTTCTTTAGTACCTAAACCTTCGGTGTGATCGGCATGAAAGGATAGATGATATTCCCTCAGGCAGATAAAAACAAACATTTCCTAATTCTATTTTCGGGCTTGTATTTCATAACTTAATGTGATGGCTCCTGCAGCAAAAGCTCCAGGACTGAAGCCAGACTGATAAATCAGGAGGATTTAATATTTATTCCACTGATGAGGTCCATCTGTTCCTGTGCACAGCAGATGCCCAGTAGAAACCACATAATCCACCACCTTTCAGCTCCCCTCACACACACTCATCCCTAGGCAGCGTCATCCAGACCCATACCTGTCTGCCCTTCTTCCTTCTGCACTGGTTTCCTGACCTCTGACCCCTGCTTCCTGTCTGGTCTTGTCTTCCTCTCATCCTCCCAACTCTTCAGAGAGCACCTCCCTTCCTAAACTGGCACTTCGACTGGTGCTTAACTTGCACTGACAGCAGCAGTTACATTCCTGCACTTCTTTTTCTTTTCAATTCCGTTTTTTTTTTTTTTATTTCTTATGTAAAGTAGTATTTATTGGTACACAAGGGTTCTAATGCGAGTAGCTTGACTGTTCTCTCCCTAGTACGTCGCTTTGGACGAAAGCATCTGCTAAATTCCTAAATGTAAATGTGTCCAGGGACTGACCTGTAGTAAACCACCCTGGCAGAGGAGACACATGTTCAGGTATTATAAATCAAACACATTTAGACATTATAAATCATACACATTCAGACATTATAAATCAAACATCCCCTCATGGTTCTACTTTTACTCCACCTGGTTCCTCACTCATCTCCAGCAGACTGTCTCTTTCCTGGGGAACAGAGGAGAGCGTTTTTCAGAGGAAGATGCCAGAGAATCTCCACATCAAATATTCTGTGTGATATAGTATTCACCACGCTCCAGTGGGTACGCCTAATCTTTTACAACATTCGATAAAAGAGGATGAAAGTTTGAGGAAGTCCCGATTAGTTACACACACACACACACACAGTTTTCCAACGCTAACAGCATAAGCACATGCTAATGATCCAGCACTGGCAGCAGAGGACAGAGATGGCTAATCTGTGGTGATTGTTGGGGCACAAATCCCTCTCTCAACATTCTCATGGATGACTGTGGGTAAACAACAGACTCCTTATATGAATATATATATACGTATATATACACAGTGGTGAAGTGGTCCCTGGAGAAGTGGGTATACTCTTTATTTCTATTAAGCAGCCCATACAGCACAGGATAAACACCCTGTTTTGAGATGTGGGTATACCCAATGCTGACTGAAAAATAAGTGGGTATACTCTGTATACCTGCGTATACCCTGGACCACACCACTGAATATACATAATGTGATAATAAAAAAGGCCTACATGGGTAATCAATTACAGTTATAATTCGAGATTGGATATTTAGGTCATTAGTGCTGGGTTAGTTAATTATGTAATTGACACAGGAGAAGGCTAACCCTTTTATTAAATAAGGTGTCACACACACACACTCACATAGAAACACACACACGCAGACTCACACATACACAAACACGCAGTGTCACACACGCACATGCACCCACACTCTCACTCACACATACACACATAGTCACTCACACATACACACAAAGTCACACACACACATGCGGGCACACACACACACACACACACACACACACACACACACACACACACACACACACACACACACACACACACACACACACACACACACACACACACACACACACACACACACACATTCTCCAGGTCTTTCATTGCTGTGGCGTCCCACAGTGAGCATTAACCCAGATTCCTGTAGGCCAGACGATGCTTTTCACAGCTACGAAACATCAGGGGATTTCAAAGGAAGATGTTTTATTTACATATCAAGGTGCCACAACACCCAGTTAGAAGCATATTTATGTCTCTGTGTGAATTATGTGAGAGTGTGTTTGTGTGTGTGTGTAAGTAGGTAAGTAAGTATGAATGTGTTTGTGAGTAAGTATCAGTATGTGTGTATGTGCATGTGTGTGAGGACGTTTGAGTGTGTGTTTGTGTGAGTCTGTGTGTGTGTGTGTATATGTGTTTGAATGCGTGTATGTGTATGTGTGTGTTTGTAGGAGTGTTTGTATAACAGCTCGAGAGGCATCAGGCAGAGGGCTATCTGGTCACAGATGGAGGAGAGTGAGGGCATGGCAGCTGCCAGGGATCTTGGCAGACAACGCCACAGCTTTGCCAAGCCGAGCTTCACTTCTTTCTGGGAAAAATATTTAACCAAGCCTGCCCCTCCTCACGCCAGCGTGCCCTAAACCCCTACACCACCCAGCCTGGAATTCCGAAGGACAGCCCATGCCAATCCACTCTCCTCCGGGCCTCACAAATCCGTTTCCCCCCCGAACCCCCTTTCCCTGCTCACACAGTTCCCCTTCAGTGGAAGTGTTAGCTTTTCACAGGGGCAAAGCTGGGGAAACAAAGACATTTAATCCTAATTGAGTCATAAAAACATTGGTGCCATTATTGTAACGGTTCAAGCTAACTGTGTTCAGCTACAGAACACACGGTGGGGATGATTCACCATCAAATTAGATTTGGCTTTGAGTCAGAGAGCAACACACTCAGGCCTGCTGATGACCTGACTGTCCCCTCAGGCTCTACAACAGAGAAAAGAGAGGAGGACAGGGGAGAAAAAAGCCACGAGAGCCAGGCTCTGAGGCTGGAGAGAAGAGAGGAGGACTAAGAGACAAAGCCAGGTGAGTCAGGATCTGAGGGGAGACAGAAGAGAGGAGGACTAAGAGACAAAGCCAGGTGAGTCAGGATCTGAGGGGAGACAGAAGAGAGGAGAACTAAGAGACAAAGCCAGGGGAGTCAGGATGATCTGAGGGGAGACAGAAGGGAGGAGGACTAAGAGAGACAGAGCCAGGAGAGTCAGGATCTGAGGGGAGACAGAAGAGAGGAGGACTATGAGAGACAGAGCCAGGAGAGTCAGGATCTGAGGGGAGACAGAAGAGAGGAGGACTATGAGAGACAGAGCCTGCGCTCCAAAGCAGAGGGTGGATGGGGGGGGGACTGAGGAGCCTGTGCTCCGAGACTCTGAGACTCCTCCAGACCAGCTGTGCTGGCTCATCCTGCCGGCCACGTCTCCACCTGGAGCTCATCTCCGCAGGCTGGCACAGGGACCACAGGCGACTCTGCTGGGAATACTAAGAGGCAGGTAAAGTGTCGCTCGCTCTGTTCATCGTGAGCACTGATGATAGGAGATGAAGCACCAGGCTCCAGTCAGCATATCAGCTTCCACTAAAGCACTCAACTCAGTGAGCTGGGCCTGTCGAGACCCCCCACTAAAGCACTCACCTCAGTGGGCTGGGCCTGTCGAGACGCCCCACTCCTCTGGCTCAGGTCCATGTGGATTTGGGAAATGAATGCAGGGACGAGTTTGCATGCAGATGGGGACGACAGTGCAGAGACACACCCGAGGATGAACACTGGAGATCTACTGCACTGCAGCTATTACTTACTTACTCCTGCTTCAGTTTACTGAAGTGTTTCCCTCCTCCTGTGGCATGACTGGGAGTGGTTGTCAATCACGGTGGGTTTCTGTCTGCTCAGACTCAATTTTACAAAGCATGCATGCATGGTATTTTTCAACATCATCTAGGTCTGCCAGAATGAAACGCCTTTGATAAGACAGGTTTTTTTTTTTTTTCATTTTTACTGTGCAAGCCAGAAAGAAAGGTTCTCTACCATCTATGCATTCCAGAAAACTGTCACCTTCTCCCCATGTGTCTGCCTTGAAAGCTCATTATGTTTGTTTACTCATGCAGTATCACTGTGGCCAAAAGCAGTCCTGTTGGGATACCTTCATATTTATGTGGTGGTGACTATTTCCTATCACTGTGTGTGTGTGTGTGTGTGTGTGTGTGTGTGTGTGTGTGTGTGTGTGTGTGTGTGTGTGTGTGTGTGTGTAGTGGAAACTATTTCCTAGAGAGCATTTACTGTTACGTGAAAATATGATCCAACAGTAATGGCAAACTAAATCAAAACCAGTGATTTAAAAAACACATACAGCAGAAATGGCTGCCTGAATACGTGATTCATGTTTAAAGACGTCTTTATTTGTCGCAAACTTTATAAGTCTCATTTTTGGCTGCTGAAACCCTGACCTATTTCCCAACAACGTCTGGCCTTAATAACTCTACTGCTGAGGTATGAAGTTTTTCGTCATCCATTGTTTCTCTAACAGCTCCCTGGAGATCATCCACACCTCTCCAGTACCCAGCATCATCATAGCTATATCATTTTCAAGATGTTTTTCAAAATGTGAAGTTTTGAGGTGCTTACATACCTGTATAACATATGAAACGTATATGTTTCCTGTAAATGTCTGTGTATGTTGACCCCAGTAGGCTCCATAGACCGCTACAGCTGCTGTCTTCCTAACCCACTTCATATACAGTACATGATTATTAGCCACTTGCTGAGAGGATGGTGGTTCAATGGAGGTTTTGTGCAAAATGGATTAAACATAACAGATTTGAAATAGATGAATGACTACAAGCTGGGAGGCAATTACATCCAGAAAAAAATCTGTAGATCTACAAAAGCTTCTATAGACCCCCTGCTGCAGCTGGAGCAGCTCGCCATTCAGCCTCTTTAGAGGATGCTGACTGAGTAGAATCAGCAGTGCTGAAGCGTGTTTATGTGTGTTGTTGTTATTTGTGGATGTGCTACATCTACTGAGGGCGTGACCATGACCCCAGCCAGGTGTCTGTCTGTCTCCGAGGGTCACTGACGTTCCTGTGGTAAGCCCTGCTATGAGCCTCAAGGTGGCGCTGTGGGCCAGACCTTGACCTCTAGCCAGGTGTCTGTCTGTCTCCGAGGGTCACTGATGTTCCTGTGCAGTGGAAAGTCCCGCTTTGAGACACTAGGGGGAGCTGTGGGTCAGCACTGAGAGACCCTGCTGTCCTCTATCAATGCAAGAGGGAGTGTAGATGTCAGAAATAATAATTCATCCCTATGCCAGGGTCACTGTTAGTAATGAAGGGAAAGTAATTCAAGGCTATGATGAATACAGATGACAGGTTATAAGAATAAGAATAACAATAATAACAGAAATATCAATCACAGCCACAGCAGCAGCAGCAACAACAACAACCACAACAGTAATAAAAACCTTCATTTGAACTTTTGTGAGGATAAACATCTTAGAAAAGATCCCTGACCCACACATCAGTATCATATCTACTGACAATAACACTACACTAACAGTGACCAGTGTGAGTGTCACAGGGGCCAGATGCTCAGGGCGAATCAACAGATTGTGGCTGGATCAGTTCAAGGGCAATCAGCACCTGGGCAGAGAGCAATATGGGGGGGGGCAGGGGGGCGTTCCTGGTAGACCCTGTCCCATGCCTGCAGCTACAGATCTCTAAGAGATGAAAGAGGAGCCATTAGGCTTATTTAGCCCTCTGACTGGAGCTAATTAGCACTGAGGAAAAGTGGAATCGCCCTGCCAGAGGGCGGGTTTAGCTGAGGTTTCCCATGTTAGGACAGAGTGCAAATCTCAGTAGTAATTACCCTTTAACTAGTCTGCAGCCAGAACACACTTATTTCCCAGGACCATGGTTTTTTTTTTTACCTTATATCACACACAACCTTTCTCTCTTTGTATAGAGGAGGTGGTTTCTTTAGATCTGTTCATTACTACCTTTTATAATGTTTGATTATATGGGAAATTAATTAAATCAATGTTGTTAAACGGTGGTAATGTTAAACCAGGCCAATGCATCAGGTGGCCAACTCTCTACCCCATCTCAGTAGAACTGGTTTGTTCCCATTCGCTATGAAACAACAGATTGTGTCTTAAATAATATAACATGAGCATGATTTAGGTTGCACACGTGTGTGTGGAGCCTACGTTATTAATGAGCCTACAGTTGGATTCCAGAATGTGGTGGTGGTAAGTAAGCCACTAACAGATGGCCAATGTCTTCTTAAATAAGTAGGCAGTAGTGTGGAGGCTACAATTGGCTATGAGACTGGTAAGATGAAAGATTCTGCATATATATTTACATATATTATATATATATATATATATATATATATATATATATATATATATATATATATATAATTAAATTCAAATTAAAACTTGTCAAAAAAGAAAGAAAGGATTTTATGACATCTCATAAAGGTCTACAAACTAACTAACATAAGACCATATAGGGTAGCCTATGGCCAACACAAAACAGTTTAATCCTTATTTTCGCTTTGGCATATAAATGGGGTTATTAAGTTTCTATTATATATTATTGATGTGAATGCTTGCTTGCGCTATGTGAACGGAAGCCCTTGATTCGAGTCTGAAATTAACTGAATTGGTCCGGAAGTGAACCGAAACCACAGTTGCGGGCGCAGTTCGAACTTGGAATTCAGGCGTTGGAGGAACCGACAGTCATCACACACCGTACCGGGGTGACGAGCGTCAACATTCTTCTGCTTGGGCAGTTTCCGTGGGGTCGACAGGGTGAATACGCTTACTTTACGCTCTGCATTTTAAATATATGAATGTGTAAATGACTCTAAATGACTCTCTGACTATAAAAGCGTGGGGTAACCGAAGGAGTTTGACACGTAGGTTTTTGGCAATGGTCCCCGGTGGGTCGCCATACTAACATTAATCATCACTGTTACTGTTGTGTTGCTACGGATACGTTACAGAAGCAAACGTTAACCGTCCCACACGTGGCAAAATTACCTGTAGTAACGTTAGCAAGAAAGATTAAGTTGATTAACTGATGAAGACAAAAGAGTTGCTGGTTTGAATGTCCACATGCGTATTCTGGTAAGTGCGATATCGATACGTTACTCAGACTGTACGTTAACTTATAACGTTAGCCTATGAACCAGAGACATAAGTGTGTCTGTGTTGACGTTAACTACCTCTAACTTATTTGACAAATGTGAAATAAAACACATCGCTATGGTTTGCTACAATATGAGCTATCGATGCCTGCTGTAAGGATTATGTTAACTTAACTGCGCCAGCTTGCTAAGGTTAGCGTGTTAACCGAGTAACTGTAAAATAGTTGTCATTCATTTACGCTAGCTTCTAACGTCAGCCGTTAGCGTTGGCTAAAGTATTGTTGGAAGATAACCTAAATAAGACCATAACTTTGGGTCAATTCATCCGCCACGTTTGCGGACAGTCCCTTCATTTATTCTTCCCTATACTTAAATACAGTGTTCACATAATAACTTCATAATATTACCTGAGCAACAATGCGCAACACAACATTTTGACTAAAGGTAAAACGGATTTATTTACTTGGTTTCATGTAGTACAATAAGTGCATCACGCTTTGAGATCACCTGCTGCGTTACCGTACCGACAGTTGTTTTCGTGCGGTTAGGCTGTTACGATGGAGCACTGTACTGGCATGGCAAGTTTGTTGCTTTTGTTTTGGTGATGGCTATTGGCGCTAGTCAACCCCCACTAAATTATTTGACACTGGCGTGGTTGTGTTGCGTGGTGATGTCGATGCGGAGAGACTTGCCACAGTGCTCTAATAAACAGATTTAAATGCCTTTCAGAAGAGCTACCAAGAAGCCGAAACAGTTTCACATCCCTCTCCGCCGCTATCGGCAGGATCAGCAGGAGGAGGGTTTGTTCTCGTGTTACGACCATGGTATGACAGCTAAACAAAAGCTTCTGTAATAGCTTGCCTTGTGGTCACTGGTACTGGTCAGTGCGCTGCATGCTTGCTGCATACTATTGTAAGCAGTACTGATGTGGTGGCTGCTGCAGTGTTCTTGGTATTGGACTAAAGAATCATATATTGTACGTCTTATTTGTGATTTATTTACAAGAATGATTGATTTCATTAATGTGTAGTTGTCTGTGGGAATGAAATGGTGAATATTATGAAGTTAACTTTAGTCAATTTTTTAGTCAAAATACAGTTTCCTGCAGTAAAGTCTTAAATCGATGAAGCCAAATTGGCATACCGTGTAGCAACAGTTAATTCCAAGATAAAGCGATGACAACTATGATATTCAAGGCTGAGTTTGGCTTCACCTCTCCAGCAAGGAGAATGAGAGCTCAGCATTTTACACGGACCACTGCACAGCTTACTGCACTCAGGCACAGGAAAGGATGGAGAGAGGTATAGAATATTAGAGGTAAAGAGAAAGAGAGCAGTAAGAGAGATTTTGAAGATGGAAATATAGTCATTCAGAGATTCATTCTTATGCAGCAACATTCTATTCCATCTCTCTTATATTTTCTCTTCATTTGCTGTAAAAAGAATAATACGAGTAGTCAACTACAGATGCACCAAACGTTCCATCCAAATATGCTCTGACCCTGGTCTGCTGAATGATTAATCCAAATCTGCTCAGTCCCTGGTGTGCTGAATGATGAATCCCACTTTATCATAAATTGGAGGCACGTGGCCGATTGTTTGTTATTAGAAAAGGTAATGCCCTTGAAACTCATGTAAGGGCAGGTGTTGTGCCGTCTGCAAATACTCTGGGACATGCCCAATAATCGGAGAGCATCTAAGAGCATGTAGACCATTCAGAAGCAGAATGAACGCAATATAACTATCATTACTCTAAAACAGATAATAATCTTACTTTTATTATACTCACTCATGTGGGTTTTTTAAATATATTCCTCAAATAAAAAAAAAGTGTATTTCATTGTGTTGGATAAACAATTTGTGGACTGTGAATGCTTTCTTCTTGGGTACTAACCAAATTAAAAACAAAACAAAAAATAAGAGGAAATTTGTTTCTTATATGGCTTCCTGCATGAGCCCCAGTGAGAGAGAAATGCAGAGTCACAGAGAGACAGAAATATAGAGAGGGAGAGAGACAGAAAGAGAGAGAGGGAGAGAGAGAGAGATGAGGTCATAGGGTTCAGGGAGCTCCAGCCGTTCCTGCCACTCTCTGCCCGAGGCACTGGCCTGACCTTGTTGCTGTTTGTCTCTCCTCAGCTATCTGGACGAAGAGGTCACAAACTCACACAAACTTAAATGCCCCCCCTCCTCCTGCCACCCCGGGGCACATTACTGAGGGGCAAACAGGCCTGGCTGTGAGTGGATGGATGCACAGAACTGATAAACGGCCCGTAACGAGGGACAGCGTCCCAGTGTGCTCCGGTTACACCAGCACATCCTTGCAGCAGCGACTGGAGCTCCATTATCCGTATCTGTGTGTGTGTGTGTGTGTGTGTGTGGGTCTGAGACGAGCTGGAGTAGAGATGCCCACTGCAGCGTGTGCCAGAGAAGGCTGCAGGACAAGAAGAATGACACTAGCGTCTTAAAACACACATAGACACAAACACATAGACACAAACACATACACACAAACACATACACACAAACCTCGCACACTTAAGGATCTGTCCTCTCTGAAAGGGTTTCTGCAGGCGTCTTAGCTAGTTTTGTGTGTGTGTGTGTGTGTGTGTGTGTGTGTGTGTGTGTCTGGTGACTCACAAGGCCAGGGCTGGTGACTGAGGCTGCTGAGGAGAAGCCAGTTTTACTCACAGGGTCGAAGCTGAGTAGTAATCATCACCCACAGCCCCAGAGACAGAGCACAGGCAGAGGGAGAGTGGGAGAGAGAGCGAAAGAGAAAAAGGCAAATGCGATGGTGGAGGAGGGAGCCGTGAGAGAGGAGTGGCAGTCGTGCATGAGCGGGTGAACATACATGCACACGCACACACCCACATCCACACACACACACACATACAGAGCCACGTGCACAAACACGCACATGAAGCGGAGCGACAAAAGCTCCTCGGCTAGCTGGGCTTCAGCGCTGAGGCTTAACTGAGTTGTGTCTCCCACTCTGGAGGCAGGGAAGGAAAGGAGAGCAGAGAGGAGGGAAGCACAGGAGCGCTCAGCTGCCTGCCATTCTGCCTCTGGCTTCACCACAGCAGCACCACAGCCCATAGGAGAGGAGAGCCCAGGGCTACACACCTCTGGAACTGGACAAGCCACTCATCACTCGCTAAGAGGAGGCAATCAGAGAGAAGAACAGGACAGGAACAGCCTGAAATGGACGGATGCCACAGGGAGTGGTAGCACGGTTGAGCCCTCTTTGGCTTCAGCTGAAACAGCGCTGACTGGATGCTGGTTTTGGACATCACTGAACTTTGGTTTTTAGTGCTGCCCTTGCTGACTGGATCTTGGCTATAGTGGGACCAGTTCTGACTGAACTCAGGTGTCGCTGGCACAACTTTCATCTTAACCCTTCTGTCTTCAGTACCAGAACCTGGTCTGTGTGTTGCCTGTGCTCCCTGGATAAGAAAAGGAACCGGAAGGACTGGGTTCTGCGCGTCTCTTCTGAATAATCAAGGAGGAGAGAGGGGCAAGGAACCTTGCAGACAGCACTGAGGACCACAGTTATAATGGGGAAATCCAGCAGCAAGCTGAAACCAGAGGTGGTGGAGGAGCTCACCAGGAAGACCTACTGTAAGTAGCCTCTCTCTCTCCCTCTGTCTCTCTCTCTCCCTCCCTCTCTCTCTCCCTCCCTCTCTCTCTCTCTCTCTCTCTCTCTCTACCCGAGTCTTTGGTGGACCTACTGCTCTCTCCTAGTCTCTCTAGCATATCTGCAGCTGTCATGTCTTCCCTGATTGCGCTCATGTTACATGTTGCGTGGCCATTCAGAGCAGGTAACAGGAACACCAGTGGTCAGTATCTGCAGCCTTAATCAGCTTTTTGCTGAATGAATGAATGAAGGTTGTGCAAAGATGAATTACCCGCCACTCTACAGCACCCACCCACTCTAATCACTTGTGGCTCACTTTGGGCTTTATATTGATCTAATCATCAGACCAGACAGCGAATCTGTAAGTCTGCAGTATACCCTGCGGTGATAACGCACACATGTATCCAGCTGAAGGGAGCAGTTTATGAAAGCCTTCATCTCTCTCTCATGAGGAGAACATGAGTCTCAGGTGTGGGTCTTGCCCATGAGGAGTCAGATCAGAGCCTGTAGGGTTCTAAGGTCATTCCCATTCACACAGAGCTCGGGTTCTCCTCAGACACAGGTCATGAGGCAGCCACTGTAGGGACAACCCTCACATACTTGCTTAATCTGGGCCTTCATGCTATAACCACGAGATGAGAAGGCCTTCATGCTATAACCACTAGATGAGAAGGCCTTTATGCTATAACCACTAGATGAAAAGGCCTTCATGCTACGTAACCACTAGATGAAAAGGCATAGTGTTTACATACACTGGCATAAGGACTACTTAGGATCACTAGCAAAGATGGATTGGTGAACATGGTGATGGCCCTTGTCTCCCGTCAGTATTATTACATTTTCCTCACTGTGTTTGTTGGCTGGGAAAAGAGCTTTGTGTGTGGAGACAAGACACAAGTTTACTTAGATGTAGACCAAAAATAGGCCTGATAATCAGAATTCAAGAGCTGTCAAATTGTGATTAGCAGAAGCCAGGCAACCTCCCTAATCAGAGCTTAAAAGGACCCTTCACTGAAAATATTTGATAAATATGCAGAGTGCCTGGTCTTGAGATGTGCAATCAAGCCTTTGGTTGGCCAGAAATAGCAGAGCTGGAAATAGCAGAGCTGGACCTGAGTCTGTTGCCATGGAGGCAATATAAACATATGGTGTGTGGTAGGCTTCATATTTTATATTGTTTGTTTATTTATTTTTTGTTCTGTTAAACTAGTTTAGTCCAAGCCCAAGGATATTCCTCAACTTCTCACGCTGTCACAACAATTTGACCTCCAGTTACAGTTGAGGGGTTCAGACAACTGGTAGGTCGGGGTGATACACAGACAGTCGACACAGCGGTGACTCTTTCAGGGCGCACATACTGCAGACAAATGATACTCTGCAGAGTGAGGAGGAAAGTGTTCACGTCACTCTGCTGTGCCTCGGGTGTGTCTTTCCTCTGTCAATCACACCCCGGCATGGAAACCCTCCCCTTTGGCTGTGGAGCCTCATGGGCTCTCCTCTACCCAATTACGTGTGGTGATGGTGAAATGCACACTGGGTATTATCCTGCTGGGGCGGCCTGGGGCAGCTGGCTGGTAATAACTGTGTTCAGAGGCAGGCAGAGTGAGAGACAGACAGACAGACAGACAATGAGAAAGAGAGAGAGAGAGAGAGAAGGGAAAGTGCAGAAAAGAGGAGGATGGGCCCCCCTGCTGAGACGGGCTGGCTGCTGCTATCTCTGGCCACTGATCCCTGCACTCTGCTCTCTCTCTGTCTCTCCCTTTAATTACTTCTGCTGGTTAGAAGGGAAGTGTTTTATGACAGTTTTATGGGTTCAGTCTAACACCAGGTGGTATCAGGAATTCTTTTTTGCCACCATGTTGCCTTCCTCTTGTTAACTCCTCATCTCTTCTTTTATTCATCTCTCTCTTCACTCTTCCATTCGTTCTTCTCTCTCCTCCATTACCCCTCTGCTGTTGCTTTATCCTCTCCTCGTGTCTCAGTCGATATCAGGCTTTTCCTAGGGTTTAGCTTCCCAGAGGGCTAAGGTGCTGTTAGGGCATTGAGTAAGGGACCAGGCCCTACAGGGGGTGGGCAAACTGTTAATGTGTTTATTACTACTACTACTACTTGTTATTATATTTACTATTATTTCCTGGCTCTTATTTCCCCTCCATCACCCCACCCCTGCGCTGGTGCATTGTCCTGTGTGATTATCAGGCTCTTCCTCTCCTTATTTGCGTCTCAGTGTGTGTGTGTGTGTGTGTGTGGAGCCTCCACTGGCTTCACTTCATATCTCTGTGCGTATTGCATGGGTGTGTGTTTGGCTTGGGAAGCACTATCCTCCCTTAATGACATGACTGAGGCTTTAAGCCCTCCAGCCTCTTTAACCCCAGAGGATGTTACTGTGTGCAGGGCAGAGCAGCGCTGCTTCTCAGGGGAGAGGAGAGAGAGAGCCAGGGGTCTTAATGCTAATGTTTCTGCTCTTCCCCATCCTGTCAGTAGGACTCTGTGTGAGGGATTTCATTGGTTACCAGCTTATAGGCAATGGACGTGCAGCTGGCAGGTAGCCATGCAGTGTGTGTGTGTGAGGAGTGAGTGTGAGTGTGTGTGTGAGGAGTGAGCAGTGTGTCATAATCACTCACGGGAGGGTTTAATGTAACTGATCATGTACTGAGGGTGTGTTAGGAGTGGGCGGTGGGTGAGGATTGCACCGTGTGTCATAATCACTAACGGTAGGGTTTATTATGCATTAGCCTTAGCATAGGAGCTGGGAGCAAGGCAGGGTTAGAAGCAAGGCTGACCTGAAGGGCTACCGGACCAAACTGCCTGTCCTCTCTGTCACTAACTGTCTCTTACACACTCACTCACTCACTAACGTATCTCTCTCTCTTTCTCACTCACTCACTAACATTTATCTCACTCTCTTTCTCACTCACTCACAGTCTTTCTCTCTCACTCACTCACTCACTCACTAACATCTCTCTCACCCTCTCTCTCACTCACACAATCACTCACTCTCTCTCTGTCTTTCACACTCGCTCACACACTCTGTACAGTATCTTGTGCTTGTGCTGTCACCCTCTCTTTCTCTCCTTTTCCCTCTCGCCTCCTCCTCCTTCCTCCTCACTCGCTCCTTTGCTCTTGGCGTCTCCTCTGTCTGATTGCTCTGCTGCCCTTTGTTGGGCCTGAGTTATGAAATAGTTATGGAATAAAAGTTGATTACCTCTCAGCCGCAGTGAAAGGACTCTCTGTGGAGAGGCCAATTAAGCCGTCTCTCTGCTGAAGCCCAGTGCAGTCACACAGCTGACATTCTCCCCAGTGCAGTCACACAGCTGACATTCTCTCTGGCTTGTTGGAGGAGTGTGTCTCTCTCATCATGGCTCTCTATGCTGAAGCCCAGTGCAGTCACACAGCTGACATTCTCTCTGGCTTGTTGGAGGAGTGTGTCTCTCTCATCATGGCTCTCTATGCTGAAGCCCAGTGCAGTCACACAGCTGACATTCTCTCTGGCTTGTTGGAGGAGTGTGTGTCTCTCATCATGGCTCTCTATGCTGAAGCCCAGTGCAGTCACACAGCTGACATTCTCTCTGGCTTGTTGGAGGAGTGTGTGTCTCTCATCATGGCTCTCTAAGCTGAAGCCCAGTGCAGTCACACAGCTGACATTCTCTCTGGCTTGTTGGAGGAGTGTGTGTCTCTCATCATGGCTCTCTGGGCAGAGCTGAGTGGGGTGAGGTGCCATTTAGGGTCATATAAGTCTCTGTATCCTGGTGTCACGTGTGGGACAGTGATGACATGACTTGTGAGCCCTCCTTTAGGGACATAATAACAAGAGACAAGACATGAGACGAGACACGAGCGTGCTCAACACGATGAGACAGGAGACTGAGGCATGGAGGAGGAGGAGAGAGCCTCAAGTAAGCTGATGTGTTCAGTGTGAGATGGTTGGGCAGCAGCATAGTGCGATGTTTAAAGGGTAAAAGAGCCTCATGGAAGATGTGGAACATCAGCAGTACACTCCAGTAGTTAGTACAGCACTGTATGTGATGGTGTGCTGAATGCTGGGTTTAGTGAGAGTGTGACAGGCGGTGTTATAAGGCTGGCCTTGAAGCAACTCGGGGGTAACGGTGTTAGGCTAGTTGTGGGTTGGTTTGCTTTAGGTCTTCCCTGAGACGTCGGTTGCAGCCAGTTACCGCTGCAAAGAGTAAATAGTAAATCTACGAAGGTGGGTCTGTGTTGGTTTATGTGTGTGTTTACAGTATGTGTGCAGCATAGTGTAGCATAATGTGTTCAGTGTGAGGTCCAGCAGCATAGCCTGATGTGTTCAGTGTGAGATGGGGGGCATCAAGACAGCGCTGTGCCCTTGTGTTGATCCAGTAATGCACCACAGCAGCATGGCAGGTCAGCGCCCCCTGCTGGACAACACCCCCTGCTGCCAGAGGGCCTTTCATATTTCATGAGGGTTAAGGACCCTGTCAGGGGGTTGATAGAGACAGAGGGAGAGACAGTGTTTAGCCCACACCATCTTAATATAGGCTATGGCAAACACTTATTACTGGAGGGAGCTATTTATGTTTGCCATGGCAACTGAGTTTCTACTGAAGATGATCAACACTTAATTTATCTACTGCCTTGAGAGTCTGCATCTGAAAGTAACAGCCTCTCTCCGGTTAATATGTATTTATTTTCTAAATCTGTTGCCAGGTGTCCAAAATCAAACAAACACAGCTTTTCCCTCTGTGCTGCTGTGCGGTAGGTGCCATCAACTGGTCATGTGTGGGAAAGCGATGATAGGTGCCATCAACTGGTCCTGTGTGGGAAAGCGATGAAAGGTGCCATCAACTGGTCATGTGTGGGAAAGCGATGATAGGTGCCATCAACTGGTCATGTGTGGGAAAGCGATGAAAGGTGCCATCAACTGGTCCTGTGTGGGAAAGCGATGAAAGGTGCCATCAACTGGTCATGTGTGGGAAAGCGATGATAGGTGCCATCAACTGGTCATGTGTGGGAAAGCGATGAAAGGTGCCATCAACTGGTCATGTGTGGGAAAGCGATGATAGGTGCCATCAACTGGTCATGTGTGGGAAAGCGATGATAGGTGCCATCAACTGGTCATGTGTGGGAAAGCGATGATAGGTGCCATCAACTGGTCATGTGTGGGAAAGCGATGATGCCTTTAGCTGGTCATACGTATATGGGAAAGCTATTATAGCTGCCTTTAGCTATATGTGGGAAGCGATGGTAGGTGCTATAAGCTGGTCATGTATCGGCTGTTGAAAGCATGACTAACCGTTCTGCCACGACTCCAAGGCTTCTCAGAAGTAGCATTAATCCAATAGGCAACCCATCTGTGGTTTCCGTCGGTGGAAATACTCTCTTTTTCCTTCCAAGTAAAATTAAATCACCTCCATCTTCCTTTTCCTGCAGTAAAGTAGTTTTTTGTTCTCAAACGGAGGGAAATGTGCTTCCAGACGAGCAGGCCTGAAGCAGCAGTACAGCATTACTGTTTCTGGGTGTGTCTTATTAGTTTAAGCACTGGGCTGCACTATGAAGCAGGCCGCCTGTCTGTTGGTGGAGAAGGGCCAGGAGGGTTTCTGCCACTGCCTGAACTGCTGTGAGGGCTGAATGGGACTGGAATAGGAGCCGGAGTTCAATGGAGACATTCATGTCCCTGGGTGGGTATGTGGTGGTGGGGATGAAGACACTCATGTTCCTGGGTGGGGATGTGTGGTGTTGGGGATGAAGACACTCATGTTCCTGGGTGGGTATGTGTGGTGGTGGGGGTGGAGACACTCATGTTCCTGGGTGGGTATGTGTGGTGGTGGGGATGGAGACACTCATGTTCCTGGGTGGGTATGTGGTGGTGGGGGTGGAGACACTCATGTTCCTGGGTGGGGATGTGTGGTGTTGGGGATGAAGACACTCATGTTCCTGGGTGGGTATGTGTGGTGGTGGGGATGAAGACACTCATGTCCCTGGGTGGGTATGTGTGGTGGTGGGGGTGGAGACACTCATGTTCCTGGGTGGGTATGTGTGGTGGTGGGGATGGAGACACTCATGTTCCTGGGTGGGTATGTGTGGTGGTGGGGGTGGAGACACTCATGTTCCTGGGTGGGTATGTGTGGTGGTGGGGATGGAGACACTCATGTTCCTGGGTGGGTATGTGTGGTGGTGGGGATGGAGACACTCATGTTCCTGGGTGGGTATGTGTGGTGGGGATGGAGACACTCATGTTCCTGGGTGGGTATGTGTGCTGGTGTGCGCTCCCTCCCTCTCTCTCTCCCTCCCCCTTCCTCCCTCTCTCCCTCTCTCCCCCTCCCTCTCTCTCTCTCCATCTCTCCCTGTCTCTCTCTCTTTTCCCTGTCTCTCTCCATCTCTCTCTTCCCTGTCTCTCTCCCCCTCCCTCTCTCTCTCTCCATCTCTCCCTGTCTCTCTCTCTTCTTCCCTGTCTCTCTTTCCCTGTCTCTCTCTCTCTCCGCGGTGGGGGCTGAATGTGACTGGACTGTCTCACACAGCATCTGTGTGAGGAGTCGGGGTTAAATGGACAGTGTGTCTGAATCAGGACTCGTGGGTTAACACACTCAGGACTGTGACTCTGATGAATAGTGTTGGACAGTGTGCCTCTGAGTGCTCTTATAAGGGCCTTACCGGAGACACTGATGAACGAGGCCCACACTCCAACTTCCTGTGCGTGTGTGTGCGTAATGAAGGATCACAGCAGAGAGAGACGTTAGAGTTACACCATAGCTCTCTCTCTCCCTCTCTCTTATCCTTCTCATAGCTCTATCTCTCTGTCTCTCATCCTCTTCATCCCTCTCTCGCTCTCTCTTATCCTTCTCATAGCTCTTCCTTTTTTCTCTATCCCTCTCAGTTTATTCTCAATGTATATTTGCATTCCTGATGTTTAAGAAAGAATGGATACATAAATGTGTTCAAAGAACCCATATATAATCCTTCAGCAGAAATGTGGTGTGTACGTGTGTGTGTTTGTGTTTGTCATAGTCCCGGTGTGGTTATGGTTCTGTATGGTTCTGTGTTCTGTGCCTTCATCATGTTTTGCTCTTCTCCACAGTCACAGAGAAGGAGGTTCAGCAGTGGTGAGTGATGTTCTATTTTGTCTTCTTTGTCTGTCCTCTCTCTTCCCTCTCTACTCCACTCCTCCCCCTCCCTGTGTTTATGTTTACGTTTATTAAGAATCCCCATTAGTCTACACTGTAGTGGAAACTATTCTTCCTGGGGTCAAGGCAAAAAACCGTTACAATACAAAACATACAAATAGCATTTTATGTCTGCGTCTTCCTCATCCTCTTCCTCCCTCTCTAAGTTTCAAACCCTCATTCTCTCTACATAGACAAAATGGCCACCATAGGAGTATGAACTGGTGTCTGTGTCTTTCTCTGTTTGCTACTTTGACTGATTTGTGATTCATCAGGCATTGCTGGTAGTCTGGCGTGACGGTGGTTGTTGTGCTAACAGCTAATGTAACACATGTGAAAGTGAAACCTAACAAAACATAGAGGCGTCACACACACACACACACACACAATAACCAGGGCTGAGTCACTACCTGCGCCATATCCATATCACCTCCTCACCTCTCCTTTACCCCACTCCTCTCCTCCTCTGCCAACTCTTCTCCACTATTATTTCTCCCCGTCCCCTCTACTCCTCTTTCCTTCTCTCCTCTCCTCCCCTCCTCACCTCCTCTCGTCCCCTACGCTCTCCGCTCTCCTTCACAACCCTCCCCTCTTTTCCCTTTTCCCCCTGTATGTCATGTTACTCCTTTACAGACCTTTGTGAGTGTGATATGCATGTGGTGTTGCTTTGTGTGTGATGTGTGTGTGGTGTTGCTTTGTGTGTGATGTGCGTGTGGTGTTGCTTTGTGTGTGTGAGACGTGTGTATCTGCCTGCTGAGTGTGTGTGAAGGGCAACCCTGTGTGTCTCTCTACTCTATGTGAGGTGTGCCAAGCACAAGGTCAGCCAGACTCTGAGTCCAGCCAGAGACACACAGAGAGAGGGGGGGGGGGGGGGTGCTGGGGTCAGAGAGATGGGGGGGCCCTGACTCATCACTGACCACTGCTGTCTGCCTGCCTGCCTGAGAGGGCGATATGGGATATGGGAGAGAGATATAATGTCAGAGATTCTGCTGGAGGACAGGCAGTGATGTCTGAGATGCTGGTGGTAGACAATGTCCTTGTTTGTGTGAGTATGTGTGTGTTTGTGCCTTTTCTGCTGTTCATTTAGGTGCAGTTCATCGGTGTGTGTATATGTGCTTGTTTCTATCCATGCTCAGTAGTAGCACCTCATACCAACCTCTGCCTCCCTTATTCAACGTTATAGGTTTATATCCTCTCCATATGTCACTCCCTGCTTGCCGTAGCCTCTTGAGGTCCCCATAAAGCCTGTTTGATGGCTCTCTCCTCCGTCTCCATGGGCACTAGATGCTGGTAACGGGGCCAGCGCTGGTCTGGGGGCAGCTCATATTCCCCGCTGTCATGTTGAGCTACAGCATCTATCAGAAGGAGATCAACCCACTGCCACACTCAATGCTCAGGCCCAGCGTGCTCAGCTCCAGGACATAACTCACCATTCAGTGCTCAGCTCCAGGACATAACTCACCATTCAGTGCTCAGCTCCAGGACATAACTCACCATTCAGTGCTCAGCTCCAGGACATAACTCACCATTCAGTGCTCAGCTCCAGGACATAACTCACCATTCAGTGCTCAGCTCCAGGACATAACTCACCATTCAGTGCTCAGCTCCAGGACATAACTCACCATTCAGTGCTCAGCTCCAGGACATAACTCACCATTCAGTGCTCAGCTCCAGGACATAACTCACCATTCAGTGCTCAGCTCCAGGACATAACTCACCATTCAGTGCTCAGCTCCAGGACATAACTCACCATTCAGTGCTCAGCTCCAGGACATAACTCACGTTTCAGTGGGCACCATTTATTAACAACCAGTCATTTGTGGCCATGGCATATCTATCTGCAGTAAAGCTTTGGCAAGCTGCCTCTCTGGTCTATAAAGGCCCTGTTGTTAAAATCCAGAGATTGGCAAGACACACACACACACACACACACACACACACACACACACACACATACACACTCACACACAATATGCAGAGGTTAACAAGGCGGGCACACACCTCAGGAGACCAATGAGGCGCTGTGTCCTCCTGCTGATTGGCTGGCCTCTGTGCTGCCGAGACAATCGCCTCAGCGGGATAAATCAGTGCTGAGACACACACACACACACACACACACATACACACACACACACACACACACACACACACACACACACACACACACACACACACACACTAATTTTTGCACACACAGATACAGGCACCCTACAAGTGCAAGCACACACACACACACACACCCCTCCTTCGTTTAACCAAAAATGTAACGTTCAACACCGCTGATTTCACAACAGTGGGAAAGAGGGGGGAGAGAGAGATTAAGAAAGGAGAGAGAAACAGACAGACAGAGAGGGAAGCAGACGTGGAGAGGAGGATGAAAAGAGACTCCAGCATGAGGAGAAATGCCAGATGGCAGATAATTAGAGAGGCTGGGCGCCCAGACATCACAGAAGCTGCCATACAGTTAAAGCTTGACATCTCTCTCTGTCGCTCTGTTTCTCTCACTTTCTCTCTCCCTCTCTGTCTCTCTCACTTTCTCTCTCTCAAACTTTCTCTGTCTCTCTCTCTCACTACCTCTCTCTATCTCTCCCTGTCTCTCTCACTAACTTTCACTAACTTTGTGTTGCATCACAAAAGCAGAAAAAAAAAGTATGACCGCTCTCTACAGTACATACTGTAGTTGATACCAAACAAATGAATCTGAAATGCTGCCATGTGTTTCATGACAGCCCTATGCTACAGTCTTTGTGGCGTACTAGGTACAACAGAAAGAGAGCAGATGCTTGCCATTTCCAGTGCAGTTAGGGAGACACAAGATGCAACCACCAGATGTCTACTGCAGCCCAAATGCTGATCCATGGTGTCCTCTGAATTTGGGGTCAAATAGTTATGAACTTCACATAAACTGCTAAATTCTCTCTAGCTTTGAATCTTTAGGGGAAAAAAGTGCATATCATATCCACCCTTACAAGCCCCCACGCCCAACAAATATTTCCAGATCATGTGGATCGGTTGATTTAGTTAATTGATTTAGATGAGTCATGCCTTTGACATGTGTGTGGGTGTGTGTGTATGTGTGTGTGGCTGCCCCAGTGTCTGCGCCGGTTGTGGGTGTGTGTGTTAAACATGCTGTTCTGACTCCTCAGGTACCGAGGCTTCATCAAAGACTGCCCCAGTGGTCAGCTGGACGCTGTTGGCTTCCAGAAGATCTACAAGCAGTTCTTCCCCTTCGGAGACCCAACCAAGTTCGCCTCCTTCGTCTTCAACGTGTTCGATGAGAACAAGGTAAAGCAGCCCAATCACATGAGTGTGTCCAGGGTTTGCAGCTTTCGAACTTAAACTTAGAGTGTGTAGGGGTCACATCACAGTGTGTGTGTAGGGGATAGGTCACACATTCAGAATGAGTGTGTGTAGAGGACGGTTCACACACATGTGTGTTAGTAGGGGATAGTTGAAGAGCTGTTATCATCTAGGTTTCTGGGTGTGAGTACTTGCATGTAGCAGTGAGAGGATTGACTGCTGTGGGAATCCCCAACCAATAGCACAAGGAATTTAACATCTTTTCCTGTGTATAATTAAAATTACACACAAGTGTGTGTAGAGGATGGTTCACAAACACTTGAGTGTGTGTGTGTGTGTGTGTGTGTGTGTGTGTGTGTGTGTGTGTGTGTGTGTAGAGGATGGTTCACACACATGGATTCACACTCAATGTGCAGAGCCTGAAGCAAAGGGGTGTTACAGGGTCCCAAAGTAGCCAGACTGCGGCGTTGGTGTGTGTGTGTGTGTGTGTGTGTGTGTGTGTGTGTGTGTGTGTGTGTGTGTGTGTGTGTGTGTGTGCGTGTGTAAGCCATTATGAGTTAAGTGCAGTGAATAAGCTGTGTGAGCTGTGTTTATTGAAAGCCTGTTGTGGTCATTAATTATTCACTAAAGAGGGCTCTTGTGTTATCTGGCTGATCAGTGGATGTGATTAAGAAGCTGCCAGAGGCCAGAGCAGAGCCATCCACCACCACCCCTCCCCAGTGTGATCACACACACACACTCCTCTCTGCACCATCTTCACCAACACACACACACACTCCTCTCTGCACCATCTTCACCAACACACACACACACTCCTCTCTGCACCATCAATACCGACACACACACACTCCTCTATGCACCATCTTCACCAACACACACACACACTCCTCTATGCACCATCAATACCAAAACACACACACACTCACCTACTGTATATTTGAGAGCAGTTCTGCCAACCTGCCCCGTCCCAGTTTCACCTCTTTTACAGCAGGTAAGGAGAGATAGCATCAGTCTGGAGCCGCCTAAGGCCAGAGACATACTCGCCTTTTAACCACGTGTTCACACAGACAGCCGGCAAAGCGTTAATTTAAGGATGTGTACAACCGACGCACCAAACAGACACAGTATACGCAGGGCAGCCATCATGCACGTGTCGTTAAAAGCAAGTACATCTCTGGCCTTAGGCCTCACAAGGACACGGATGGAAAGATAGAGAGACTGAAATGGAGGAGGGAGGGAGAGTCAGATGGAGAGCAAGTTGCCGTGGCAAAGTAACCCTGCAAAGTTCTATCTAAACCATTGTGTTTATAAAGATATGTTGCTAGGCTACCACTAACTGTACTGTATATATTTAGTTGTTCTAATGTTAGAAACACCATGGCAACCCTTGACGTCCATAATGTCAGAGATAGGTGTGGGTTACAGGGTCTGAGCTCCACACTGGTGAGAGTCAGTCTTATTGTTGATAGGTTACAGGATGATGTGTCAGACTTGAGGACATAATGAGTGTCAGTTTAAAGCTGTGATCAGGACTGGGAGATCAGCAGACATCTCAGGCTGAGGTAGCCTGATGGGCTTCATAGTATGTGTGAGTGTGTGTGTGTGTTTGTGTGTACGTGTGTGTGTGTGTGTGTGAGTGTGTGCGTGTCTGTGTATGTATGTGTGTGTTTCTGTCTGTGTTTATGGGATGACTCACGGCTCAGGTGATTGTCAGGTAGAGACGTCTGCAGTGAGAGCAGCTGCTCAGACCCTTAGTTAAGTGCTGAGAGGAGGAAGATGAGTCAGACGTCAGGTCTTGCCATAGACATCAGGAGACAGAGGGTTTGTTCAAGAACCTCAGCTTCAGATGCTGAAGGTCTTACAAGCATGTCTACGTCTACTTTGCCTGTGGAAAGGTTGTTGACAATATCAGCACTGAATCACTGAGAGCACTCAAAATATCAGCACTGGAGAGCAGTAACACCCTTATTTAACGTGCGGAGAGCAGTAACACCCTTATTTAACGTGCAGAGAGCAGTAACACCCTTATTTAACGTGCAGAGAGCAGTAACACCCTTATGTAACGTGCAGAGAGAAGTAACACCATTATGTAACGTGCAGAGAGCAGTAACACCCTTATTTAACGTGCAGAGAGCAGTAACACCCTTATTTAACGTGCGGAGAGCAGTAACACCCTTATTTAACGTGCAGAGAGCAGTAACACCCTTATTAAACGTGCGAATAGCAGTAACACCCTTATTTAACGGCGGAGAGCAGTAACACCCTTATGTAACGTGCAGATAGCAGTAACACCCTTATTTAACGTGCAGATAGCAGTAACACCCTTATGTAACGTGTGGAAACAGTAACACGCTTATGTAACGTGCGGAGAGCAGTAACACCCTTATGTAACGTGCGGAGAGCAGTAACACCCTCATTTAACGTGCAGATAGCAGGCCTGAGAGGGACGCCTGGGGAGAAGGAGGAGCCCTGACTGATCTGCACACACAAACACACACACACACACACACACACACACACACACACACACACAAAGCTCTCTGACTTTATGCAAAACACAGAACGGAG
>NC_137913.1:8332832-8402832 GCF_963457725.1 Sprattus sprattus | reverse complement strand
TGAGTACACACACACACACACACACACACACACACACACGCACACAGTGCTCTCTCTCTATGATGGGCTGGTGTAGACGGCACAGTACTGGCCCAGGGTGAGTACACACAACAAGCACAGGACTTGAGCCCTGGACTTGAACCCGCAACCACAGGCATGAGAGACAGGTGTGCTAGCAAGGGGGCTAAAGCCCAAAGGTGCTAGCGTCTGTCGCTAGCACGTTACTGGTGTCGTCTAGTGAGGTTTACTCACTGCACAGCACTGCACGGTCACACAGTCAGATGTGAAAGGATGTAAAGTGATGGTTGAGGATAGAGAGAGGGGTCACCTGTAACAGCCAGGCGTGGGCAGAGCAGAGCTGGCTTTTGTGTGTCTGCTCAATGTGCCCTTCACTCCTCCATCAATTATTCACCTCCCATCTGCTCATTACTGGCAACCAGCAGCCTGCGTGGGGGGAGGGTGCTTTCTCAGACTACACAACTACACACACACACACACATCAGTGCACACATACAGCTTTAGAGACATATATGATACACATATACACACTCAGTGTGTGTATACTTATTTCATGCGTCATGTGTAGATGACCTTTAGCACGTGCAGATGAGTTGCAGTTGGTTCGTGTCGTGCCTGGTCATGTGCTGTTTAAGCGGACTTAGAACAGGATCCTGTGGACGTCTCTTGTGTGTTTGTGTGTGTTTTCTTCCTCTCTCTCTCCCTCTGTGTGTGTGTGTGTTTCTCATGTCACACTCATGTTATGCTGTAAAGGTTTATGGTCCTGTATGTGTTAATGAAGTGTGTGTGTGTGTGTGTGTGTATTTCAGATTGTTGACAGGTCAGATCCATTGACATCTCTCACGCTGCGGAAAGTGGTTTGGAGTTTAGTTGGAGCCACCTGTCTGAGAGGACTCATGGGAAGAGCAGAGGATTGTGGGAAATGAACCGACCGGCCTCCTCTCCTTTTTCACTGCAAACTTTGGCCCTACTTTAATTTCACCGAAAGACGAGAAGACGACCCAGACAGAACTTCTTGTTTTTTCTGGGGATTGTAAAGAGTATAGATTCCATATGTGTTTGTGAGGAAGCGTGTGTGTGAGTGTGTGTGTGTGTGTGATTGTGCATGCCCTTGTATATCTGCTGCAAAGTTTGTATAATTGTGTGATACATTTGGAGGTAAAGAATGGGAAACGTGTGTGTGTGTGTGTGTTAGTGTACATCAGGCCAGGACTGAGGAACTCTGTTGTGTGTGGATTCCTGTTTGCTGAAGAACACTTGAAGAGGAGCAGTGGTCTGGACTGAACTGGACTGGACTGGACTAGGAGAGGCATGAGGACAGAGCTCATTTCAACCTGTACATACTCAAAACATGACCTGTACATACTGCATTGGAGAAACAGACTTTCAAAACATGTCGTCCTGCTTTGCTTACATTCTGCTGAAGTTATGATTGCACTCAAACAATGGAGCTTAAATGCTTTGTTTATTAATTTATTTATAAGATTCATTTTCATGTTTTTTATTGTTGACAAAAAAAGTGTTTGTTTGCAGATGTCACTAAGACTTTAATTTTGTTTACTTAGTGAGAAGGGAGGCACTTGGTCATGTATTGATAGACAGCACTTGGTCATGTATTGATAGACAGCACTTGGTCATGTATTGATTGACTGTACTTGTGGGATGATGTTTCCAGTATGCTGTGTGTGATTGTGTGTGTGTGTGTGTGTGTGTGACTGTCTGTCTATCTCACTAGCTAGTCTGTGCAACCCCCCTGTAGCCCAGCCTCACACACACGGCACTCTCTCTCCTGTTGTAGCACGTGTGTATCGACTGACAGCCTTGTCCTCTCCCACTTTACCTGCTTCTCTGACAAACAAGCAGCTGCTTTGTCTTTGTTCTCTCTCTCTCTTTATAAAAGCCTTTGACATTTGCAAGCTTGAGCTGTGCTGTTGTCTGCCTTCTTCCTGTGTGTTGTTTTCCTGGTAAACAGAGCCCATGGAGTGCGGTGCTGTTAAGGCGTTTACTCACTGCTCTGCGTAACGTTCCCAGACTCTCGGGACTCTGGGATATTCGCCTTCCATCAGGCAGCAGCAGGCCTAAAGCATCTCTCAGTACTCCTGATAAAGAGATGGAAGTGTTCCTCCTCCTGCGCCTCCTTAAAGGCAGATCCTCAACTGTGGCCCTGGCCGTCTCTAGCCCTAACCCTTCACATTAAAGGCAGATCCTCAGCTCCCATTGTTCTCCATCAGTGGCCCTGGCCGTCTCTTAAAGTGGCGCTGACCCGCTCTCAGCCACGGTCGTCTCTTGAAGTGGCGCTGACCCGCTCTCAGCCACGGCCGTCTCTTGAAGTGGCGCTGACCCCCCCTCAACTCTGGGCTCTGATCAGCACAAACCCAATTACCACCATCTCCACACTGAGCCAGAGGCCAGGGCTGCTGTTCCGCCAGTGGAGTGGGCTTCTTATTCAACAGCAGGAGTGTGTGTGTGAGTGTTACAGGACAACTTCACTCATAACATGGGGCTCAACACAGTCTTTAGGATGAGCACAGAAGTAATACATGAGTCGATAAATTGCACTCCATATATGAAGCCTTTGTGTAGGCTACTTATTTGAATTAGGGTAATGTGGAGTAGAGGTATGTGTGCAGGTCAGTCAAAGATGATGGGTTGGAATATTAATACGTTTCTGTCAAACTCAACTACCTCAAGGCTGCTGGGAATGAGAGAAATGCGTTTGTGTTGTTTTATGCTGTGTGAGGGGATAGATGTCTGTCTGGGGTTTGCCTGTGTTGTCTGAAGAGTGATGTGTGGCTGCAGTGTGCTTGTGTTGTGTTGTGTGAGGGGATAGACGTCTGTCTGGGGTTTGCCTGTGTTTTCTGAAGAGAGTGATGTCTTGCTGCAGTGTGTTGTGTTGTGTGAGGGGATAGACGTCTGGGGTTTGCCTGTGTTGTCTGAAGAGAGTGATGTCTGTCTGCAGTGTGCTTGTGTTGTGGTGAGGCACAGGCCTGGGCTCTGAGTGAGCTTGTCCCCTGATGTCTGGGGACCTGTCTGTCTCTGGTGTGTGGTTGGCTGTTGTGTGTAGCTGAGATCCTGCTGGCTCGAAAGGAATCAGACTTCACACCCCTGCAGGCAAGGAGTCGTCTGCGCAGAGAAATATGTCCCTACACTGCGAAAAAGAACAGTCAGTCTGGAAGGCTCCAGGCATCTGTCTTCTCAAAGCAAAGCAGGAAACGAACATTAATTCCTTTAATGTGTTCCCTCTTCACACATTGAACAAATGACATTGTGCAGTCATGGCACATCTCTGTGATTTACATGAGCTGAAAAGCTGTAACCTACATAATACGAATGCCAGGGAGATCAAACACATTAAATGAAGCCAAACCATCATAACCACCAGTATAAATAACTTAACTGGCAATTGCATTTTAATGTCAGCTGAAACGTTTAGCACAATGAAATATCACATCTTGGCACATCTATGAGGCCAAATACAAGAAATTACTACAAAGGAAATGCATGCTGCGGGATCGCATGTAGATTTTAAACCTAATGTCTAAGACACGCTGATTATACTCAAAATCGTAATAAACTTCATGAGGTCTACAGAGGATTTCAGCTATTTTTATTGGGTCAGTTTTGCGATTGTTAATCCGACTGCAATTACATCAATGGGTGGACAAAGGAGTTTCTCCCGGCGTGCTCTGGAGCTGCAATCAAAAAGAAAACATGGCAGCTCTGCAAGGCAGAGAGGGGCAGCCGGGTGTGAGAGAGAGAAAGTGGAAGAGAGAATAGAAATAGAGTGAGTGAGACTGACCAATAAGAACTGAGAAAATGAGTGTGTGCATCCGTGCTAGTGTGTGTGTGTGTGTGTGTGTGTGTGTGTGTGAAAGCAACAAAGCAGCCTTTTCCTGTAAGGATGAAAACAATGAAGGATTCAACAGGTTTTTTTTATTTAAGCTACATCACACATTCATCATAAGCCCATACTGCAAAGGCCTTGTTGCCAGGCTGATCAGCTATATAGTTCACCACCACAACATCAAGCTCACGTTCAATGCCCTGCTTGAAGCGCTTGCTAGCTATCCTTCGAAATGCCTATCGTTTCACAAGATATTGAATTCATTATGTTGATATCTGAGAACACAGGGGTCTAATATGAATGTAAACTGATGGCATCTTATGGCTTCCATAGTTCAACACACTCTTCTCATAATAACTAATACTTTACTCCTATGTTCCGTAGTGCATCACATAATAACTAATACTGTGTTCTACTCCTATGTTATAAACTCTTGCAGGTTATTAAAGTGTAAGTATACACTTAAAGGTAGTTTGTGGTTTACAGTGGCATCTAGTGGTGAGGTTGCTGAGTTGCGAATGGCGTTTAGATGCAACTCAGGACTTCCAAGAGTTTCTTAAATATGGGACCTACCTTCTTTTAGAGGATTATACTTTAAAAACTTCACTGAAGTACTGCAGGTCAAATACCCTTTTTGTTACTGTGACCATGTGGTGAGATTGCTCCTTCTTTTATGGACTGCGGCGTCTTATCATGCTTCATGTAACATCTAACTTACATTTTGCCATGGTTGGGGACTTTATTCATGTATGGACTATCTATGTAATTTAAAATCAACTCATAGTGGACTTGCAGGAACGGCATGCCAAACTGTGAGCGTAAGGATACACATAGTCTTTTAACAGTCATTGGTTACAGAAATCTAGCCAAGTTATAAAGGTGGAAATGATCTGACCCAAGCGGTCACATTATCAAATTCCTTATAATACGCTGTAACAATTTGCCTTACTTATTGGGGCAAAGAGAGAGATTTTCTGTTTGTCTTTATTGTTTTTCACCATTTAGGCCTAGCTGGCAGCGTATGTTGACAGCAGAGGTCAGAACCCCCCTTTGGGATTTGGCATTTGTACCGTTCTCCTTTTTTAAGTAAGGCAATTTGTTGCAGCGTAATAAAAGGAATTTGAGAATGTGACCGCATGGGTCAGATCATTTCCACCTTTATTTCTTGGCTAGATTTCTGTAACCAATGACTGTAAAAAGACTATGTGTATCCTTCCGATCACAGTTTGGCATGCTGCTCCTGCAAGTTCAATGGAGGCATTCTGTGATGCGCCGGACCTAGCTACTTGGACAAGGGGGCAGGACTACCACATTAGCAGGTGGGGCAAGGTGGGCGGGCCTACCACATTAGCAGGTGGGGCAAGAGGGGTAGGCTTAGGAAAGCCGGTAAGCAGTGTGTTTGTGATGAGTGTGTGTATGTATTACAGCGCTTGATGACAACAGTGGCTGTTAGAGCTCAGTGTTTAATGTGGTGCTCTGGAGAGTTGCAGAAATTATTTCTGACTCAGATTACTGTAGATACCAGATATGCCGTGTCTGTGTGTGTGTATGTGTGTGTGTTAAACCTTTCTTACCTCTTCCGATTTTATTATCTTTCATCGTAAAGGCTGTTGCCTCGCTGAAGAACATTTGGTGTGCGTCTGCTCTTTTGTGTGTGTATGAAAGAGAGTGTGTGTGTGTGTATGCATGTATGAGTCATACCCTCAGCACACACTCTGGTGAGGCCAGCTTGTAAAGCTCAGAGCCTGTTCTTGATGTTTATTAAGAGCTTAATCGCAGCTATATTTGCCTCTCCATTCACGGGTGGTGTGTATTTAAAAGCCCCCCCCACCTTCAATACACACACACCTTTTCCTCCTTCCCTCTCACACGGACACACACCCCCCCACCCACACACTGTAGACAGCATAAAGCTCATTGTGATATGTTCATATAATACCTCTCTGCTTAAACAAAGGCTGAGATCCACTTAAATCAATGAAGCCATTTACCAACAAACCCATGGGGCACAGACTCCAGAAAGCGCTTTAGACGCGGTGTGCAGCGTCTGGTCTCCGGTGCTGCGGTCATCTTAAGCAAACCTGGATAACTCCTACTACTCCTACTAAACACCTCTTTTCATTATTTCTCCCTAGGGTTAATTAGCCTCCCATTAGTCTCCCAAACCATTGAGATATTGAATGGAGTGATGTCCTGAATATCAACATTGACAACTTGGCTGTCATTAGACTGCAGACGGTTCCATGCCCAGATGAATATGAACTCACGTCACCCCATCCCACAATCTCAAGTCTGTTTTTAGTTTTCTTTAGAGTGATGACCAGCAGCATTGAGGACCTAAATAAGATGGGCTTCTCGCACATTCATTTTTTTTAAAAACATCTTTAGGCCATCTTTTGTAATTTTGAGATTCAAGAGTTGTTGTAATGCTTGATTGTTGGAGTGGATGGGTTGGTGAAATGTAGCAGTCAGCCAGCTGTAGATTTACCTTCCAGGACCCCTCTCCCACTTCAGACAGTTGCACCTTATCAAACCTGTTGCCCCTGCAAGCCAAGTTAACTGCTGCCAGATGTCCAAGTGCTTTTTGAGATCACAGTGTCAATGGCAGCCATCTTGATAGAGATTATTTCCAAACACTGTTAATGACTTAACAATATGTGAATCAAGTGCCTTGTAATATTAATTACCTTATATGAATCATGTGCTTATGAAAGCAGGAGCATGGCTTTTCTCTGTGTGTGTGTAACTCGAATATTAGGTGCCACTACATCTGCATATTTATCGGAAATGATCTTTATTGGGAATAACCCCTTGAGATGTAAAATCTCGTTTTCGAGGGGGTCCACAACACAATCAGATTTTAATCATACATTAAATGAAAATAAAAATAAACAATAAACAACAATAAGACAGAACAAACAAAAACAACACACAACAAACGATCAGCAGAATTGCAGCAAGACATCAAATACATAACGAATTATACGACTGCGCTCCAAACAGAGCACAACAACAGATCATCTGCTCAGGAGCATAATAATGTTAATGTTAATAATATTAATACATACTGTATATGTATAGTAATAATATCGATCTATCTATAACTATTCATCTATATCAATCTATCTGTATCTATTTATCCAGCAGTCATATCCCCCAACTCTATGTTAAATAAAAATACATATATATATACATATATATAGATATATACACATATTGTCGCAGCCCAGCACTCAGTACGACGCGACCAGGGAATTCCAAAGCAATTATTCTTTATTAACTCTTTAAATGATGAACTTAGGCACTCAAACATTACAACAAAGGTAGTCAAAATGAACAGAAAATAGGGGAAGCCCTACGCCTTGCACCCAGTGCAACCAGCGTCTTCCCCTCTGTCTTTCTCACTCTTGTCTGTCTCCCCTCTGTCTTTCTCACTGACTATTTAACTCTTAACAAATGAGTTGCTGCTCAGGTGCCAAACTAGCCTAACTATTTGCACCTGAGCTTGCAATCAGTGGTTGCCGACCTCACTAGGCCCCAGAGCACCTCCCCTGGGTCCTAGAGCCTGCCCTGTATAGTCCTGGTCACCCATGTTAACCTAAGTGGGAGCCTAAGAGCAGCTTGGGCTACCACACACCCTCCCCCTTAACTTCAGGCCCTTCCCGGGGCTAAAAGGAAGGTTTTAATTATTTTCTTTAAAACCTAAATACAAGTGTCAGTCAAAAACACATTCAGGAAAACACCAACATTTCAATTCCCATTCAACATAGTGTCCACGTCACCACAATTTCAATTACGATTCAACATAAAGTGTCCATCTTAGTCAGTCTCCAACTTTTGGTCTTTCCGTGTCAGTTCCCAGTTTGTCTGTCCATTTCGTTCTGGCTTTGGGGTTTACCCTTCCCCCTTCCGGTCGTGGACTCTCTGCCGCTCTTTCTCTTTTTGAGAGTTCAGTCTCTGTGCACCAGGTCGAAGCATGGCGGCCATTTTGTGTTGTGGCAGCCAAGCCACCAGGGGAATGTCACATATCCCTCGTCCGCGACCTGACGTCCACAGTAGGATACAGGAGTCCAAAAAGGCTTCATGGCAGGACAGGACATCTGGGTCTCCACAGCGCCATCCGGGTCTGAGAACGACAGAGAAGTTACAAGAGTGGCAGTTTAGGAGCCATCGACTTACCCTGCCGTTTGTCTTTCTTGGTCTCTTCTCTATCTTCTCACGTTGTGCACTGGAGACCACGCCAGTGTCTTCCCCGTCTTCTGTTGCCTCTCCAGTTGCCAACTCCTCACTATTTAAGGCCAGCTGTCTATTCAAATGCGCCTTTGCTTCCAGCTTCTTCAGCTCCAAATGAGTCACCTCAGGGAAGCAATCGCCCACCTCTGGCAGGGTGAAGAGTCCCTTCCTCTTGAGCGCATCGGGTTCAGGCTCGTGTTTGCCATCCGCCTCTGCCTTCTTCAGGGTCCTCTGCTTTAGTGCACTGACTTCCTTCTCCTCGCTGGCCATCTCTTCTAACTGCATGGTGACGACGTCAACCTCCTGCTCCAGCCTCTCGTAGGTCTCCAGTTTGTCCTGCTGCTCGCTGACCTGAGCCTGGAGCTCCACCACACGCTTCTCTGATGCCGACTGCAGCTCATAAAACTCCTTAGTCAGGACCTCGAGTTTCTCCTGGTGTTTCTCACACTCCATCTGACTCAGGCTGAGGGAGCGGGCCATATCCTCCTGCACCATCTGAGCGCACTCAGACTCAAAGGTCTTCAGCTTCAGCTGGTTCAACAGCTCTGACTCACTACAGTCTGATCTCACCTGGAGCTGCCTGAGCTGGTCCAGCAGCTGGTCTTGTTTGGCCTGCATCTCCTTCTCAGCATACACAGCCCTCTCCTTCTCCAGCACAGCACGGTCCCTCATCTCACGCAAATTCCGGTTCTCCCGCTCATACCTCTCCTTAGAGGCGCGCTGCAGACTCTCCATCTCCTGGCCGGTCTTCAGGCGGATGTGCTCCAGCTCGTCACGCAGCTTACGCTCATACTCAATCTTATAGTGGTCTCTGGAGGCGAGGTATCTGTCGTCAGCCTCCTCGTGTGGGCTCTTGGCATTGGTGTCTTTGACCACATCCCCCTCTTCAGCGAGGTAGTCGTGGGCATCACAGTCATCGTCAGCGTGCTCATCATCAGCGTTTTTATCAACAGCTTTGTCACCTGGAACTTCATCACACTCTTCATCACCATCATCAACATGATTTTCATGGACATAATCATTTTCATCCACATCATTGATTTCACCGACAATATCGTCATAATCATCGATATTATCTTCATAATTGACATCGGCCTCTTTATCGATGAACTCACCCAGGAACAGACGCTCATTGGTCCTAAACATCTCTGGTAGAGCCTCCCAGGCCTGGGCCATCTTAGCCGCCGCTCCATGCGGTTGGTAACCTGCTTCACAAAGCATTTCCTCTTTTATGACAGTAAGCCTTTCAGTTACCTTCGGTTTTTTGGCCCCCTGAGTCAGCTTCTCCATGACCTCTTCTAGGTCATCATCAGATGAATCAGCCGATGCCTGTTTGCAGAGCTCCAGCAGGGCTCCCTGCAGTCTTTGCTGCCCCTGCAAGATGGTGGCCAACATCTCCTCCATCGCCTGATCCATAGTCCACATCTTCTTCACTTTAGCTGGGTCACTCTGCCTGTAGTCCCCCTCTTCTTGGGTCACTCTGCCCCTCTCTTCAGTCAGCGTGGGTCACTGTGCCCGCATTCTCCACCATATGTCGCAGCCCAGCACTCAGTACGACGCGACCAGGGAATTCCAAAGCAATTATTCTTTATTAACTCTTTAAATGATGAACTTAGGCACTCAAACATTACAACAAAGGTAGTCAAAATGAACAGAAAATAGGGGAAGCCCTACGCCTTGCACCCAGTGCAACCAGCGTCTTCCCCTCTGTCTTTCTCACTCTTGTCTGTCTCCCCTCTGTCTTTCTCACTGACTATTTAACTCTTAACAAATGAGTTGCTGCTCAGGTGCCAAACTAGCCTAACTATTTGCACCTGAGCTTGCAATCAGTGGTTGCCGACCTCACTAGGCCCCAGAGCACCTCCCCTGGGTCCTAGAGCCTGCCCTGTATAGTCCTGGTCACCCATGTTAACCTAAGTGGGAGCCTAAGAGCAGCTTGGGCTACCACAATATATACACATATATATATGCCTACAGGGTGCGATTTGCCGGGGGGGATGGTGGGGATTTACCCCCCCCCCCTCTGTTTTTTACATCCCCACCTCAGCTGGATGAATTTCAGACATGGGGGGGATAACCCTCAATTATTAAAAAAAACTATGAAAAAACAGACAGGTTGTGACAGCGTTTTCTTACACTTGTTTACATCGCTAGCACTAACGTTCACCTTACCCGAACTGTCGGCATTCTCAGAATTCGCGAACGTCCCCATGCACATAAACATATTGTATACATTGTAACAATAACATTACAAACACGGAAATGAGCAAAGCCAGCTAATTAGGCTACTGTACAATGAATATGAAAATATTTGTTCACTGAATTAGCGAGTTCTGTCCAAAACAGTTGCGTTTCAGTTTAGGTTTCAGTATTTCAACGTGAAATTACACAGGTAATGATGAAATTGACCGAATATTTCCTGGTAGATTGTTCCAGTCTAATGGTGCTTTAAACTCAAAAGCCGTTTTACCAAAGCTGCTTGAGTATTTGCCTCTGGGTTCCATTCTCCACCAGACTCTCCTCCAGATGTGATGGGACGGCCTAAAAATGAAGACAAATTCATTCAGAATATGCATCTGGAACAAGTCCACACAGACTGACAATAACTACATTTTAAAACACAGTTGCCACACAGTAATGCATGATTATACCTGACCTTTTTTAAGTCTTCAGACTTAATCTCCCACTGATCAGTTTTGTCTTGGTGTCCGCCAATGTGTGTTGGTTCCACCAGTCTGTGTCTCTGCAGGGCTGGAACTGTGTAGTGCTGCCTGACATGAGACTCACAGTAGGAGGCAGTGCAGGTCAGACAGGATTTCACAGCTCTGAGTTTCCTCCCAGTGCAGAAATCACAGGCCACATCTCCAGGACCAGCGTAGCAGTGAGTAGGTAGAACAGGACTGAACTGATGGAGCTTCGGGACCTCTGCTAAGGCTGAGTTTGTGCAAAGTGCAGGATGGGAGCTATATGACTGTGAGCATTGGGGACAGGCATAGTGTCCTGCATGGTAAGGCTGGGCCCAGTATGAGGTGATGCACTGTTTGCAGTAACTGTGTCCACAGGGGATGGAGACTGGGTCTTTCAGCACATCAGTACACACTGTACATCTGAAGTGGTCTTCTGTTAACAGACTAGTAATGAACTCACTGCAGAAATGATAAAGGAGATAAGAGTTAGATTTGTATTTGCAGCCCTTTGTATCTAATTAGGGAGCGGTTCTTCTCCCATTTCGCATTGCCATATTTCTAAAGTAGATCAAAACAGACGACCAAAACACCCGCAATACAGAGGGACTTTCGCGTTTTATGCCACCGCAGCTTCACCTACATGCTTGGAAAGGGACAAGGATTCAGTTGGCTGCATTCTGCAACCTTACCACTAGATGCTACTAAATCCTACATATTATATCTTTAAATTCATCATGGCGGTTCTTCCCTCTAAAGATACAGCAGTTTGATACTCTTCATGCACCATAGCAACAGAGGAATAGAATACCGTATTTTGCCCTAGACATCTGCATCTCTTCTACAGAGGCATCAACCAGTTGGGTAATGAACCTTGATTTACCATAATGTCTCATTTATTCAGATTTAAACCTCAAAACAGACATACATATTTTAAATATCAAAGACGATCAATATTCATAACCAAATTTTACCTAAAAATAAGGGATTAAAACTCTCTTAGAGATTATGTTTCAGGTGTTTATTAAGCCATAGTTTAGGATGTATTCAAGATATCTCAGTAGGCACATTTATACTTCCAAAATGATTAAATGCTAATTGTATATGGACGATTCTACCGAATTCGTGTAATATGCAGTCCCTCAACAATAAAAACTATTTACAAAACAATTAGGTATTTAGGCATAGATATTTAATTAGAAAATGTTATGGTCTATATAAATCCAATGCATTACATGAGATAGTGATAAGGTAAATATATACAAAATCATCATTTATAGGGTACTTTCTATTGGGAAGTAGCTGTCCCCAACCCTGACATCTAAATTTCAATGCCTTTAAATAACACTTTCCAATTTTTTTTGATTTTTTTCAATGATTTAATTTCAAAGATCTTTATGATTGGGTTGAAACAGAACATGGAATATTTAGATTTATTGTGGGTTTAATTTTTAAATCAATTAACTATATGAATTGTATAAATTGAACTTGAAAATTTGGTAAAAAATTCATTTTTATGGATTTCATTGTGAAAACCTTCAAGAAATATTTGTTAAAATACTCTTCAGAGAAGGGAAGGAAACACAATCTGAACAGGTCAATAATAATACTTTTTTACTATAGTAAATGTGATGTTTCGGTAGTGACAATTTTTGGAAGAGGAAAAACATTCCAACACATTCTGAAAATACAATATAAAAATTGTTCTTTTACTAGATATGTGTACTTTAGATATGGTACAATATACATACGGACAAAGTTTTGGGAATAAAACATAAAAAAAATCTAAATATTTCCGACCTGACTTTGCACCAATTCGGTAGAATGGCCCATATACATTTGTGCTTGATGAGTTTGTGTAAATATGTTAAACCTGCAGCTTTTGTTAAAGGTGTAGTATAAAGCATTAAGGTCTATCTATTGGCAGAAATGGAATAAAGTATTCATAATTATGTTCTTATTAGTGTATAATACCCTGTAACTAAGAACTGTTGTATTTTCATTAGCTTAGAATGAACCCTTTGTATATGCTTAGGGAGTGGGTACAAATAAATTAGTGAATAATTCCTCAGCTCACCTTGAATCAGGAGTAAATTCTTCTCTAAAGTTCATTGGTGAATTCATTGACCTCACAGACACACAGCTGGGTGCAGGCGACTCTGATTTCTCCTGCTTCACTCTATAATCACACAATATGAAAAGGAATTATCATCAAAGCTTGTTATAGCAGAGCCACACATTTGTTAAGAATATCAAAGACCAATTTTCCGAATCAGAAATAACCTAAATTTCAAGGTCAAATGTATACTTCCAAAAATGATTAAAGCATCATCATGGAGTAATAGAACACTAGTGATGTAACCACCCCCAAAACAGCTGAGATCATGTTAACTTCACCCTCTAAACGTAAGGCTTCAGGAACTAAATCCTGTAGCGATCTCACAAAATCAGGCATATCCTTGGCTTTCAAGACATCTTTAACCCTTACAGGTCATGCCTTTAATCACAAACACAATATTGCAATTGGAGTAGACTTATATCCGCAGATAATCAAACTGACTTGGGGTGAACACAGACACTAAAACATGAGGAAAATCACACTGAAATGTAGAAATTACACGGACTCCATACCACTTTCTAAAAATACACATTAGAAATGAATATAAGAGGGGAAGCACCAAACATTGAACTAAAATTATGAAACCAAATTTACAGAATTTCCACACTACAAACACTGGCAGTATGTCACATAACAAGCACAAGGCAAAAATACAGGCAATAACACGTACATCACTCCCACAAGACGCCCAAATTCTCTTCCTCTATATATTCTCCTGGTTTACAGTAATCTCTCCATACTCAGATTATAGGTGTACAGTGGACATAAATGTGCATAAGTAGGAGCAATTATAGCAAAAGAGAGAAAAAAATACAATTGTCCCAGATAGGAAACACTTCTGACCAAACCCCATTTTGTGTGATAGATAAATTTGGGGCTCCCTTTAAGCAAACCTGGAATACTCCTACTACTCCTACTAAACACCACTTTTAACAATTTCTCCCTGGGGTTTCAATCACTCATCTCATTTAATCTGATTCAAATTTAAGAACACAACAGTCCAATGTATCACAATCTGCTTGAAGTGGAGGATTCCTCAGCAGACCTTAAATGAAGTCCAAATTCTTCTGTCTTAAGAGACACACAGCTGAATGCAGGTGAGTCTGAATTCTCCAGCTTGACACTGAAATCATAAAAGTTATAGCAGATGTTTATAGACAGTATTTTTATTTTATTTAGATTTTTTTTTTAAATAAAATGTATTTGGTAAAGTACTTCACAGAAAGTAATGAGTCCAAATTATGCAATTATACCTTTTCTCTGAAGTAGATGTTTCAAATGATGCCTTCCTCTTAATTGTGTTTCTAGAAGTAAATCATATGTATTTGTTTGCAAAAATTAGAAAATAGCGTGTGTGCACCTTGAGATTAGTAATATTAGCTGTCATTTTAGCACTCTGGTGAATACACTGATTTTTCAGCAGCTCACCTCTGTCTCCAAGACGGTCTGACTTCTTCTTGACAGTGACAAACTAGAGGTTTAAATAAGTGTAAACAATTGGGATTTAACAACTTCAGCAATTATTTTCCTTCTTGAATAGTCTACATCAACATCATCAACGATAAGAAGAAATATCTTCACTTTGGACTCAATTTTCTGTAATCAGACACCCCTGAGTCTAAAGTATCTACGCATTGCAAATGAAGTTTATGAAAAGTCATCTAATGTGAGGGACTGCACCCTTATGTTCTGTGGGTTTTAACCGATCGTTTACATGAAATGTATATGACAGAGGAATGTCTGAAGACACAAACTCAAGCGAAGCTCAAGTAATGGGACTGAGAACAGAGTTCAACAAGTTTCAACCGAAAATACTAATACAATTATGTACCTGATTGAAGTACAAGCACCTACATTGTTAAAAACATTTATGGGAAAACATGTATATTATAGTAGGTTAGATCACACATGAAAACAATCCCAACAACATACTGACTACGTAATGGTCATGGACATAGTAGCCGAAACAGTCCATGACATGAAGCAGTGGCCCTGCTACAAACCTAAATCATCACAGTTTGGCAAAACAGCTGTAATCTGGTCCAGATGCATCCCATCCTTTCCTACCATGTGTTCATGGCTTTGGTCATTCTGTGAAGCAACAGGAGATGTGGTCAGTTACACCTATTTCAAACATGTCCAATGACTGAACTCTGCTGAGGGGGCAAGCCTAGGCCATCCTTACAGACTGACAATAACTAAGTATGAAACAAAGCTGCCACACAGTCTATAATTCATGATTATACCTGACCTTTTTTAAATCAGCTGTTATAAGGTCACACTGCTCCTGGAGTTTTTGCTCTTCGTGTCCAGGTTCCACCAGTGTGTGTCTCTGCAGGGCTGGAACTGTGTAGTGCTGCCTGACATGAGACTCACAGTAGGAGGCAGTGCAGGTCAGACAGGATTTCACAGCTCTGAGTTTCCTCCCAGTGCAGAAATCACAGGCCACATCTCCAGGACCAGCGTAGCAGTGAGTAGGTAGAACAGGACTGAACTGCTGGAGCTTCTGGACCACTTCTGCTAAGGCTGAGTTTGTGCAAAGTGCAGGATGGGAGCTGTATGACTGTGAGCATTGGGGACAGGCATAGTGTCCTGCATGGTTAGGCTGGGCCCAGTATGAGGTGATGCACTGTTTGCAGTAGCTGTGTCCACAGGGGATGGACACCGGGTCTTTCAGCACATCAGAACACACTGTACAATGGAAGTGGTCCTCTGTTAACAGACTGGCTATGAACTCACTGTTGAAATGATAAAGGAGATTAGAGTTAGATCTTGCATTTGCAGCACTTTGTATCTCCTTAGGGAGCGGGTCCTTTACCACAGAGCTTGCCATTTCGCATTGCCATATTTCTATAGTAGCTCAAAACAGACGACCAAAGCACTGGCCCTCCAGAGGGACTTTAGCGTTTTATGGCACTGGATGGCCACTGCAGCTTCTCCTACATGCTTGTGAAGGGACAAGTATTCAGTTGGCTGCAATCTGCAGCCTCACCACTAGATGCCACTAAATCATACATATTGTATTTTTAAATTCATCATGGCAGTTTATCCCTCAAAGGATACAGCAGGTTTATAGTCTTCATATACCATAGCAACAGAGGAAAAGAATACCGTAGTTTGCCCTACACATCTGCATATCTTCTACAGAGGCATCAACCAGTTGTGTAATGAACCTTGATTTACCATAATTTATTGTATTTATTTAGATTTAAACCTAAAAACAGGTCTCAGCAGTCCTATGATAAAATCATTCACTGAATAATTCCTCAGCTCACCTTGAATCAGGTGTGAATTCTTCTTTAAAGTTCATTGGTGAATTCATTGACCTCACAGACACACAGCTGGGTGCAGGTGACTCTGATCTCTCCTGCTTCACTCTAATAAATAATAAAGTATTCATAATTATGTTCTTATTAGTGTATAATTATCTGTAAGAACTGTTGTACTTTCCTTAGCTTAGAATGAGCCCACTTAGGGAGTGGGTCAAAAATAATTTAGTGAATAATTCCTCAGCTCACCTTGAATCAGATGTAGATTCTCCTTTGAAGTTCATTGGTAGATCCTTTGACCTCACAGACACACCGCTGGGTGCAGGTGACTCTGATCTCTCCTGCTTCACTCTAAAATCACAAAATGTATAAAAATGAATATAATCAAAGTTTGTTATAGTAGAACCGCACTTTTATTTATTTTTTAATATCAAAAACAATCAATTTTCACAACCAAATATTACCTAAAAATAAGAGACTAAAGATGTTTTAGAGACGTTTCAGGTGATTTTAAAGCCATAGTTTTTGATATATTGAAGTTCTCAGTAGGTCAAATTATGAAATACTGATTGAATATATATACAGTATGTGCTTGAGGAATTAGTGTAAATATATTTAAACCCGCTGCTTTTGTTGTGGTATTTAAAGGTACAGTGTAAAGGATGTAGGTTGATCTATTGGTAGAAATGGAATAAAGTATTCATAATTATGTTCTTATTAGTGTATAATAACCTGTAACTAAGAACTGTTGTATTTTCTTTAGCTTAGAATGAGGAGGAGTCCGCCATGTTTCTATAGTAGCTCACAACAATTTTGCCCTAGACATCTGCGTCTCTTCTACAGAGGCATTAACCAAAAATGAGGTCTCATCAGTCTTATGATGATAATAATTTAGTGAATAATGCCTCAGCTTACCTTGAATCAGGTGCAAATTCTTCTTTGAAGTTCATTGGTTTATCCATTGACCTCACAGACACACAGCTGGGTGCAGGTGACTCTGATCTCTCCTGCTTCACTCTTAAATCACACAATATCAAAAGGAATTATCATCAAAGCTTGTTATAGCAGAACAGAACCACACATTTGTTTAGAATATCAAAGACCAGTTTTCAAAACCAGGAATTACTTAATAATAATAGAATGAAATAAGGATTGTTGGATGTTTCAGGTGATTCTTATGGATGTATTCAAGTTTTTATTGGGTCAAATGTATACTTCAAAAAATGACTAAAGCATCACTATGGAGTTTTGATCTAACACTAGTGAGCTAACTACCCGAAGACAGCTGAGATCATGTCAACTTCACCCTCCTAGGGCTTCAGGAACTTCAGTGATCTCACAAAACCAGGCATATCCTTATTGAGTTGTTTTTTTCAGTAGACATGCTAACGTGTGGAAGCACTATAAAAGGTGGAATTTTCATAATATGTCCCCTTTAAATTATGAAACCAAATTTACAGAATTTCCACCCTAGGAACAATGGCAGTACGTCACATCACAAGCACAACACGAAAATACAGACAATCACGTACATCACTCCCACAAGATGTCCAAATACTCTGCCTCTATATACTCTGCCTCCTGGTTTACAGTAATCTCTCCATACTCTCTAGATTATAGGTCTACAGTGGACAGAAATTTGCATGCGTAGGAGCAATTATAGCAAAACAGGAAAAGAATACCCTTTCCCCAGAAAGGAAGCACTTCTGACCAAAAGCAATTTTGTGTGAAAGTAAAATTTGGGCTTTAGGCAAACCTTGATAACTCCTACAATATGGAATCAGATCAATGTCATAAATATTTTGTAATCTGTAATATAGATTTTGTATCTGTAATATAGATTTTGTATCTGTGAAACCATCTACACTTTCAAAACCTATCTACAGATACGGATTTCAAATACGAAATGTATCTACACTTTCAAAAACTATCTTCACTTTCAAAATCTATTTACAGATACGAATTTCAAATACGAAATGTATCTACACTTTTAAAAACTGTCTTCACTTTCAAACTCTATCTGCAGATATGGATTTCAGTTACGGATTTCAGTTACGCATTACGGATACGGAAACGGATACGGATTTCAAGTACGAGTTACGGATTTCTGTTACGAATTACAAAATCTTTTTGGCACTGTCTTTACTTCCTTTCTAAAGAGCCAATCAGCGCTTTTGGCAGATTTTCTAAAGCGCCAATCAACACATTGTATCCTGTACTGACTAGCCAATCAGCGGCGCTAGCTTGCTGGTAACTGGGAAAGTTGAGTGAAACGGTGTATGCACTGCAGCACTCATGGATCAGAGACCGAGAAATGGCACAAGTAAGAGGTCCTATATTTGGAGTTGTTAATAAAGTCATTGTAAAACGCACAATCATAGTCAGTGGTTTTCACTCCACACTTCGTTCCACCTGTTTCAAAGATCCTTGTCGTTGTATGGAAGATATTAGGATCTGCTTTGGTAGCTAACGAAAGCTAACGTTAGCATTTTCGTGACCGATCTCCTATTCCCATTTAATTAAGTTAACCATGAACAGTATTCATATGACCCATTATCACGATGAGAACATTTAGCAGACAGACTGCTATTGTCTTGTTCTCCAGACACATGCAAAGGGATGGTGGGGGTATACCGTTAAGTGCATATGCATCCTCAACAGCTGGATAATGACCAGCCTGATTTCAAAACCACCTTGCAATGTCATTTTCGATTCTTTTCATGGCACTTTGGGGTAGGCTATTTGTAACCATTTTCTGAAGTCCTTGAAAACGTTTTATTGTGTACTTTTTGTGGAAGCGAGTTTTCTTGCGTCTCAGTGGAAGAGATACAGTGCCACTTGAAAGTATGTGAACCCCTTGAGCACTTAAGCGTTTTCTGTTGTTGTACCATGATTTTTCATTTTTTTATCACCAATTTTCCATAGATGAAATGTCAGGTTTATGTTTATCATTTGCATGTACTTTTTTTAGAGGAAATTGTTTGAGTAGCCGAAAAACTACATGAAACATGGAATTAGTCCATTTCAAAAGTAAGTGAACCCCCAACTGAATTGATAAAGTCAAGCATGTAACAGATTCAGTGAAACTTATTTGGGTTATTAATTAGTCAATTGAGCAAACCAATCATCTGAGACATCCTTAGGGAAAGGTTTGGGCAACACAGATTAAAAGAGAGAGGAAACCAACCAAACTACTGTAGTGCCAAGGTGTACCCACGCAGATCAACAATGCCGAGAGGAAACGAGATATCCGAGAACATCAGGAAGAAGGTTCTGACAGCCCATCAGTCTTGGGAAAGCTATAAGACCATCTCCAAAAGATTCCAGATCCATCCATCCATCCAAGACGAATAATTTTGAAATTGAGGGCATTCAACATGACCGCATCTCTGCCTAGAAGTGGACGCCCATCAAGACCATCACCAAGAAGCACCAGAAGAAGAATAAATGGTAAAAGTCAACCCACACATCACCTCTAAAGAGTTTCAGACCTCTCTGGCAGCATCTGGGGTAAATGTACATGGGTCTACAATCAGACGAAAATTGTTGGTTTTGATTGTGACAAAATAATTCGGACTCATCTGTCCAAAGAAGGGACTTCCAGAAGGCCTTTGGTTTATCCAAGTGCTCTCGGGCAAAGTTGAAACGGGCAGTTTTGTTCTTTCTTGAGAGCAGAGGCTTCCTTCTAGCAACCCGATCATGAATGTCATGTCTATTCAATTTTCGTCTGATTGGAAAATTGGTGATGAAAAAAATGAAAAATCATGGTAAAACAACAGAAAACTCCTAAGTGGTCAAGGGGTTCACCTACTTTAAAGTGGCACTGTATATGAGATCAATTTCTTAGTTACAATGCGTTCTGCAGCCAAGCGATCTCTGAATCGCCAGAGCCTAAGATTAACTAAATAGTACAGGTGTTCATCAGCCCTTTGGGCTATAAGGCTTGCTTGTTTAACTTCCCCCACGGCGTTCGTACACCGAATTGTATTCAAACCGTGCGGGGGAGACCCCAGATCTCTCCCTAGGCAGATTTAGGTTATAACTATTGAATAATGAGCGGTCCAGCAGTTGCCAGCAAGCTAGCGTGATTGGCTAGTCAGTACAGGATACAATGTGTTGATTGGCGCTTTAGAAAATCTGCCAAAAGCTCTGATTGGCTCTTTAGAAAGGCTGTAAAAACAGTGCCAAAAAGATTTTGTAATTCGTAACAGAAATCCGTATCCCTATCCGTAATGCGTAACTGAAATCCGTATCTGCAGATAGAGTTTGAAAGTGAAGATATTTTTTGAAAGTGTAGATACATTTCGTATTTGAAATCTGTATCTGTAAATACATTTTGAAAGTGAAAATAGTTTTTGAAAGTGTAGATACATTTCGTATTTGAAATCCGTCTGTAGATAGGTTTTGAAAGTGTAGATGGTTTCACAGATACTAAATCTATGTTACAGATACAAAATCTATATTACAGATTACGAAATATTTATGGCATTGATCTGATTCCATACTCTGGAAACAGTTTGATGACGATGTCGACCAAATTGTGGAGGATTCCTTTGCACACCTTGAATAAAGTCTTAATTCTTCTTTGAAGTTTGCTAGTGGATCCATTGGCTTTAGAGACCCATAGCTGGATGCAGGTGAGACTGACTTCTCCAGCTTGACACTGAAATCATAGAAGTCATAGCAGATGTTTTAAGACAGTATTTTTTTTTAATTACATGTAATTGGCAAAGTGATTAATAGGAAGTAGTACAAGAGTCCAAATTATGTAATTATACCTTTTCTCTGACGTGGATGGTTCAAGTGATGTCTTTCTCTTCATTGTGTTTCTAGAGGTAAAAATGATCAGATGTATTTTTTAAGGGTCATTTAGAAAATAGCATGTGCGCACTTTGAGTTTGCTGAATTTAGGCACTCTGGTGAATACGTACACTGATTAAGCAGCTCACCTCTGCCTCCAAGACGGACTGACTTCTTCCTGACAGTGACACAATGCAAGTATGAAGAATTTAACAGTGAGATTTGAAATTCGATAAAAATTGCGTGTGCGCCTTTTCTCCGCCACGGGTCTCGTCTATGCAGCGCAAGGCGCGAATGCCCACCGCTCATCACTAGGTGCGTTTCCATCCCATGTCTAAATGCGAATATTTATCTTTATGCGAATATTTAATCCTGGTTGGAAACGCGTGAGATGCGTATTAACTTCCCCAATGCGCATAGAAATTCGATTCGCCAGAAGGACGTGGATTAACTAGTTATTCGAATTTAGTTAATGCGCTTAACTTAGATGGAAACAGTTTATTCGAGCGATTCGCGTCTTTTGTGTATTTGTTTATGTTCGGAGTTGGACTATACGTCCTGTTGCAGTGAGAGACAACCGTGCTGCTGTCTGACCCGAATGTTATGTTCCTCTACTGCTTCTCAAACTGCCAGCTAATACACCACACTTCATGCAGCATATGCTGTTGTATACTATAATATATCAATGGTTGCTGTTTGTTGTTTCCCCTGAACATCATCATTACAGTTTATTGTAGGCTAACTGATTAACTTAATTTACGTGCAAACTACGTGGACATGTTATCTCTCCAGACGTACTTTTTTGTTGTTGTTGTAAATTATTGTTTTATTGTTTTGTGATCATTGATTTTATTCTATAACACATGTGGACCTGGTGTGCGCGGTTGTTTCGGTCCGCAATCTCTTGCGCCTAGCCCAGGTATGGTAACTTAATATATTTCTTTGCTTGTACTCGGATGGCAAAGCATACTGCATATAAACATCTATGTACAGTGGTCTTGCTGACGCCGAACGTTTCGCCCACAACACAGTATTCTCCGCATGTTGCAAGTTTGTAAAGCGCAATTGCAATGGGCTCGTCGGTGGTGACAGGCTTTCTGCAGCAAATACTTTCAGGCAACACATAAGGGCCTATCCGTTTCGGCCCACAGCTGGTCAGTGAAGTGGGCCTTCGCCAAATTAAAAAAATCCCTTGACCGTGCTTGTTCCCAGACTTCTGCGGGGTACGGAACTCGCTGCTATGTGAGTTTGTAAAACATGTTCAAACCTTCTACGCCTTCTCTTTCTAGCAACTATTAAGGCAAACAACTCAAATGCTACAGCATTAAAAGTCCCGACGGCAGAGAGGAGGGCGTCCATTCTAGCGTGCACAAAACTCTTCCTCCAAATTAGACTTAAGACTCGGGTGAATGGAAACGGTCGCTCAATGCGCATTTGTTCTATGCGAATCACCGTGAATGCGAATCGTTAATGCGAACGAGCTGAATGGAAACGCACCTACACTCGGTCCAGGCCGCTAATCAGATCGAGCAAAATGCGGGCTATACTACTTTAGCACTTTTTCCTGTTTTGATGCTGGTAGATGTTTGTATCAGTTGGATTCGTAGAACGTAATAAATTACATTGCTTGACCGTGTGGCTATTTGTCTCTGTTTTGTTATTGTTGTTGTTACCGACCACGACAATGAGTAAGATATTTAATAAAAGTCTCAACAACGTTTATAGGTTACGTGTAGCTATTTGTTTTGTCTTTGAATGAGTTGTCGTCTTTATAGTTCGCGTCCTAAGTGAAGCGCGCTTCATTCACAAAGTGGCGACTCTCGCCCACTCGAATTGTGCCTGATTCGCGTGAAGCGAATTGTGCCAAGCGAATGGCGACTCTCGCACATGCGAATTGTACCCGTTCGCAGACAAGACCTTAGCTCAGATGTGGTATGAACTGTATTCTACAACGAAAACGGCGATGGCAAATATAGACGAAAACCTTAATTAAGTGGTATTTAACTACGAAGAAATACAATTCGAAGTCCAAAAATGATTACCGCTTCACAGGTGCACCAGGCTGTTTTGGCCGCCGCACTTTGCCAAGGCGTTTTTGAAGCGTCTGCGTTTTGAAAAACGCGTCAGGTGTGTTCGGCCCCATAAGAAACAATGCATTTTTTAGCGTCCCGTTTTTAAAAACGCGTGTGTATCAGCCCTGGCTTCCCCATCACCCCTTTCCATTCCTTCACAAACACTAGTGAGCGAGCGAGCAGGTGATATTGAAGTCCTACCGCCACCAAAACTATGTGGCCCAATTACTGTTGGCAATCACACAGGTGCACAACACAGGTACAAAAACATAATTTTGACCTCAACGGCCAACAGGATTAAACTTTTCCCAACTAGGATATAGCATTTCGCTTCGCTGACATGTATCACTACCGTAAGCAATACAAATCGAATTTGTGAAAAGTCAACTAAAGTGAAGGACTGCTTCCTTGTGTTCTGTCAACGTCAGAGGAGACGAAACTCAAGCGAGGCTCAAGAAATGAACCCACAAGTTCCCACCGAAAATACTAAAATACAATTATGTACCTTATTAAAGTTCAAGCACCTACCTAGTTAAAAACATATCTATAGAAAAAAAGGCCTATTCTGGTGGGTGAGATCACACATGAAAACCCAATCCTACCACCTTACTGACGAAACAAATGTCCCTGACATAGTAGCCGAAACATCTGAAGCAGTAGTTCACTACAAACCTAAATATTAATCCTTTATCCTTCGCTCTCTGATTTGATCAATCCTGATATTCTCACCTATACAGTTGAATTAACTTCTTTTTCGCTGCAAATATGTTGTCTCAAACATTATGCTTTCCGGGCGTAGCTGTAATGAAAAGGTTTCGCGCTGTGTTCCGTTTTCCCTACATACCGTACCTACCGTACCTATACTTATACGCAGTACACAGTACACACTCACTAGGTACGCAGATTCTCAGCAGGTGAGTGCTGTTCCAAATCTAATACTCCGTGGTGCACTTACCGGAAATTACGATCGCGACAAGCCCCGCGTTCGTCTTTTTCGAGCTGAGCGGCTCTGCCTGGGTCCGCCTCTTCCGCTACGTTGACAAGATGGCGGCCGTTGAGAATGGACAGTGTACCCTGCTTCCACACTCAGCGTTTGGACCGTTATGAGTACAGATACGGGTCCTTTGGGTATACTTCTTTTCGACGCGGAAATGGGAAATCTGGAAACGGAACACCCTACATACTCACACTAAGGATGGTAGGTACGGTAGGTAGGGAAAACGGAACAGACCGTCGGTTTTACCTGTGCTAAGCCTTGTAAAGGTAAGTGAGAAAATGCGGAAGCAGGGGCGGCCCTAGCACATTTAGGCGACTGCTTTTCACACTAAACCCATTGGCTGAACAAAGTTCTCAGTTGCCTGGACTCATGTAGCTAATTGGGCAGTCTGTTGTCCAGTGGCGGCTCGCCCATAGGGTGCGCTGGGGCTCCGCCCTCCCGCTGACCTGACTGCCTGTTTTTCTTTTCTTTTCTTTTTTAAATAATCTCTCATTTTGAAAAAATAACCTGTGTTAATAAAATTATATAGATGATTTTGCTTTAGAATGGGTTTATAAACTCTCCAAAATTATATTTACATTCACTTTCAAGTTCCACGTTTAAAACGTGAACGTTTATCATTTTTGGTGTAGTAGCCAATAGGCTGTCTTGCCGGGGCTCCTGTGCCATCAGCCCGGTTGTGCTGTATTTAAGCCAATGGCTCCCCTGTTGCTAGGCAGAAAAGAATACACATCCGCCAATCATCGTCGAGGAATTTTATGGGTTACGGGCGCTGAAGGATAGAGCCCCTACCAAGATGCACCACTGCTTGTTATATTAACAGGTATTTTCATTCCAGCAGAGAAGTGTGTAGCATGGCGACGTCGGATGTAGTTGTGTGAGCTCAGCTAGCCCCAAATTCAGTCAAATCCTTACATCCCTTTGGAAGAAGAACTTTTGCGGAAAAGCTAATTGTTAAACAACTCGGACCATGACAAGCCAGAAGTGAAAACAACCCAACAGACGCGAGAAAAGGGAAAAACATACACCAGTCCAGAACCTTTTCCCGAGATTGGTTCGATCGAATGGCATGGCTAACTAAGCTAGCTGTGGGTATGTCAAAGCCATCTTTTGTTTTCTTTGCCTGCTGTTTAAAACAAGTGCGTTTGATAGACAGTCCGTGGACACAGACAGGAATGACAGAACTGAAGCATTGGTCAGAACGCGTTTAAAATCATGTGCGGTCAAGAGTGCAATTTGTTGTTTCTAAGTTGTGAGCTGTTACTGTTTCATACCAGTTAAAATAATCTTTCTTCTCATACTCATACAGCTGCAGTATACATGTCTTTAAAAAACTAAATTGTTGTAGTAGTTGTAGTAACAAAAAACTGTTGTTCCCTAGTATAATTAATTAATAATAATGTGTTTGCACTTTCTATCTGGACATGGACCATAATAAACATGTAACTTGTTCATTAACATTACCTGTGAAACTGTTGATTTCTACATGGCAGATATATTAATATTGTCTTTAGACCATTGGTATTGACTGGTTTGAGTTATTTTATTGGTATAGGCAAGGGGCTGTTTTAAAGCTGAGCAGCACTTCTCTGCATCAACAGCTCACGTCTCGTTTTTAATGTATTGGCCTGCATGAAATAGCGAACAACAAATGAGTCGATGTGTGAAACACAAATTTATCATTGTGAATGATTTGGGATCTCCGGCTGGCCACCCTAAAATGCACCAGAATGCAGGAAATCACATCTACGAAATTCAAAATGTTCTGGGGGAGAACCCCAGACCCCCTGCTCAAATAGCCCCACCAAAAAAATTATTCACCAGCCGCCACTGCTGTTGTCAATACCTTAAACTATTTCACAGGGTAAAACACAATTTGCAGGTCTCACTAAGACTTTTCAGCAAAACTCTTAACACATTCTCAGTCTCAAAACACTTTCTGCATTCCAATGCACATGTGATCCATACTGGTAAACACAAGTGGCAACAATCAAATACAAATAGAGAACAAATGTCATTGATTAAACACAACCACTCAAAATTGATTTAACTTGTATCAAATGATGTGACACAACCACTATAAGCCAGTTTAGAGAGCAAACAGGTTGTTGAAGGTGGGAAGGATAAAGTCTGAGAATGGATAGAAGAAACAATGTGAGAGGACGAGGACAAGTGAACACCACGTTGACCCCTTTGATTTTTGTCCCTTTTACTAGTGTGTACTGTAGTAGGCCTATAATGTACAATATAAACAAGTTGTATGGCCCTGAACATTGTGCTTTCTATTTGGTACAGTACTGGCTGCTCAATAGATTTTGACTGGTTGCAGGTTCATATCAACAATGAACAAGAGTGAGTTGTGAGTAGTGAGATGCAGGGTACAGTACTACAGGGGTACAAGAAGGAGAAAGAACCATCACAAATAAGAGCAAAGCAGAGTAGTAATTTTTGATACATTTGTATAGCTACTATGAGATAACATGTTTTCATTCATCAAAAGACAATGACAGATAAATATGAAATTAGTTTTGAGATAAAAAATGTTTTACTTCTCCCTGAGAACTATATGTTTTGAGCAATGTGTTTTTTATTTTTTAGTCTAGTGTTTACTGACTGCTTGAAAGTGTATGTCATTTTGATCACTTTGTTTATGATTTGAGAGCAGTGTTTGATTTTGAGCACAGGTAAAACTGTTTTGAGGCGAAAGTTTCATTTTGCAAGAGGATTCAGACGTTTTGTAAATAGTGACTGTTTGAAGATGAGGTTTTGTGTTTAGAGTTTAGAGAAAATGAGTGACTGTTTCAAGAATGTGTTTTAGCAAGTGTAAAAAACTGTAATGTTCGTTTTCTGCCTTGCTTTGAGAAGACGGATGCCTGAGGCTTTCCAGACTGGATCTGTTCTTCGCAGTGCGAGGACGGGTTTTTCTGCACAGACGACTCCTTGCCCGCAGGGCGGCAGGGGTGTGAAGTCTGTTTCCTTTTCGAGCCAGCAGGCTGTGTCATCTACTCACAACAGCAAACCTAATGCCAGACAGACACGTCCCCAGACGCCAGGGGACAAGCTCACCCAGAGCCCAGGCCTGTCACATACCCACGTACCCACCCAGGAACATGAGTGTCTCCATTGGACCCCGGCTCCCATTCCAGTCCCATGCAGCCTTCACAGCAGTTCAAGCAGTGGCAGAAACACTCCTAGCTCTTTACCACCAACCGACAGACGACCTGCTTCATAGTGCAGCCCAGTGCTTAAACTAATAAGACACACCCAGCTGAGACAGAAATGCTGCACTGCTGCTTCAGGCCTGCTCGTCTGGAAGCACATTTCCCTCCATTTGAGGACAAAAAACTACTTTACTGCAGGAAAAGGAAAATGGAGGTGATTTAATTTTACTTGGGAGGAAAAAGAAGGTATTTCCTCTGAGGACCACTGATGGTGGCCTAATGGATTAATGCTACTTCTGAGAAGTGATGATCATCTTCAGTAGAAACTCAGTTGCCATGGCAAACATAAATAGCTCCCTCCAGTAATAATGCTATGCTGTTGGACTGCCCCAGCACCTCACACTGAACACATAATGCATGCTGCTGGACAGCCCATGCTAAGGCTAATGCATAATAAACCCTACCGTTAGTGATTATGACACAAGGTGCAATCCTCACACACCACTCCTAACACACCCTCAGAACATGATCAGTTACATTAAACCCTCCCGTGAGTGATTATGACACACTGCTGCTCACTCCTAACACACACACTTACTCCTCACACACACCCACTGCATGGCTACCTGCCAGCTGCACGTCCATTGCCTATAAGCTGGTAACCAATGAAATCCCTCACACAGAGTCCTACTGACAGGAGGGGGAAGAGCAGAAACATTAGCATTAAGACCACTGGCTCTCTCTCCTCTCCCCTGAGTAGCAGCGCTGCTCTGCCCTGCACACAGTAACATCCTCTGGGGTTAAAGAGGCTGGAGGGCTTAAAGCCTCAGTCATGTCATTAAGGGAGGATAGTGCTTCCCAAGCCAAACACACACCCTGGCAATATGCACAGAGATATGAAGTGAAGCCAGTGGAGGCTCCACACACACAAACTGAGACGCAAATAAGGAGAGGGAGAGCCTGATAATCACACACACACAGGCAAGCACATATATGAAGACGCGAAGACACTGAGACGCGAATAAGGAGAGGTAGCCTGATAATCACACAGAACAATGCACCAGCACAGGGGTGATGGAGGCGAGAGAAGAGCCAGGAAATAACAATAATACTAACAACAACAACAATAGTAGCAGTAGAAGTAGTAGTAGTAAAAACGTATTAACAGTTCACCTCCCCGGGAATACCCTGATATGGACTGAGACACGAGGAGAGAATAAAGCAACAGCAGAGGATAATGGAGGAGAGAGAAGAACGAAAGATTGAAGAGAGAGAAGAATGAAAAAGATGAAGAGTCAACAGGAATAAGACAACATGGTGGAAAATAAATGTCCTGATACCACCTGGGCCCTGTTCGGCGTACAACTGAAGCTAAGATAATTAATTTAGCTCGCAACTGGAGATTAACTAGCTCGCTAAATGAGAACAGGCCAAGCCGGTCTGGCGACGGGCGCTAATTTATTTTAACCTCAAGTTAATTTATCTCGTCAGCTAAATTGCGCGTGCACGTCCTGCTTTAAAAGGCATGAAAGGTCGATAACCAAAACCAGGATTTTTTGAACGGCATTATAGTCTAAACTCAAAGAAAAAGACTCATTGTTTTCTCCGCTAAGGCGGGATATGACCATGAACGCGTTATGAAGAATTCAAGACCATAATCATGTCAAAATTCATCACTGTCGCGAGTGCAACAGCATTAAAGAAACTGTCCATAGGCTGTCTAATTAGTGATATCTTTTCTTGACCCTAACATGTGACTTTGGTGCAGCGGACAGAGCGTAGGGCTTGCATGCAGTAAATCGCCGGTTCGATTCCCTTCACCTTCGTAAGAATTGTAGTTTTAAATCGCTTTGAATAAAACCGTCTGCTAAATGACTAAATGAAAATGTATTAATAAGAAATTCAATAAATTGAAGCAATCCAAATAAATTGTGTTTCTTTCTCTCTTCTTATCATGCACCCACCTTACCATCCACCTCCACCATCCACCATTCACTACCGCACAAACACTAGACACGTTTGCAAAACTAAACGTTTGCAATGATGTAAGTTAAAGTAGGTAAAACAACTTTAGCCAATATCTATTTGGGTTATGTGCTCAAATTTCCTGGGATCAAAGAAAACGTTAGTATTCATGTGCAAACTAAAAATCACGTCTCAGGCTGCATTATGAAAGTTATTTCGGGTTTATCAACTGTACCAATGTCTCAACTCTACTTTAGGCTACCACTGTCGGTGGTGCAATAAATGACTCGAGAAGGTCTTCTAAATTAATTATTCCTTGTCGGGTGGATCGGTAGCGCTCATACAAGAACTCATCATGATGGAAAAATGGATCTTCTTGGCGATCGCAAAGAACTCTTCCTACTCCTTGTCAATGGGATCCCTCCTTTTGGCGTGGGTGTGGCAAGTTTAGCCAGCTAAACTTTGCTTAGCCTGCCCTGGAGCAGGCTAGGGCTAAGCGATTAATTACCATGGAAATTGAGCAAAAGTTGCTTCGGCGAATCCGCTAAAGCGGTGTTGTCTTTTTTTAGCCTGGAGTTTAGCTCGCTAAACCGCTTAGCGAGTGTCGGCGAATAGTACCCTGGTGTTAGACTGAACCCATAAAACTGTCTTAAAAACACTTCCCTTCCAACTAGCTGAAGTAATTAGAGGGAGAGAGAGACAGAGAGAGAGCAGAGTGCAGGGAACAGTGGCCAGAGACAGCAGCAGCCAGCCCGTCTCAGCAGGGGGGCCCATCCTCCTCTTTTCTGCACTTTCCCTTCTCTCTCTCTCTCTCTCTCTCTCTCTCTCTCTCTCTTTCTCATTGTCTGTCTGTCTGTCTGTCTCCAACTCTGCCTGCCTCTGAACACAGTTATTACCAGCCAGCTGCCCAAGGCCGCCCCAGCAGGAAAATACCCAGTGTGCATTTCACCATCACCGCACGTAATTGGGTAGAGGAGAGCCCATGAGGATCCACAGCCAAAGGGGAGGGTTTCCATGCAGCCAGGGGTGTGATTGACAGAGGAAAGACACACCCGAGGCACAGCAGAGTGACGTGAACACTTTCCTCCTCGCTCTGCAGAGAATCATTTGTGTGCAGTATGTGCGCCCTGAAAGAGTCACCACCGTGTCGACTGTCTGTGTATCAACCCGACCTACCAGTTGTCTGAACCCCTCAACTGTAACTGGAGGTCAAATTGTTGTGAAAGGGTGAGAAGTTGAGGAATATCCTCTGGCTTGTGCTAAACTAGTTTAACAGAACAAAAACAAACAAATAAATAAAATATGAAGCCTACCACACACCATATGTGTCAATATTGCCTCCATGGCAACAAACTCAGGTCTGGCAGCTGACAAACCAGCTCTGCTATTCCTGGCCAACTAAAGGCTTGATTGCACATCTCAAGACCAGGCACTCTGCATAATCATGAAATATTTTCACAGAAAATATTTTTCCTGTGTGGTAAATACGCCACTCGGCCTCCAGCCTCGGTGGCTACGACCGAACACCACCCGTGGGATTATCCCTTAGCTACCCCACTCCCACTTGTGCTATATTGCTTAAAAAATATATATATATATATATATATATATATATATATATATATATATATATATAATATTTCATCTTACCAGTGTCATGTAACCAATTTTAGCCTACCATTGCCTCCACACTACTGCCTACTTATTTAAGAAGACATTGACCATCTGTTAGTGGCATAGCAGCACTACATTCTGGAATCCAACTGTAGGCTCATTAATAACGTAGGCTCCACACACACGTGTGCAACTTAAATCATGCTCATGTTTATTATTGAAGACACAATCTGTTGTTTCATAGCGAATGGGAGCAAACTAGCTCAGCTGAGATGGGGTACAAAGTTGGCCACCTGATATATTGGTCTGGTTTAACTTTGCCACGGTTTAAAAACATTAATTTAATTAATTTCCCTTATTACACGGCTCTTCTTAATGCTGTAGAATGCTCCATTCACTTGAATGGGGCTTCCCAACGTTCTGCGGTCAACTATTTTCCGATAACTGACCGTTGCTATGGACTTAATGACCGCTGTCAAGGAAAGTGGCCTTTTTGCCTCTAATTCACGTCTTTCGTAGCACTCCGCAAGTAGTACGGTAACTTATCAATGGAGTTTCAGCGGACGGTTGAGCAGCTGTGTTCTAAAGAATGTTCAACTGTCTTTGAAGTTCAACGTCTTTGGCGAACTATTTCTCTCCTTTTAAACACTACATATAGTAACAAATACATTGTAAAAAGACACACGGTGTTAAGTAATTTGTTTGTTTTAGTAGTAACCGTATAATAAGCGGGATAATGTATAGAACGCCGGTCATTGTCGGGAAAATAAGCCCCTTCAGGGTGAAGCAACACCCCTCCGCTTTGCGTCGGGGTGCTGTTCGCCCTGTCGGGGCTTATTTTCCCGACAATGACCTGCGTTCTATACATTATCCCTTACATATAATCACACATTATAGCCTAAAAGGTAGTAAGGAACATATTTGAAATCTAAAGGAACCACCTCTTGTATACAAAGAGAGAAATGTTGTGTGTGATATAAGTTAAAAAAAAAAAAAAAACATGGAAACTGGTCCGGAGAAATAAGTGTGTTCCGGCTGCAGACTAGTTAAAGGGTAATTACTACTGAGATTTGCAGAGTGGCCTAACATGGGAAACCTCAAGTAAACCCGCCCTCTGGCAGGGTGATTCCACTTTTCCTCAGTACTAATTAGCTCCAGTCAGAGGGCTAAATAAGCCTAATGGCTCCTCTTTCATCTCTGAGAGATCTGTAGCTGCAGGCATGGGACAGGGTCTACCCAGCAAAGCAACAACATTCATTTAATCCAACAATAGTTTGGCTCTCAAGGCATCTAGTGTGTTGATACACCCCTGAGCATTCAGATCCTGTGGCACTGTTCACTGTTGTCAAGTGTTAGGACTGTACAGTAGATCTGATACTGATGTGTGGTCCCGGGCTGTTTTCTAAGATGTTTATCCTCACAAAAGGTTTTTATTATTATTGTCCTTGTTGTTGTTTTTGCTGCTGTTGTGGATGTTTCTGTTTGTATTATTGTTATAATTAGTATTATTACCTGTCATCTGTATTAATCAAAGCCTTTATTTTTTACCTTCGTAATTAACAGTGACCCTGGCATAGGGATGAAGTATTATTTCTGACATCGACACTCCCTCTTGCGGTGATAGAGGACAGCAGGATCTCTCAGTGCTGACCTACAGCTCCACCTAGTGGCTCAAAGCGGGACTTTCCACTGAACAGGAACGTCAGTGAACCTCAGAGACAGACAGACACCTGGCTGGGGTCATGGTCACGCCCTCAGTAGATGTAGCACATCCACGAATAACAGCAACACACATAAACACGCTTCAGCACTGCTGATTCTACTCAGTCAGCATCCTCTACAGAGGCTGAATGGTGAGCTGCTCCAGCTGCAGCAGGGGGTCTATAGAGACTTTTCAATTTCAATTTCAATTTTATTAAGGATAGCCCCTTGAGATGCAACATCTCGTTTTCAAGGGGCTCCATATTTTTGTAGATCAACAGATCAACAGATTTTTTTCTGGATGTAATGGCCTCCCAGCTTCTAGTCATTCATCTATTTCAAATCTGTTATGTTTAATCCATTAGGCACAAAACCTTCATTGAACCACCATCCTCTTAGCAAGTGGCTCATAATCATGTATATGAAGTGGGTTAGGAAGAAGACAGCAGCTGTAGCGGTCTACGGAGCCTACTGTAGTCAGACATATACAGGAAACATATACATTTGTACATATGTTATACATGTATGTAAGCATCTCCACACTTCACAGTTTGAAGAACATCTTGAAAGCTTGAATATGATAGAGCTATGATGATGCTGGGTATACATTGAAACAATACTTAACCGTTTTCTTTCAACATTCAGACCATATTGATATTCATATCAGTGGTGAAAACAAGCCTTTCCTCCACATTTCCTCCATGTTTTTTTTATCTCGGGGTTGGGTTTGGTGCCTCTGTTTTAGAGTAAACAAACTTAATGAGATTTCAAGGCAAGGCAGCTTGCGCAGAAAGACTGAAGAAAAAAAAAACTTTATTTTTGGCGTTTCATACTTGGAGACCTAGATGATGATGGAAAATACCACACCAGCTTTATCAAATTAAGTCTGAGCAGACAGAAACCCACAGTGATTGACAACCACTCCCAGTCACAACAGAGGAGGAGGGAAACGCTTGTCTGTTCATCAGCAGAGTAAACTGAAGTGGGAGTAAGTAAGTAATAGCTGCAGTGCAGTAGATCTCCAGTGTTCATCCTCGGCTGTGTCTCTGCACTGTTCGCCCCATCTGCATGCAAACCCTGCATTCATTTCCCAAATCCACATGAACCTGAGCCAGAGGAGTGCCTGCTGAGGTGAGTGCTTTAGTGGGGCGTCTCGACAGGCCCAGCCCGCTGAGGAGAGTGCTTTAGTGGGGCGTCTCGACTGGCCCAGCCCCCTGAGGTGAGTGCTTTAGTGGGGCGTCTCGACAGTCCCAGCCCCCAGAGGAGTGGGTGCTCTAGTGGGACGTCTTGACTGGCCCAGCCCACTGAGGTGAGTGCTTTAATGGAAGCCGATATGCTGACTGGAGCCTGGCGCTTCATCTCCTATCATCAGTGCTCACGATGGACAGAGCGAGCGACACTTTACCTGCCTTTTAGTATCCCCAGTAGAGTCGCCTGTGGTCCCAGCAGAATCGCCTGTGGTCCCAGCAGAGTCGCCTGTGGCCCCAGCAGAGTCGCCTGTGGTCCCAGCAGAGTCGCCTGTGGTCCCAGCGGAGTCGCCTGTAGTCCCAGCAGAGTCGCCTGTGGACCCCGTGCCAGCCTGCGACGATGAGCTCCAGGGGGAGACATGGCGGGCAGGATGAGCCAGCACAGCTGGTCTGGAGGAGCCTCAGAGTCTCGGAGCACAGGTCCCCCCCCCCTTCGCGCTTTGGAGCGCAGGCTCTGTCTCCCCTGTCCTCCTCTCTTCAGTCTCCCCTCAGATCCTGACTCACCTGGCTCTGTCTCCCCTGTCCTCCTCTCTTCAGTCTCCCCTCAGATCCTGACTCTCCTGGCTTTTTTCTCCCCTGTCCTCCTCTCTTCAGTCTCCCCTCAGAGCCTGGCTCTCCTGGCTTTTTTCTCCCCTGTCCTCCTCTCTTCTCTCTGCTGTAGAGCCTGAGGGGACAGTCAGGTCATCAGCAGGCCTGAGTGTTTCTGTCGGTTTCAAAGCCAAATCTAATCCCCTATCAAATCTAATTAAATCATCCCAACCGTGTGTTCTGAAGCTGAACCCATTTCGCTTTAACCGTTACAATAATGGCATCAATGTCACCATGACTCAGTTTTGATTTAATGTATTTGGGGTGACATGACTGTTCTCAGTTTCCCGAACATGATGAGTGGCATGTCGTGTGTGTGTGTGTGTGTGTGTGTGTGTGTGTGTGTGTGTGTGTGTGTGTGTGTGTGTGTGTGTGTGTGTGTGTGTGTGTGTGTGTGTGTGTGTGTGTGTGTGTGTGTGTGTGTGTGTGTGTGTGTGTGTGTGCATAAATAAAACATAACCTTGACAACCTTGACTTCACTCAACTCATAGAAGGCACACTTTAGGTTCTAAGAAGATCCCCCTGTACTTCAGTAGGGGTTAAGGCATGCTGGCGTGAGGAGAGGCTGGCTTGGTTAAACGTTCCCAGAAAAAAAGCGAAGCTCGGCTTGGCAAGGTTGTGGAGTTGTCTGCCAAGAACCCTGAAAACTGCCATGCCATCACTCTCCTCCATCTGTCACCAGATAGCTCTCTGCCTTTTACACACACACACACACACACACACACACACACATACACACACACAAACACACACACAAATACACACATATAACTACTCGTGGACACTCACACTCATACAAACACATGCTCAGACTAACTCACACAAACCCAAACATACACTCAAACAAACCCAAACACACACACACTAATACACACACGCACACACATACACACACACACAAACACTCGGTCATACTTACTCACACACACTCATACTAACTCACTTACTTACTTACTTACACACACACACACCACACTGTCCTGAGAGTCCTGACAGAGAGCTCTATATCTTCATCTTAAGTTGACACATTTAGACTTAGAAGAGGACTCTCATTGGACAGAAGAAATGGAATACCAATACTGTTACACACACACACACACACACACACACTCACATGCAGACATAAATATGCTTCTAACTGGGTGTTGTGGCACCTTGATATGTAAATAAAACATCTTCCTTTGAAATCCCCTGATGTTTCGTAGCTGTGAAAAGCATCGTCTGGCCTAGAGGAATCTGGGTTAATGCTCACTGTGGGACGCCACAGCAATGAAAGACCTGGAGAATGTGTGTGTGTGTGTGTGTGTGTGTTTGCTGGTATGTGTGTGTGAGTGTGTGACTTTGTGTATATGTGAGTGACTCTGCGTGTATTTATGAGAGTGTGTGTGTGTTCGCATGTGTGTGTGTGTGACCGCATCTGATTGCGCTGGTTTCTGCTGGGCATCTACTGTGCACAGGAACAGATGGACCTCATCAGTGGAATAAATATTAAATCCTCCTGATTTATTAGTCTGGCTTCATCCCTGAAGCTTTTGCTCCAGGACCCATCACATTAAGTTATGAAATACAAGCACCAAAATAAAATTAGGAAAAGTTTGTTTTAATCTGCCTGGAGTGTAATGTTCTTTCCATGAAGGATGAAAACATTTGCAAAACACACCAGCAGATTCTACATTGAGGTCATGCTATCAAATATGTTTCAAGAACAGAATCGAATGGACTGAATGGATATCTGAGTTTAGCTGCTGCATTATCAGATCCCATCTGAGAGAGAGAGAAAGAAAGAAAGAAAGAAAGAAAGAAAGATAGATAAGAGTTCTGTTTTCATGTTTGTCACACCGTGACTAATTTGGGAATCCAACACCTTTTCAAACAGACCCATCAGATGACACATTTAAATGTGCACCTGCTCCTGTCCAAATATCCTCAGTGATGGATTCTGGGAACATTGCCTCTGCATTGCAGCTTCCTGTTGTCCAGTCAATTCAAGCATGACTGCTGGGTACATGTTTGTGAATGCCACACACACACACACACACACACACACACACACACACACACACACACACACACACACACACACACACACACACACACACACAGACAAACACACACACACACACACACACACACACACACACACACATTACCCATAAAGCATTTTACAGGTAAATAAAGCAGCAGGCAGAAGGGCCAGGTCAGTGAGCACAGGATCATATTCCTGTCGAGTCCCTCATACTTCATCCGCATAATTCAGAGCTGAGACAGTCGGGGTGAGACGCCTTATAAGCCCACTCTGGAAAAGAGACTCCATCTACAGTAAGACACGCCTCTCTCTCTGTATCAACAGCAAGCCCACTCTCCTGAAACGGCACACAGGGCCCTGAAAGAAATCAACACTAAGAAACACCAAACAAGTGAGACGAAGAAGGAGGAGGGGGGGCGGGCAGAGAGAAGGAGGGAGGAGAGGAGGAGAGGAGGAGAGGAGAAGAAGAGAAGAGGAGGAAGGTTAGAGGAGTAGAGGAGAGGAGAGGAGGGAGAAGAGGAGAAGAGGAAGAAGGTGAGAGGAGTAGGAGAGAGGAGGGAGGAAAGGAGAGGATGAAAGGGGGAGAGGGAGAGAAGGGATGAGAGGAGAAGAGGAGGAAGATGAGATGAGGAGAGGAGGAGAGGAGAATAGGAGGAAGGTGAGATGACTAGAGGAGAGGAGGGAGGAAAGGAGAGGAAGGTAGGAGGAGAGGGAGAGAAGAGAGGAGAGGAGAGGAGGAGATTGGCGAGGCTAGCAGAGGAGACCTGTCCTCAGTGGTCCTGAGAGCAGTGAGTCCATGGATGAGGCTGTGGCTTTGATAAATGAGCTCTCACACACAGAACACACAAATGCCTATTAATAGAAATGTTATCAGGATGAAAATAACTCTGTCTCTTAGCAGTCCCTGTCTGCTATTTTCAAAGCTTTGTTCATCTGGCCATCCAGATCTTTCTGACAGCCATAAAAATAGAAAGCGGTGGATGTAAATACAGTGACAACATTCTGTTTTTTTGTTGCAGAAGATGAGATAGAGTATTCTGAGTTTTTTTAAGTGTACTCTAAACCTGTCATTTCGCACACTTTGTATGTATAAATCATTAATAGACACAAGTTAAAGGTTTGCATGTTTTGTGTAAGTGTCATATTACCGTTTCAAATTCAAATATTTTAAATGCATCAAATCCACTGATGACATGTGCAGCCATCATAACACTAATCCTCCATATGACTGTATTAGATTCATAACACTAATCCTTCATATGACTGTGTTAGATTCATTACACTATACCCCCATATGACTGTGTTAGATTCATTACACTAAGCCCCCATATGACTGTGTTAGATTCATAACATTAATCCCCCATATGACTGTGTTAGATTCATAACACTATACCTCCATATGACTGTGTAAGATTCATAACACTAATCCTCCATATGACTGTGTTAGATGCATAACACTAATCCTCCATATGACTGTGTTCGATCTCAATGAGCCCCATATGACTGTGTTAGATCTGAATGAGCCCCATATGACTGTGTTAGATCTGAATGAGCCCCATATGACTGTGTTAGATCTGAATGAGCCCAGGGCGTAGATGCCGTAATTCCCTTTGTGGCTTCTGTCCACCATCAGGTAAGCCAACAGGCATCACCATAAACCGCAGCAGTGTTTGCCAACAGATAAGAGCCCCTGCTGTTTAACACAACATGTCTGCCCTGTGCCAGTCAGGGGTGGGGGATTCTCTGGGGTGTGTGTCTGTGGTGTGGGTAGTGTGTGGTGTGTGTGGCCTATGATGTGTGGTGTGTTTGTCTGTAGTGTGAGCAGTGTGTGGTGTGTGATGGAACCAAAACAGACGGGCAGGGATGTTGAACTCCCAAACTAGGGATGATTAACTCCAGTACTCTTAGTAAAGCTATCCACGTTAGGGATTATTAGCTCCAGTATTCTTAGTAAAGCTATCCACGTTAGGGATTATTAGCTCCAGTATTCTTAGTAAAGCTATCCACGTTAGGGATTATTAGCTCCAGTACTCTTAGTAAAGCTATCCACGTTAGGGATTATTAACTCCATTACTTTTAGTAACAATGCCCACATTAGGGATTATTAACTCCAGTACTCTTAGTAAAGCTATCCACGTCAGGGATTATTAACTCCATTACTTTTAGTCACACTGCCCACATTAGGGATTAGTAACTCCAGTACTCTTAGTAACACTGTCTACGTTAGGGATTATTAACTCCAGTTCTCCTAGTAACACTGTCCACGTTAGGGATTATTAACTCCAGTAGTTTTAGTAAAGCTGTCCACGCTAGGGATTATTAACTGGTTATGGTTCTGGTAACACTCTGAAACAATTGATCCCATTGATACCCGATGAGAGACCTGCATCATGTTTCGGTTTGGAGTATGTAGTAAACTCTAAGCACACATAAGGCCTGGAAGCTAATATGGTCATACTGTTTTTTGTAAACATGATTTGCACCACCATTGCCAAATTTGAATCATGATTAAATCTCATTGCTGCATTTGACACCCTAGAATAGAATACTGCTTGTTAGGTTGGGTAGGACTTTCCGGAGCTGTCCTTAATTGGTTTGGGTCTTATTAAGAAGGTGTGTTATTTTGTCATCCTTAGCAGTTATGTATCTGCTTGAGTGGCTATGACATGCGGAGTCCCCCAGGGATCAGTTCTTGGACCTCTTATTTTCAGTCTCTTTATGGTGCGAAGTTATACAGAACAACAACATTGTTTACCAGGGTTATGCATATGATACAATGACATGTGTGGCTCTCTCACCAGAGGACTACAGCCCAATACATTCCCTGTTTCAGTGTTTAAAGCAAATAAATAATTGGATTAGCCAAAATGGTCAGGAAGTGTTATTCTTCAAGACTCTAGACTCGACTTGGACTTGAGCTCTGATGGCTCAGACTGGGACTCGACCTGAAGCATTGACTGCATCCGGACAGGAAGTTGGAGATTGGGTAGGACTGGGCGATATATTGGTATATAAAGTCCACTGATACATTTTTCAAACAAGATGTAGGATGCGACAATAATGTCTATACTGATATAATCAGTCTTCTTGGGTGACTCGGACTCTGGATTCTCCAGACTCAACTCGGACTTGAGGTTAAGTGACTCGACTACAACACTCACTCAGGGAACCCCCCCACCCATAAACTGTAAAAGCTTTATATACAAGTTAGTATAGTCAAGTAGCATGACTTAGAGTTTGGACCTCAGGAACCTGACGATACCACCCTTGTTCACAGAACGTATACCAGAGACCCATGGACACACAGAACAGGCCCTTTGTGTTCTTCCATGAGGAGACATATGAGAAGTCAGTGTTCACTCTCTTTTCCATATTTAGGAAGGTTTAGTCTTTTTCATGTTTCCTTACTGTTTGAATCCAATGCTGGTAGAGGTTTAAAATCTGCCCTTAATTTACCTCATGTAAAGTAGGCCAGAGAGCTTTGGAAGGATTATGCTTTTTGGTAATTGCTGGAAGTACCTTCGTTTGCCCAATAATTTGTTTTTTATATTTGTTTCTGTGCATCATAGGCATTCTGTGTGTGACGCAGTCTGGTGCCGTTCCAGAGGTGTGTTTGATGTGTGTTTGTGTGAGACACTGGGCGGTACCGTTCGAGAAGTGTGTGTGTGTGTGTGTGTGTGTGTTTGTGTGTGTGTGTGTGTGTGAGAGAGACAAATTTCTGTTCCCTGTGACCCTATGAGTCAATAGCACATTCTGTAACTCATCAACCCACTGTAGAGTTGTATTTCAGAGGTGTGTTTGATGTGTGTGTGTGTGTGTGTGTGTGTTTGATGTGGGTGTGTGTGTCATCTCTTCACATGGCCCAGGGCCTTTGAAACCGTCACTCCAGCTCCCAGCTCTGTTCCTGCGACGGCTGTAGTTGTCCAGTGTAGGAAGCGGGCATGGCAGTGGGCACAGCAGCACTAGCTCTGCTCGGCATCATACTGTCTCTGCCAAGAGGTGAAACTGCAAGACCCTCAGATCGGGAGACGGTAAGTGGAAATCTCTGGACAGAGGGAAGGGAAGCTCTGGAGTTTGTAAATAGTTGGGACATCTGTAAAGTGCATTGACCTCTCAAACCGCCACTGTTTATGTTCCCCAGGGAAAGTTTGATTTAAAATGTTTTATTCAGTTTCTTGGCATGAAATCAGCTGTACAGCCTGCATCATATGGAAGTCGGCACTTTTATCTCCTATGGTGAACACATTCACACACACACACACACACACACACACACACACACACACACACACACACACACACACACACATTTTATCTTTTATCTAGTGAAGTTACAAATCAGTTAGAATATTTGGTATATTCAACTCAATTCAATTACATTTCATTTATATAGCACCGCTACAATAAAACTGTCTCAAAGCGCTTCATAGAACCCAGGGCCTGTTGTGTTCTCTACTGCAGACCACTTGTGTATGTTAACTCATAGAGTCACATGAAGTCCAGTTGGTGACACTTTATTTTACTTGGTCTGTGTGAATAGACAACAAGCAAACTATTAACTATTCACCAAATATTCATCAAACTTTAAACTTTCCTCAAACAAGCCTCACTTAACATCATGTAAACTAATATTAGCAGGATAATTTCTCTGACCCTAACTCCCATTCTAATTTATATTCCTCATTGTCAAGGATGTCATCAAATGGTTAGCTGATTGTTTGTGATTTTAATGTAGCATCTAAATAAACTAGGACCTTCTGATAAAACCTGTGTAAATGAATGAAGTGAATGAATGAATGAATAGCTATGTATGTATGTAATGAGTATGAATCCTTTCTCTCTGATTGTCTTCTAGAGCTTCCTGAAGGCTCTGGACCTCCAAGACCTTGAATATTACTTTGGCACCATTTCTACTGATTCAGGTTGTCATACAACCCCCTTAATAAGAGCGTTTTTTTATTGTCATCACACAAACACACACTTATCATCATACCTAGACACTCCCTATGACTTACTGACAGACTCTCTCTTCCCCTCAGTGCCTGATTTTGAGCTGCTCTGGACAGACTGTCGGGACGGGTTATCGGCTGGGCCCAGGCTGCCCAGGCGCTGTTCCCTCCACACCCAGAGCGAGAGCCTCCAGCTGGGCCGCAGCGAGAGGGAAGGGTCCCTCTCCGGCCCCAGTGTGGTGGAGACAGCTCTGAACTCTACCGTAAGCACCGTGAGGAGGAGCCAGGAGGGGGGCTGTGAGAATCTGGAGGTGCTGGGGCCCCCCCACGCCAGAGCTGTCCTCTCCCTCTGCAAGGGGTACATGGTGAGTCCGCCATGGCATAGCCTTCTCTGATCACTGTGACGGCAGCCTTGCGTCTCTGATTACTGTGACGGTAGCCTTGCGTCTGTGACGGTAGCCATGTGTCTCTCATCACTGTGACGGTAGCCATGTGTCTCTCATCACTGTGACGGTAGCCATGTGTCTGTGACGGTAGCCATGTGTCTCTCATCACTGTGACGGTAGCCATGTGTCTCTCATCACTGTGACGGAAATGCGTCTCTCATCACTCTGACAGTTGCCGTGCATCTCTCATCACTGAGACAGTAGCCATGCATCTCTCATCACTATGACGGTAGCCATGCGTCTCTCCTCACTGTGACGGTAGCCGTGCGTCTCTGACTCTGTGACACCTTGTTGCTTACAGCACGGTGTGATGGTGCGTGAGGGGAAGAGGATCCACATCCGGCCACTGCTGCAGAGGCACCTCTCCATGGCAGCAGCTGACAAGCCTCCACACGGCCTGGCCCTCATGGGAGTCCACCATCAGCAGCAGCCTGCTGGGCCTGGAGCAGCTACCGTACCCTTACCGGATGCAGCCCTAATCAGACACCAGAACCAGCGGCAGCAGCCTTCCTCTGGGCCTGCGCTTCCCACACACACAGGATGTGAGTCACACACAGGCCAGGGCAAAGGCCAGGCATGGTACACACTGCGCTGGTCAGTTCAGAGTTCAGAATTCAGAGACTAATTTAGTACTCAGTGTGGATTTTAGATGTAGGCGTGCAATATATTCTTCTCTGACAGGGAACATTTGAATGCCAAATCACCATCACCGACCAAGGCAAAAAAATCCCTTTATTGGAAGAATAGCACATTTTGCCTGAAAATGTCTGTAATATAAATAAATCAGTGGCAAACCTGTGTCATGGGTGAATGCAGTTATTTAATCTTAGATATCCTTGAAGTTAACACGTATCCTGGCATGCTTTTATAAAAAGAATAAAATGTTTGCATCTGGAAAAGGTAGTCTAGTAGTGATTTGGGGTCTTGTTCACCAGGTCAGGGGGCATAGTTCAGGGAACATCAGGCTACAGTTACAGTGATTGTAAGTAGGTTCCTGATTAAATGTGGTTTCCCTGTAATTCTGTAAATGTATATTCAAGCACGTGTTGTGTAGTTCCCCACTGGACAGTAATGCTGTAAATGTTGTTTGTGTGTAAGTAAGGTGTGAATGAGTGCGTAAGTAATGCGTGTAGGAGTGTGTGTGTGTAAGTAAGGTCTGAATGAGAGTGTTTGCAAGGTGTGAATGAGTGTGTGCGTAATTAATGTATGTAAGAGTGTCTGTTTGATGGCTCCCTATCAGACAGAGATGCTGTAACTGTTGTGTGTGTCAGTAATGTGTGTATGAGTGTGTGTCAATAATGTGTGTATGAGTGTGTGTTGTGTGTGTCAGTAATATGTGTATGAGTGTGTGTGTGTGTGTGTGTGTGTGTGTGTCAATAATGTGTGTATGAGTGTGTGTTGTGTGTGTCAGTAATATGTGTATGAGTGTGTGTGTGTGTGTGTGTCAATAATGTGTGTATGAGTGTGTGTTGTGTGTGTCAGTAATATGTGTATGAGTGTGTGTGTGTGTGTGTGTCAATAATGTGAGTATGAGTGTACGTAATATGTGTATGAGTGTTTGTTTGATTGTCCCCCCAGACAGCAGGAGGCAGCGGCGGTCTGCTCTGAGCTCAGAGGTGTCTCACCTGGAGCTGCTGGTGGTGGTGGGGCCTGATGTTCAGCAGGTGCACCGTCAGGACACAGAGCGCTACATCCTCACCAACCTCAACATCGTGAGTATCACTGCTGTGTGTGTGTGTGTGTGTGTGTGTGTGTGTGTGTGTGTGTGTGTGTGTGTGTGTGTATGTGTGTGTGTGTGTGTGTGTGTGTGTGTGTGTGTGTGTGACAGAGGGATACATCCTCACCAGCCTCAACATTGTGAGTATGGCTGCTGTGTGTGTGTGTGTGTTGTGACTCTCTGTCCTGTGCCCCCTATCCCCTCTCCTCTCTCTCCCAGGCTTCAGAGCTCCTGAGGGACGCCACTCTGGGAGCCAATCTAAGAGTCCACCTGGTCCGCATGATCATCCTCACTGAGCCCGAGGTAAGAGTGTGTTCCAACCTCACTGAGGTAAGAGTGTGTGTCCAACCTCACTGAAGTAAGAGTGTGTGTTCAACCTCATGAGGTAAGAGTGTGTGTCCAACCTCCAAAAAGTGTGAGAGAATCATTGTGACATTAGAGTGTGATTTTACCACTGAGTTGGGTTAATCCACTGAGGTGGGTTAATCCACTTGCCTTTGGCAAGAGTGTTTGATCGTCTGTCAGGTAACAGTTGTGTGAAGAGAGTGTGAGCTCTATCATCTTCATTCTCTCTCCTCTAGCCTGAGATCCAGATGACCACCAACATCTCCTCTTCTCTGCGGAGTGTGTGTCAGTGGAGTCATAAGGTCAACCCAGCCAACGACACGGACCCTCTACATGCAGACCTTCTGCTCTACATCACGCGGTTAGAGACCACACACTGCGTGACCTGGGTCTAAAGCTAAATTTACGCTACTCCGATTCACGGAGTCGGAAACAGGGAACGCCTCTCACCGATTTTTAACCGCTGTCTCCAAACCTTCTCCGAGGTCGTGCACCTACTAATTTTTCAAATTTCCCGTACGAGAGCCTCTCCAAGGTGCTCGGAGAGGGTTCGGAAAGAGGGCTCGGAGTACCATAAATTTAGCTTTAGTCTCCATACAGCTGCCTTTATGAGGTCATCGTGTTTCTCTCTTGTCATTGGCTTGTCATAGGTTTGACCTGGTTCTACCCGATGGGAACAAGCTGGTGAGGGGCGTGACACAGTTGGGCGGAGTCTGCACCAGCCAATGGAGTTGTGTCATCACAGAGGACACTGGGTTCGATCTGGGCGTTACCATAGCACATGAGATTGGCCACAGGTGAGGGCACACACAGTAATCTGGGCGTAACCATAGCGCATGAGATTGGCCACAGGTGAGGGCACACACTGTAACCATAGTGACCGGGTTACCTCACTCTCGCTTCAGAATCATTTACTCCACTCCATCAGAAATCTGTGGAGTTATATTCTTCTAAAATGTTGTACGTTAAATTCTACATAATAGTGACCATTATAACTTCATGTTTGTTTGTTTGTGTGTTTGTTTTAGCTTTAACATTAATCACGATGGGATAGGAAATACCTGCAGCAGCAGTGGCTTCATGATGGCGTCTGATGGAGGTTATAACAGCGTGGACCTCACCTGGTCTCAGTGCAGTAGAGCGCAACTGCAGAGCTTCTTCAGGTAGTCTCACCTCACCTGCAGAGCTTCTTCAGGTAGTATCAGCTCACCTGGTCTCAGTGCAGTAGAGCTCACCTGCAGAGCTTCTTCAGGTAGTCTTAAGCACGATACCGTGTCCCCATGTATCATAAACGAATGACTATGCATGCATCTGAGAAACATACAATGTAGCTTTACGTAACAAACATCACACACCTCCTCAGGAAGCACCTAACTAGAACTAAACAGCTGTCTTCAAGAAGTTTCAAAATAAACACTGAACTAGCTTCCCTAGGCAGCCTCAACGAGAGCTAAACAAACTTCTTTAAGTAGGCCCAAACTAAATCATCATCTAGCACTTTATTTATTACTCTCAAACTAACACTGTGCACAGCCACTCCAGGAAGCCATGAAGTCTACACAAACATGCCCAGGTAGCTTTGAGTGTACTAAGACCCCCTTACAGTGCAAACCCATGACACCGTTATGAGCGACGCGATTTCTAAACCCAATGCATTTCAACGGGAGCCAATCCATTGTGACGTAGACCAGCGATTTGGGTGACGCGACCAATGAAAATTCGAACATGTTGAAACTTATGCAAATGAGGAGCGATTTTTCCCGGCAGCGGCCAATGAGATTGTTTGGTGTCGTCTTTGACGGTTTGAAAATTGTAGGACTGTGGCATCGGTTGGTCGTTTATGCTATTTCCACACGCTACACAACGCCCACTTAGGGCTGAAACACAACAAACGCATTTCTAAAAACGTGACGCTAGCAAAACCATTGTTTCCTATGGTACAGCGTGCCTTTCTTGTGCTCCTTTTATGTGCCTCGCGTCACCTCTTTCTAGCGTTTTTTAGGTACGCTTAAAAGATTAAATATTCTCAACTTTTCAGTGCAAGGCGCGGAGGCGCACCGCTCATCAATTTCACACTCAGCCCGGGCAGGTTGCACACGCTGCTCCGCTTCATAGGCGCAGGGCAAAACAGCCTGGTGAGACTGCGGCTGTTTTTCCCGCCACACTTTGCCAAGTTGTTTATGAAGCGCCTGCGTCTTTAGAAACGCGTTTGGTGTGTTTCAGCCCTTAGATGTTAGGTGTGTGTAAATGCAGGTGTCGCCCTCTGCTGGCAGCGCAGGGAAGGCGGACTGTGTGGCAGACCTGCCGGTGATGGGGGGCTCTCTTCAGGACTGGAAGCCGGGTCTGTACTACGGGGTGGACGACCAGTGCAGGATCGCCTTCGGCCGCTCCGCCAGGGCCTGCACATTCACAGCCAATGACATGGTGAGAACCTGATAGCCAATTACTTGTTGAGACGCCTCTTGTGTTGGTATGTTGCTGTGACCATCTCTGTGTGTTTATGTGTTAATGTTGCATGTGACTGTCTCTTTTGTTGGTATGTAATGTTATTGTGACCGTCTCTGTGTGTTAATGTGTTAATGTAGCCGTGACTGTCTCTGTGTGTCGGTATTTAATGTTGCCGTGATCATCTCTGTCCTCCCCCCAGACGGCGTGTCGAGTGCTGTCCTGCCACACAGCGCCCGGAGATCAGACATCCTGCACACGCCTGCTGGTGCCCCTGCTGGATGGCACAGAGTGTGCCCCCGACCAGGTGCCCTCCGCACACACACTCTCATCCGGTCTCTTCTTCACACACACTCTCATCCGGTATCTTACACACACACACACTTCTGCACACACACTGCTGCCAGGTCTTTTCCACACACACACTCTCATCAGGTATCTACCACACACACACTGCTGTCAGGTCTCTTCTGCACACACACACTTATCCGGTCTCTTCTGCACACACGCTCTTATCAGGTGTCTTCCACACTAGAGACTACAGAGATGGTTAGTCCTCTAACCCTGTCCCCTAACACTGTCCCCTAACCCTGTCCTCTGACCCTGTCCCCTGTCCCGGTTCCTTAACCCCTGGTGTCCTGCTGTTCTCAGTGGTGCCTGAAGGGGCGCTGTGTGTCTCCGTCCACCCTGAGCGGCTCCATGGTTGTGCACGGCTCCTGGTCCAGCTGGTCCCAGTTCTCCCCGTGCTCTCGCACCTGTGGAGGCGGCGTCTCCTTCAGGAAACGCCAGTGTAACAACCCCAGGTGAGGGATGGACAGTCATACACACACACACACACACACACACACACACATGCACACATGCACACATGCACACAAACACACACACACACACACACACACACTCACACAAATACAGACACACACACACACACACACACACACACACACACACACACACACACACACACACACACACACACACACATACACACACAAATACAGTCATACACACACAGAGACAAATATACTCATACACACACATACACAAATATACTCAAACACACACACACACTCTCACACACATAAATACACACACACACACATACACACACAAAAATACACTCATACATTGTGCATTTGAGTTGTTAATGGTGACTGAAGCCTCTGCCTCTCAGACCTGCGTTTGGAGGAAGAGGGTGTGATGGGGTGGACACTGAAGCTGAACTTTGTCATCGTCAGGTAACATCCCAGAGGCCATATTTACAGTACAGGTCAAAAGGTCATGTTTACAGCCCAGGTCAAAAGGTCATGTTTACAGTGGACTGGTGTCACTCTGATATATCCTTTGGGCCATTGCCTTTGTCCAGTGTGTGTGTGTGTGTCTTTATGAGTGAGTATGCGTGTGTCCGGGTGTATGTCTACATTCATGAAAATATGGAACTTTTTAAAATGTGTGGTAAAATTTGTTGCCGTTACTTGGGAAATGCTGCCCTGGACAGTCCCAGTCTTACCTCTCTTTTTTCTCCTTTCTGCACCCCCCCTTACTCCCTCTCCCCCCCTCTCTGAACCCCTCTTCTCCCTGCTCCCCCCCATCCTCCTTTCTCTCCTCTCCTCTCCTCTCCTCTGCTTTGTGTTAGCCGTGCGCCTCTACCCAGCTGGACTTCATGGCTCAGCAGTGCTCCCAGACTGACCACCAGCCCCTACACCTCTCCCCTGGACAGGCCCTGCACTACACCTGGGTCCCTGCTGTGGGCCACGTCACAGGTGAGCTGTGAGACATGTCACAGGTGAGCTGCTCCTCTGGAGCTGTGAGTCACGTCACAGGTGAGCTGCTCCTCTGGAGCTGTGGGCTACGTCACAGGTGAGCTGTGAGTCACGTCACAGGTGAGCTGTGAGTCACGTCACAGGTGAGCTGCTCCTCTGGAGCTGTGGGCTACGTCACAGGTGAGCTGCTCCTCTGGAGCTGTGGGCTACGTCACAGGTGAGCTGCTCCTCTGGAGCTGTGGGCTACGTCACAGGTGAGCTGTGAGACACGTCACAGGTGAGCTGTAAGACACGTCTGGGAGTGAGTTATCGTCCACATCTACTCCACTCTCTAGATGAGCAGACCTTAGAGGAAGTGCTTTGACTCTGGCCAGTTAGAGCGAGACATGTGGAGAACAGACACATAAACAGCCTTCTCTTCTCCTGGTGTGATTCTGCCATACTGTTAGATGCTGTCTTCTCCTGGTGTGATTCTGCCATGCTGTTAGATGCTGTCTTCTCCTGGTGTGATTCTGCCATGCTGTTAGATGCTGTCTTCTCCTGGTGTGATTCTGCCATGCTGTTAGATGCTGTCTTCTCCTGGTGTGATTCTGCCATGCTGTTAGATGCTGTCTTCTCTTGGTGGGATTCTGCCATGTTGTTTAAGGCCGTCTTCTCTTGACTGAATGTATTGATGTTATTTCTCCCTCTTCTTTTGTCTTAATGCTGTCCTATGTCTGTCCTGTGTCTGTTCTGTGTCTGTCCCATGTCTGTCCTGTGTCTGTCCTGTGTCTGTCCCATGTCTGTCCTGTGTCTGTCCTCTGTCTGTCCTATGTCTGTCCTGTGTCTGGCCTGTAGGACCCTCTATGTTGTTTTTTGGTGTTTTTGCTTGGTTCCGGGTTCCTCATTTTTGGTTCCTAATTCTTAGTTCCTGGTTCCTAATTCTTGGTTCCTGGATCTTATTTCCCCTTCTCTTAGGTCATACGCAGTGTAAGCTCATGTGTCGGTCTGAGGGGGAGGACTTCATGGTGAGCCGGGGGTCAAAGTTCATCGATGGGACACGCTGTGAACCTGATTGGCCGGTGGATCCAGGGACTGTCACTGCCTGTCTGGAAGGGTTGTGTGAGGTGAGAGGGCATGGTCAGGTAAAGGAGGACAGGTGAGAGGGGATGGTCAGGTAAAGGACAACAGGTGAGATGGGATGATCAGGTAAAGGAGAACAGGTGAGAGGGCATGGTCAGGTAAAGGACAACAGGTGAGAGGGCATGGTCAGGTAAAGGACAACAGGTGAGAGGGCATGGTCAGGTAAAGGACAACAGGTGAGAGGGCATGGTCAGGTAAAGGACAACAGGTGAGAGGGCATGGTCAGGTAAAGGACAACAGGTGAGAGGGGATGGTCAGGTAAAGGACAACAGGTGAGAGGGCATGGTCAGGTAAAGGACAACAGGTGAGAGGGGATGATCAGGTAAAGGAGGACAGGTGAGAGGGGATGATCAGGTAAAGGACAACAGGGGAGAGGGGATGGTCTGATGGGCTAGTAGTGTAAAGGTTCTGAATAGTATGGAGTTTGTGTGAGAAATTACGGTAAAATGGACAATGTAGCAGGTGTTCTGCAGGCAGGAGTTTGGCTGTGATGGTGTGTGACTCTAAGGGAGGGTGGGATATGTTCTGTGTAGTACCCTGAGCACGTGTTTTGTTTGGTAGGAGTTTGGCTGTGATGGAGTGTTGCACTCTGGGAAGGTGGAGGACATGTGTGGGGTGTGTGGAGGGGATGGGTCCACCTGCCACCTCACCGCTCTCTCTTATGAGGGAGGAGAGACCAGAGGTAAGGCTCATGTTCTGACACCTCTCTCTCTTATGAGGGAGGAGAGACCAGAGGTAAGGCTCATGTTCTGACACCTCTCTCTCTTATGAGGGAGGAGAGACCAGAGGTAAGGCTCATGTTCTGTCACCGCTCTCTCTTATGAGGGGGGAGAGACCAGAGTAACTCTCTCTGTGTAATACTTTTCCTCCACCTGTACTTCACTCTCTCTCTCACTACTCACTCACCACACCTGTGTCTCTAACTCCGTAATGGTGTGTATCCTAGATTACATCACATTCCTGACTGTGCCCATCAACGCCACACAGGTCCGCATCCTCAACACCAGACCAATCTTCACACACCTGGGTGAGACACTGTGCATTAACACCATTGTGAATGTAACTCACATGACCCTCATATCACTGCATATAATAATAATAATAAATAATACATTTTATTTTAATACACTTAATTTTATCTCTTAATAAATGCATATCTCTCACATACTGTGTGCATATGTAGCTGAGGAGCGAAGTGAATCAAATGAACCAGAGTAAAGTGTATTCTTTGTCCTGTGTCTGTCCTGTGTCTGTCCCATGTCTGTCCCATGTCTGTCCCATGTTTGTCCTGTGTCTGTCCCTTGTCTGTACTGTATTTGTCTTTTGTCTGTACTGTGTCTATCCTGTGTCTGTGCCATGTCTGTCCTGTGTCTGTCCCATGTCTGTCCTCTGTTTGTCTTGTGTTTGTCCTGTGTCTGTCCCGTGTCTGTCCTGTGTTCTGTCCTGCCAGCTGTGTTGATGGGGCACCAGTATGTGGTGTCTGGGCGGGGCGATATCGCCCTCAACACCACCTACCCCTCCCCCCTGGAGGACGAGCACCTGACATACCACCTGTACCTCACCCCAGACCTCCTGCCCCGCATGGAGGAGATTACCCTACCGGGACCAGTGCAGGAAAACACACACATACAGGTGAGGGCGCACACACACACACACATACACACACATACACACACACACACACAAACATACACCCACACATACAGGTGAGGGCACCAACACACACACACACACACACACACACACACACACACACACACACACACACACACACACACACACACACACACACACACACACACACACACACACAAACACACACCCACACACACACACATTCAACTGTGTTACTTTAATTTGTTAAAACTGAGTTTTAACTGAGCTTTTTGTGCATGTAAACGGTCTGCAAAGTTACAAAGCCCAAAGCCCAATCACCAGAGGGAGTAGCTCTCTGCCTGAAACGCATAGGTTGAATTCCAGCCCCTTTTTCCTTGTTACAAGATGACGCAATCTCGTAACACAGTGAGATGGTGTGATCTCTTTCCTACGACCAGGTTTATCGCAAGTATGGCAAGGAGTATGGAAAGCAGACGGACCCCAGCATCACCTACCAGTACTACATACCTGACAGTGCTGGGGAGGACACACCTCGGGGCCACTGGTCAGCCGTCACCGGCCCCTGCACAGTCACCTGTGGGACAGGTAGGAGACACCTGTGGCACAGGTATGAGGAGTGCAGTATGTGCTGTGTGTGTTTTACTGTGACAGGTAGGAGACACCTGTAGTGTATAGGTATGTGGAGTGCAGTATGTGCTGTGTGTGTTTTACTGTGACAGGTAGGAGACACCTATAGGTATGAGGAGTGCAGTATGTGCTGTGTGTGTTTTACTGTGACAGGTAGGAGACACCTGTAGTATAGGTATGAGGAGTGCAGTATGTGCTGCGTGTGTTTTACTGTGACAGGTAGGAGACACCTGTGGCACAGGTAGGAGGAGTGCAGTATGTGCTGCGTGTTTTACTGTGACTGCCATACCCTTGCTCACCTGCAGGCTCCCAGCAGGCCGTGTCTGTGTGCGTGGAGGAGGGCAGTGAGGAGCAGCTGGACGAGGCCTTCTGTGACGCGTCTGACAGGATGCCAACCGTACGGACGGAGTGCAGCATGCCAGCATGCCCACCCAGGTGCCCTTTAAGTCCCTTGAACAGCAAACACAGCAGGCAGTCTATTGATAGGACTCTGAGGTGCCCACACAAGCAGTGGTGTAGTCGGAGTACGGAGTATACCCACTTATTTTTCTGTCAGCATTGTGTATACACACCTCTCAAAACAGGGCGTTTATCCTGTGCTGTATCGGCTGCTTAAAAAAATTGCAAAATTAAGAGTAAACCCACTTCTCGAGGGACCACTACAACACTGCACACAAGTGCCCCACAACACACAGGGACATGCCATGAGCAGAACCTGCAGGAACAGATCCTTTCAGACAGAACCTGTAGCTATTGTTTTATGCAGAAAGAACATGTAGCAACTGAGGTTCTTTACTGAGGGAAAATAATGCACTTGTTCTCTACAGGCAGAGCAAAACATGACCCAATGGTTCCTCATAGACAGTCTATAGATAGGAGTCAGAGGTGCCCAGTGCCCACACAAGTACCCCACAACACACACAGATATGCCATGAGCAGAACCTGCAGCAACAGTCCCTCTCAGACAGAACATGTAGCAACTGTTGTTCTTTAATGAGGGAGATAGTAATGCTGAACACCGCTTATACCACAGTTGCCACACCCACTATATTATCTATAATTATATAATATATAAATTATATAATAGATATAATTTCCACGTCTTTGTCGCTAAAACTTGCTCGCTACGTAGAGCGTCTTCTCTCCGCGAAACAGTGAGTCTGTTCTTAAAGGTCTTGCAGTGACATTATGAGAGCTGATGCCCTGGCCTGCTGTGTGTATGTGTGTTGTAGTTATCTTCTCCTGTCATCCATCATGAATAGGATTTGAATGTTAGCGCTGTGGGCTGTCTGCACCTAGTAAACAGCTGCTGCTGTCAGACAGGCAGGGTGTGATACAGAGGATCAGGAGCTCTGGTAGATTAGACTCTCAGAGGCTAATCAAGCTCTGTGCCCGGTCAGCTATGTGGTAAGCGTCAGACAGCCCCTGAAATGATGATTGGTGTTTGTGTGTGTGTGTGTGTGTGTGTGTGTATGCCTACTCATATCTGTGTATGTCTGTATGTGTGTGTGTGTATGTGTGTGCGTGTCAGCTGGAAGGAGGGTGAGTTTGGGCCCTGCAGCGCCTCCTGTGGCGGAGGAGTGCAGGTGCGGGAGCTGAGTTGTGTGCAGACTCAGGGCCAAGAGCAGGTGAAAGTGCCAGCCACTCTGTGCCCTCAGGACTCCGTGCCCGTGGCAGTGGGCACCTGTGCCACCCAACTCTGCCCTGCCAGGTATCACACCCCCTGTACACTCATATACACTCAGAGTTTCATTGCAAGGGAATAGGGGGCTAGATACACACATCACAAGTGTACTCTTACAGATATGTCTCAGAAACACCGGCTATACAGATACTGTATGGCTCAGAATACAGGTATACAGCTTGTTACTGCTGGTATAAAGGTGTGTGTGTGTGTGCGTGTGTGTGTGTGTGTGCGTGTGTGTGTGTGTGTGTGTGTGTGTTGTAGGTGGCAAGTCTCTGACCCGGGTGTGTGTTCTGCCGTGTGTGGGCCCGGCGAGGCCGAGCAGAACGTGACGTGTGTGCAGTTCCAGCAGGGCCAGGAGTCCGAGGTGGAACCCAGTCTGTGCCCAGAGCCGCGGCCCCCAGACTCCATGCCCTGTGTGGTGGACGTGTGCCCCATCGGCTGGGAGAGCATGGGCAAGGTGAGAGGCTCTAAGCCAGAGGGCCTGCCCTGGACCAACACACAGAGATGATCCAAAGAGATAAGATAAATGGGTTAGAACAGAGCAGTCTAGACTACAGTAGGATTAGATAAATAAAACAGAGTAGTCTTGACTAGAGTAGGATAAGATAAATGGGTTAAAAATAGAGTTACTTAAGGGTGGAGAGCAGGGTGTCAGTGAATGACTCCAGTGTCATTATGCTTTGGTCTCTGTGTGTCCTCTGCTGCTGTCTCTGTCTCTATGTGTCCTCTGCTGCCGTCTCTGTCTCTATGTGTCCTCTGCTGCTGTCTCTGTCTCTATGTGTCCTCTGCTGCTGTCTCTGTCTCTATGTGTCCTCTGCTGCTGTCTCTGTCTCTGTGTCCTCTGCAGCTTTCTATTTCTTTTCTGCTGCTGCCTCTGCTGCCATGCTGTCTCTGTCTCTATGTGTCCTCTGCTGCTGTCTCTGTCTCTATGTGTCCTCTGCTGCTGTCTCTGTCTCTATGTGTCCTCTGCTGCTGTCTCTGTGTCCTCTGCTGCCGTCTCTGTCTCTGTGTCCTCTGCAGCTGTCTGTGTCTCTATGTGTCCTCTGCTGCTGTCTCTGTCTCTATGTGTCCTCTGCTGCTGTCTCTGTGTCCTCTGCTGCTGTCTCTGTCTCTATGTGTCCTCTGCTGCTGTCTCTGTCTCTATGTGTCCTCTGCTGCTGTCTCTGTCTCTATGTGTCCTCTGCTGCTGTCTCTGTCTCTATGTGTCCTCTGCTGCTGTCTCTGTCTCTATGTGTCCTCTGCTGCTGTCTCTGTCTCTATGTGTCCTCTGCTGCTGTCTCTGTCTCTATGTGTCCTCTGCAGCTTTCTATATCTCTGTCTCTATGTGTCCTCTGCTGCTGTCTCTGTCTCTATGTGTCCTCTGCTGCTGTCTCTGTCTATGTGTCCTCTGCTGCTGTCTCTGTCTCTATTTGTCCTCTGCAGCTGTCTGTGTCTTTATGTGTCCTCTGCTGTTGTCTCTGTGTCCTCTGTTGCGCATGTTGCCTCTGTCTCTGTGTCCTCTGCTGCCTCTGCTGCCATGCTGTCTCTGTCTCTGTGTCCTCTGCAGCTGTCTCTGTCTCTATGTGTCCTCTGCTGCTGTCTCTGTGTCCTCTGCAGCTTTCTATATCTCTGTCTCTATGAGTCCTCTAGTGTTGTCTCTGTCTCTATGTGTCCTCTGCTGCCACTGTCTCTATGTGTCCTCTACTGCTGTCTCTGTCTCTATGTGTCCTCTGCTGCTGCCTCTGTGTCCTCTGCTGCTGTCTCTGTCTCTATGTGTCCTCTACTGCTGTCTGTCTCTATGTGTCCTCTACTGCCTCTGCTGCTGTCTCTGTCTCTATGTGTCCTCTACTGCTGTCTGTCTCTATGTGTCCTCTACTGCCTCTGCTGTTGCCTCTGTCTCTATGTGTCCTCTGCTGCTGTCTCTGTCTCTATTTGTCCTCTGCTGCTGTCTCTGTCTCTATGTGTCCTCTGCTGTTGTCTCTGTGTCCTCTGTTGCGTATGTTGCCTCTGTCTCTGTGTCCTCTGCTGCCTCTGCTGCCATGCTGTCTCTGTCTCTATGTGTCCTCTGCTGCTGTCTCTGTCTCTGTGTCCTCTGCAGCTGTCTGTGTCTCTATGTGTCCTCTGCTGCTGTCTCTGTCTCTATGTGTCCTCTGCTGCTGTCTCTGTCTCTATGTGTCCTCTGCTGCTGTCTCTGTCTCTATGTGTCCTCTGCTGCTGTCTCTGTCTCTATGTGTCCTCTGCTGCTGTCTCTGTCTCTATTTGTCCTCTGCTGTCTGTGTTAGTGTGTCCTCTGCAGCTGTCTGTGTTAGTGTGTCCTCTGCAGCTGTCTGTGTTAGTGTGTCCTCTGCAGCTGTCTGTGTCTCTACGTATGTGTCCTCTGCAGCTGTCTGTGTTTCTATGCGTCCACTTGACACCTGTCTCTATCTGTCTCCTTGTTGGGCTTAGCAGAATCATCAGACTCTTCCAGTGGTTCTGGCCCGCTCAAAGGCAGTCCATGTGTACGTATGGAGCCCTGTGATTGGCCACTGTTCCAGAAGCTGTGGAAACGGTAAGAGCTAGATCTACACCAATCACATCATCACATGTACCCAGAGTTAGATCTACACCAATCACATCACATCATCACATGTACACAGCGGTGATGATGTGTGTTACTGTAAATATACTCAGCTGTGTGTGTGTTCAGGTACACTGCCGGTGTGTTACTGTAAATATACTCAGCTGTGTGTGTGTTCAGGTACACTGCAGGTGTGGTACACCTGTGTTGATCACCAGTCACGGTTTGGGGTGCCTGAGTTCCACTGTGACCCCTCCAGCAAACCCGAACCTCACCCTGAGCCCTGCAACCCCACACCCTGCCTACCCGTGTGAGTGAACCAGATTTCCTGAACAACACCTACACAGAGCTGTTTGCTAAACCTGCCAGTAGTTAAAGCTAGCGAGAGCTCCCACCAAATTGGGTGGTATCATTGAGATATGCGACTCTAAAGATGTAGCGTAGCGCTTTGTCGAACATCGGCCATTCTGTCTCCATCAAGAATCTATAACTTCAGTTTAATAATGGATTAACATGACAACTTGAACGTTTGCCGATAACACATGCTGTCCGATAATTAACACCGTTATGATATTTAAGACCACTGTGTACATTGTTGCTCTTTTCCTGTAGACAGTGTGCGTTAGGTTTTTCAGGCCTTGCTGCTTGTGTCCAACAGGTGGCGCTACATGGAGGGTGTGTGCAGTGTGACGTGTGGCGCTGGGATGGCCCGTAGGGTGCTGTACTGTGCCAGGAGCACGGAGGGCACTGAGAGGGAGGAGGTGGTCAGCGACGCAGAGTGCCTGTCCATACCCAGACCAGTGGACATGGTGGAGTGCAACACTGAACCATGTCCTGCCAGGTACACACAACGCATCCTTTAGTTCCTATCAACACTTGCAAACACCATGCATCCATAAAGTGTTGCCTGCTGTTCAAGATTTCAAAACAATAGGGGGGGCACTGTGGCGCAGGCAGTATCCTCGACCATACACGGGCTTAAATACCCACGGGGACACAGGCTTAAATCCAACCCGCTGTCATTCCTCATCTCTTCTCTCCATCTCATTTCCTGTCCAAACCTTCAATATCCTATTGATTAAAGGCAAAAAGCCCAAAAACGAATCTTAAAAATATAAATAAAAAAAGATCAAAATAATATAAACAGTTTACACGTGTCCGTGTCTACCTGTCCCTGAGCTGTGGCCGTCTCTACCTGTCATCAGATGGAAGATTCTGTCGGCGGGGACTTGCTCTGCGTCCTGCGGTCTGGGTGTGTTGCAGAGGAGTGTGTCGTGTGTGCAGTTTGAGCGGGGGCAGGAGCAGAGCGTACCTGAGGACAGGTGTGGCCAGGTGAAGAAGCCCCCCAGCCTCGTGCCCTGCAGAGTACAGCTGTGCACCTTCAGATGGGACATGCGGGAGTGGAGCAAGGTAATCAACACACACACACACATACACACACACACACACACACACACACACACACACACATACAATCTCTTTCTCTTTAACACACACATTGACACACACACACTGACTTTTTTTGCCAAATATTATCCTCCAGTAATTACAATGATTTGAATCGCTTTTCCTTTCAACATTAATTCTGGCTTTAAAGGGATAAATCTTGTACCTGCTTGTGACCCTTACTGCTCACACTTGTGTTCCTCTGACCCGAATTGCTCACACTCGTGTTCTTCTGACCTCTGACCCCATAGTGCTCGGTGCCGTGTGGTTATGGGATCCAGATGCGACCCGTCTCCTGTGTGGGCCCGTCCCACCCCGACCCGGTCAGCCCCCTGCTCTGCATGCACATCCCCAAACCCATCACCATCCAGGCCTGCAATGCTGGGGACTGCGGCACCCACACACACACACACCCCTCACACCCCACACACACACACCCGCCGGGACAGGTCCCCAGCCAGGACTCAGAAGAGTCGGCAAACCCAGACCTGATGCCTCTGACATCACCGACCCCCACGCACCCCTCCATCAGCCCAACCGCCCTGCAGGCCGCCATCACCACGGCAATGCCAACCCCGCCCTCTCAAAACAGTGAGTGGGTGTTACTTTCAGAGTTGGCATGTACTGTATGTGTGTGTCAGAGGCAATTGCATGTACTCTGTGTGAGTCTCAGGTGTGTGTGTGTTTGAATTGTGGGGGCTGCCACCGCAAGGTCTTCTGGGTAAAGCAGAGTCGTATATGATACACGTGTATGACACTGGTACTCTGTTCTTTGCTACACTTTCAGCTGATGCACCTATATAAAGCTTTGCGCTTGCTGTATACATAAAGCATTATAGAATACAATATAAAGCTTTGCACTTGCTGTACATAGAAGCATTATGGAATGCAATATAAAGCTTTGCACTTGCTGTACATAAAAAGTCAAACACAGCACTGAACAAATTCCCCTTCTGCTTTGTCCTGCCTGATGTTCCCCTTTCCTCTAGATCTGTGTGGACAGCTTCTCCTCCAACCATCCGGAACCATAGACCTGAGAAACGTCACTCAGAGGAGATGCATCGTTGCTATTGGTCGACCACTGGATGAGGTCATCAACATTAAATTTGAGTCCAGCACTCTGGACTGCAAGGCCAGTGAGTGTTTATGAAGTCACTTCCTGTCATGTGTTACTTCCTGTCATGTGTTATAGGAGTACACTCCCTGTCATGTGTTACCTGTAGGAGGACATTTCCTGTCATGTGATATTCTATAATATAATATGCTGTCATATGTAGGAGTATATATGTGTGTGTGTGTGTGTGTGTGTGTGTGTGGTGTATTATGCGGTCCTGTTTCCCAGTGCTGAGAGATCTAATATATACTGTATGTGTATGTATTTTGCGGTCCTATGGAGGAATATATATATTCTACCTAATGATCTAGAGATCTGATGCTTGGTTTTCTGCAGAGGAGTACGTGGCCTTCTACGACCGGCTCATTCTGATCAGGAAGTGTGAGAGGATGGCTGGCAAAGAGCTGACATCACGCACCAACGTCCTACTCGTGAGGCAGGGCCGTATCACCCCCGGCAACGGCGTGATGCTCACCTACAGCAGCAGGAAGAACCCGAAGACGAGCCACCAGCAGGGTGAGACACAGTAGGGTTAGACATAGCAGGGTGAGACACAGCAAAGTGAGACAGGAGAGTGAGACACAGCAGGGTGAGACACATTAGAGTGAGACATAGCAGAGTGAGACACAGCAGGGTGAGACAGGAGGGGGAGACAGAGGAGAGTGGGGAGAGGAGAGTGAGACAGCGGAGAGTGAGACATAGTAGAGTGAGACACAACAGAGTGAGACACAGGAGAGTGAGAAAGTGGGGTGGGGAGACACAGGAGAGTGGGGAGAGCACTGGCCCAATGCTAATGTAATTTGAATGATGACCTGAACACGACCTTAGACTAAAGAAGACTTTACATCTCCATAGGGATTTGAAGATTTCCATTCACATTTAAATACACAGATGTCTTTTTAGTTTTACTCAGCTTGGGGCTGATGCTTGAGAGAAAGGAGATCAAGTTGTAAAAGCCTGGTGTCATTAATATGATGTCTGTTTTCAGATAGTGATGATTGATTTTCATATCTGGTAGTGATGGTCTGTTCTGTCTTTCTCCCACACTGTGATGATGTCATAATAGTCAGTTCCGTCTCTCTCCCAGACTGTGGTGATGTAATAATGGTCTGTTCTGTCTTTCTCCCAGACTGTGATGATGTATTGTTGGTCTGTTCTGTCTCTCTCCCAGATTGTGATTATGTCATAAAAGTCAGTTCTGTCTCTCTCCCAGACTGTGGTGATGAGTTCTGTCTCTCTCCCAGACTGAGATGATGTAACAATGGTCTATTGTCTCTCCCCCAGAATGTGATGATGTAATAATGGTCTGTTGTCTCTCTCCCAGACTGTGATGATGTAATAATGGTCTGTTGTCTTTCTCCCAGACTGTGATGATGTAATAATGGTCTGTTGTCTCTCTCCCAGACTGTGATGTCCAGTTATTTGCCCCCACGGGTGTGATTGAGAACCCGACTAAAGGCTCCTCCTCCTCCGAGGCTCAGACCTGCAGGGTCTTCCTCAATGCTCCACCCTCCCTCCAGATCAGAATACAAGCCCTCAGCATGTTCAACACCACTTCCACACACACCACATATGTACTGGTGAGTCTCACACACACACCCACACACACACAGTATACTCCTTGGGTACCACCGTAGATTCACGGTTGGCAGGATCCGAAATGCACTTGGAATATTTTGCATGATAATGTGCCTGAATGAAAATCGATCATAATAAATGTAATGATCGTAATAAATGTAATAACCCATATTTTTATAATAATTCTATAAACTAGACTGTCAGTTGCTGTGTAGTCTTACTCTGGACTCTTCAGCTGGCTTCTCTCTGCTGTGGGGTCCTGTCTCTCTGTGGCCATGTGAAACTGACAGTGTAAAACTGACCGTGTGAAACTGGCCGCTGCTGTTTTGTCAGATCCGAGACGTGGACACGCTGAAGACCACGGTGTTCGCGGGCCACCAGCTCTTCTTGTGGAGCTCCAGCGGTAGCCGGGCGGAGGTGGAGTTCCACGGGCAGTACCAGCACATCAAGGGCTCCTTCAACGCACAGTACTCCTTCATTAGGCCCTGACCTCTGACACAGTACTCCTTCATTAGGCCCTGACCTTTGACCTCTGACTCCTTCATTAGGCCCTGACCTTTGACCTCTGACTCCTTCATTAGGCCCTGACCTTTGACACAGTACTCCTTCATTAGGCCCTGACATCTGACACAGTACTCCTTCATTAGGCCCTGACATCTGACACAGTACTCCTTCATTAGGCCCTGACATCTGACACAGTACTCCTTCATTAGGCCCTGACCTTTGACACAGTACTCCTTCATTAGGCCCTGACCTTTGACACAGTACTCCTTCATTAGGCCCTGACATCTGACACAGTACTCCTTCATTAGGCCCTGACATCTGACACAGTACTCCTTCATTAGGCCCTGACCTTTGACCTCTGACATAGTACTGCTTCATTAGGACCTGACACACTTGCCTAGTTAAGGATTATATAGGGCTGATAAGGACGTGTGTGTGACGTGTATCCGAGATCCTTTACTCCTTTATTAAAAGCTGACACCCATTAAGGATTTGATAAGGCTGATAAGGGCGTGTGTGTGTGTGTGTGTGTGTGTGTGTGTGTGAGTGACGTGTGGTTATGTGTTCATCTGACCCCTGACCCCCAGATCCTGTGCTCCTTCTTCAAGCCTCCACATGCTGGAAACGTGAAGTGTTTTACTCCACGAACGGATGACGTTGTGATATCCAGTGTGTTGCAAGACAGAACCACTGTGGTATAGCTTTTTCAATATATAAAAACCATATTCTCATTGTTTTAAATGTTTATTTTAAAGTGATACAAATGTTAAAACACCTCTCTCTCTATGCAATGTTTTTATTTCAAACATACTGAATCCAGCAACTCTGGAAGCCCTGGTATGACAAAACTAGCAAAGGCACAAGAAGGTTTATACTGGCTTGACCTCTAAAGGAGGTTTGGGCATAGATCGGAGCACTTGGTCGACTCTATAGTCCAAGACTATGCAGGAACCACAACTTGGCAAACAGCAGCAAACTCCAAAGCAAACACTGTAAATAGCATTCATAAGACAACACAACGACTTTAAATATGTTCAAGCAAAGAGTGTTGTTTCGTAACACACGAGGAGTTTTGTTTTGTCTTTTTAAATAAACGACTTGAGTGGCTGGAGTTTGATCGTCCTGTGTTTTTTTACAGCTCACATCATGTGACCACACCGCTCCTCTGGGGACAAAACAGTCTTCTGAGAAACGCCGAGTGTTTGGGCTCTGGGTGCTGGTGGGAGTCATTACTCACTTGCCACGAGTGGTTAGAACACTAGGGGAGATGGTCGTCAAGGATACAAGTGTTCTAGAACACTAGGGGAGATGGTCGTCAAGGATACAGTGTTGCGTCACCCTTCATGCTGGGACGCTCATGCTGACCCCTTCTCCCGTGATTCCGTCACCAGTGGCTTAGTTCATTTAAGGAAAACTTCAGAAACACGCCAGGCACAAAGCAGTTCCAATGTGCTGTCCCCCTCACATATGCGTGTGTGTGTGTGTGAGTGGGTGAGTGTGTGTGTGTGTGTGTGTGTGTGAGGGTGTTTTCCTTCTCCGTCAGGCCCTGTGTGGAGTCTGTTAGCTTCTTTAGCTGCGTCCCCCTGCGAGGCCTTCAGATGTTGGGCCTGGGCGTCTGCTCCAGCAGGGTCCTCATGTCCCCCAGAGCTCGCCTCAGGGCGCGGGAGAACTTGGAGGCGTTGGTCTCCTCGCAGCTGTTGTAGGCCGTCACGGCGAAGTTGATGTGGTTCTCCATGGGGTTGTAGCACACCCCATAGCCATCGGGCACCAGGGGGCCCAGCACCATCACACAGTCTGTCTTACAGCCCACCTGATGGAGAATCACACATGCTCACAGGTCACGGTCAGCCAGACAGGATGTTTACATGTAACCGTCATTATTACAGGATGTTTAGATGTAATCGTAACCCATACAGGATGTTTACATGTAACCTTCAGCCAGACAGGATGTTAACATGTAACCTTCAGCCAGACAGGATGTTTACATGTAACCATCACTCACACAGGATGTTTAGATGTAACCGTCACTCACACAGGATGTTTAGATGTAACCATCACTCACACAGGATGTTTAGATGTAACCGTAATCAAGACAGGATGTTTAGATGTATCCGTCAGCCAGACAGGTAAACACACACACACACACACACACACACACACACACCTGACTGGTGTAAAGGTTGAAGTGCTGAGCCACAGCCCAGGCCGTGTCCATGAAGATCTCAGGTAGGGAGGTGAGGTCCTCAATGGCCACCATCTTTAGACCCAGCATGTGCCTGTCTATGGCCTGGCCATGAACAGCCTAGCGAGAGAGAGAGATAGAGAGAGAAAGAGAAAGAAAGAAAGAAAGAGAGAGAGAGAGAGAGCAGGCAGAGAGACACAGACAGAGAGAATGCTTAGTCAATCAACAGAAATCACGTTATGTATAGAAACCAAACTAGACTTACGTGCCTGTAGTGTGTTTGTACTATAGACAGATGGAATGCCTACTGATTTCTATGGTAGTAGTGTGTTTGTACTATCGAAAGATGGAACTGATTTCTATGGTTTTCAGTAATGGAATGATCAACATATTTTGAAGTTTAGGAATGATCATACAGAGACGTCAGGTTTCAGTGCAGGAAATTACTGAAAGGCAGTGTGACATAAGTGGCCTCAATCTGGAGGCTGTGACATGACATAGAGGCTGTGACGTAACGTGATCTCACCATGGTCGCATAGGCTCTGTGGGCCGAGATGGCCTTGTCCAGAAGGGAAACTTTCTCTGAGTTCTGCCGACACACACAGCACCAAATACAGGAAATAAGTCATGCCAGAATCAGAGTATATTTACACATACAGGAAATTATCTTGGTGGTTGGTGCATAGGACATAAAACACATAACATACCAACAAAATTGCAAAAACATAAAAGACAAATGTTTTACAAGAAAATTAATTAATAATTAATCATTTGGGCACGTGCAGGGCTGATGTGTATCCACACAAAGTCGCTCATGTACCCACTGATAAACAGACACATGCACACACACGCACCTTTTCACACATACCCACATAAACACACGACAGAGGGTTAAACAAGAGCGGACTAACCTGTTTGGCGGGGTCGTCCATAGCTTTCACGAAAGCGAACGAGTCATTGGTGGTGGAGCGTATTGTTTCTGTTCGGCCCAGCCTAAACATCCTCAGAGACGCGCTCTCATAGGTGGAACAGCACTCCTTATACATTCTATAACATAAGACAGCATTCTAAACATCCTCAGAGACGCGCTCTCATAGGTGGAACAGCACTCCTTATACATTCTATAACATAACACAGCATTCTAAACATCCTCAGAGACGCGCTTTCATAGGTGGAACAGCTCTCCTTATACATTCTATAACATAAGACAGCATTCTAAACATCCTCAGAGACGCGCTCTCATAGGTGGAACAGCTCTCCTTATACATTCTATAACATAACACAGCATTCTAAACATCCTCAGAGACGCGCTTTCATAGGTGGAACAGCTCTCCTTATACATTCTATAACATAAGACAGCATTCTAAACATCCTCAGAGACGCGCTCTCATAGGTGGAACAGCATTCCTTATACATTCTATAACATAAGACAGCATTCTAAACATCCTCAGAGACGCGCTCTCATAGGTGGAACAGCACTCCTTATACATTCTATAACATAACACAGCATTCTAAACATCCTCAGATGACACAGCATTCTAAATATCCTCAGAGACACAGTATTTTAAGCGTCCTCAAAGACAAGCTCTCATAGGTGGAACAGCATTCCTTTCTAAAACAAAACACAATATTTTACCCTATCTGGTCTGCCGTTCACAAGAGATGATTCATAGTGACATGATTAACCTTGCAATAGTCTATCAGTAATGGTCAGACCTGCAGTAGGTGACCAGTAGTGAGATGATTTTACCTGCAAAAGTCTATCAGTAATGCTCAGACCTGTAGTCAGAGATCAGTAAAGGTCAGACCTGTAGTATCGTAACGGTGTTAATTATCGGACGCCGTGTGTTATAGGCCAACGTTCGCGTTGTCATGTTAATCTATTATTAAACTGAAGTTATAGAGTGTTAATCCATTATTAAATTTAGCATTTTGATTGTTTAACAGAATTGCCGATATTTGACACGGTCCGATAACTGACAAAGCTACGCTAGGTGATCAGTAAAGCTAAGAGCAGTATTAGATGATCAGTAAAGGTCAGACCTGTAGTAGGCCAGCTGCATGGCCATCTGGATGTAGCCATCTGGACTCAGCTTGTTGGCTTTGGGGACATCTTTCCCATACTCAGAGAATATGAAGGCCCTCACATCCAGCTCATGAACCATGCTGAGAGAAAAGACAGTGAACAGGAGACATAACAAACAACTTCACTACATGTAGTTACTGTTACAGATTACTAAAATTACTGTCCATACTATTTACATAACTTTTTGAAATAAACACAACAAGTGTGCACTTATATACACGAATAAGTTAACAGCCGACTTATCCCTTATGTGTGTGTGTGTGTGTATGTGTGTGCTGACTCATCCCTTATGTGTGTGTGTGTGTGTGTGTGTGTGTGTGTGTGTGTGTGTGTGTGTGTGTGTGTGTATGTGTGTTTGTGTGTGCCGACTCATCCCTTATATGTGTGAGTGTGTGTGTGTGTGTGTGTGTGTGTGTGTGTGTGTGTGTGTGTGTGTGTGTGTGTGTGTGTGTGTGTGTGTGTGTGTGTGGTGTGTGTGTGTGTGTGCCGACTCATCCCTTGGCTCTCTGGACTCACATGTTCATGTTCTGCTTGGCGCTCTCGATGTCCTTCTTAGTCTCCGGGGTGATGTTAAAGCGCAGCTTCTGGGGCATCGGCAGTGGAATCATGGGAGCGCGGACCATCTGGGCCTCGGTCCTCTTCCTGTCATGACGTCACCAATGCACACACACACCACACGACAAAGTGAGCGCAGCTCAAACTTGGCTGATCAACACTGTCCAAACACAGTGTAATGTTCACCGAAATGCTGTTAGATTTAGGTGAATTTCATATCAGACCATAACTTTACCTACAAGACCAAATGTCAACTAAGCCCCCACAAGTTAGTTTGCATAGCACCAGGCCAGAGCCATCAAGCTAACACACTGATAATGTACCCAACCGTGCTAATGCACGTAGCCTACATGTACCCAGACATGCTAGCATGCAGCTAAACCCTAAAATGGCCGCTTACATGTACTCTACCACATAATCCAACAGATACATTATGGGGGGTCCCTCTGTTGGAGCGTGCTCGTAGGTGAGTCCACACGACCCATCCTCTCCAATGATGAACTGCACAGAGAAAAAAAAACATCAGACATGCTTCTAGTGTAATTAGAGCGTTCCCTTTTCCCACATTCCTTTTTTTCCATTTCCTGTGCCAACACCCTGGTACTAGTATATTTGTGATCTCCTGAGTCCTGACTGTATTCATTGGTGCTTGTTTTGATGATCAACTATTCAGATAAGCATCCAGATGTGGTGAAATGAATAAGGGTTTTGGGCTGGGAAAACTTTTAGACGAGTAGTTTACACTGACCTTAATGTCTCAGTTTACTCATTACCTCCGAGCGTAAAGGCCCTAGTATCACAGTGGCCCTAAGACAGGCACTGACCTTTATCTATGTCACAGTGACCATGGGACAAGGAACTGCATTTACATTTGACATTTTAGTCATTTAGCTGAAAATATCCAAAGCGACTTACAAGGATGTATACACATTTTACATTTACACTGATGTCACACTGTACATCAGGAGCAATTAGGGGTTCAGTGTCTTGCTCAAGGACACTTTGGCAGGGAATCGATCTAGCAACCTTCTGATTACTAAACGACTTCTCTACCTCCTGTATCACTGTCGCACTGACCTGCAGGGTCTTATCAAACCAGCGGTTGCCAGAGTTCCAGCGACTGCCTCCACCATGCAGCATCTGGGCGGCGGCGCGGCTGTAGTAGAGCTCGTCAGACACGCTCGCCAAAGGAGCGTCCAGACACACGGTGAAGATGCTCTTCTCTATCGCCCGCACCGACTCCTTGTTAGTCTTATCTGCCGTCCCAAAGAAAAAAGAAAACATTAATTAAAATAAAGACAAAGGGACTGTTGAAGACCCTTTTTTCTAGCTTTGATGAGGTTTCTGTGTGTCTTTCCTACCTGTGAGGAGGTTGGTGTGTGTATTCCCTACCTTTGATAAGGTTGGTGTGTGTATTCTCTACCTTTGATGAGGTTGGTGTGTGTATTCCCTACCTTTGATAAGGTTGGTGTGTGTATTCCCTACCTTTGATAAGGTTGGTGTGTGTATTCCATACCTTTGATATGGTTGGTGTGTGTATTCCCTACCTTTGATGAGGTTGGAGTGTGTATTCCCTACCTTTGATAAGGTTGGTGTGTGTATTCTCTACCTTTGAGGAGGTTGGTGTGTGTGTGTTCCATACCTTTGATATGGTTGGTGTGTGTATTCCCTACCTTTGATAAGGTTGTTGTGTGTATTCCCTACCTTCGATGAGGTTGGTGTGTGTATCCCCTACCTTCGATGAGGTTGGTGTGTGTATCCCCTACCTTTGATGAGGTTGGAGTGTGTATCCCCTACCTTTGATGAGGTTGTTGTGTGTATTCTCTACCTTTGAGGAGGTTGGAGTGTGTTACCTACCTTTGAGGAGGTTAGAGTGTATATTCCCTACCTTTGATGAGGTTGGTGTGTGTATTCCCTACCTTTGATGAGGTTGGTGTGTGTATTCCATACCTTTGATGAGGTTGGTGTGTGTATTCCATACCTATGAGGAGGTTGGAGTGTATTCTCTACCTTTGAGGAAGTTGGAGTGTGTTTATCTACCTTTGATAAGGCTGGTGTGTGTATTCCCTTTGATGAGGTTGGTGTGTGTGTTGCCTACCTTTGAGGAGGTTGTTGTAGGCCTTTCCCCAGGTGTTGCGGTGCTGGGAGGTGAGGATGCCGATTGGCTCCTTGTTGGTCTGCAGGGAGGAGTTCCAGATCTTCTCCAGCTGAAGGTAGATCTGATCCACACTCAGAGGGGTGTGGTCACTATTATAAACATCCAGAATGAAGAACTGCAAAAGAGCACACAAACGTTAACTAGGACGATGAAAAAGAGCACACAAACGTGAACTAGGACGATGAAATGAGATTTGGAATGAAGAACTGCAAAAGAGCACACAAACGTGAACTAGGACGATGGAAATCAGGGAATGGAACATGCAACATAAACTTTCAACCAAAAGATTTCATATTGTCGAGTCGAGTCAAGTTTATTTCATCCATTAAAAAACATGTCTCTGCTACCATTCACTTCATCAGCCACATCTTTAAGCCATGCCAGGACCATCAGTCCTTGCCTGATTATCCTGCCTTTCATTGCCAAGCCTGTCTGTTGATCGACCCAAGCCGGTTTTCTGGATCTCTGAACTTTGCCCTTTGGAAACTTCTGCCTGGATCTCTTGCCCTTTTGCTATCAACTTAAGCCTGTTTTTCACCACGTGAGTTTTTTGGAAGAGCCCCTGGGTACCTTTGCCTGTCTGTGGCTGCCTGTCTGTGGCTGCCTGTCTGTGTCTGCCTGTCTGTCTGTGTCTGCCTGCCTGTCTGTGACTGCCTGTCTGTGTCTGCCTGTCTGTGTCTGTCTGTCTGTCTGTGTCTGTCTGTCTGTGTCTGTCTGTCTGTCTGTGTCTGTCTGTCTGTGGCTGCCTGTCTGTGTCTGCCTGTCTGTGTCTGTCTGTCTGTCTGTCTGTCTGTCTGTCTGTGGCTGCCTGTCTGTCTGTCTGTCTGTCTGTCTGTCTGTCTGTCTGTCTGTCTGTCTGTCTGTCTATGGCTGCCTGTCTGTGTCTGCCTGTCTGTGTCTGTCTGTGTCTGTCTGTGTCTGTCTGTCTGTCTGTCTGTCTGTCTGTCTGTCTGTCTGTCTGTCTGTCTGTCTGTCTGTCTGTCTGTCTGTCTGTGGCTGCCTGTCTGTGTCTGCCTGTCTGTGTCTGTCTGTCTGTGTCTGTCTGTCTGTCTGTCTGTCTGTCTCTGCCTGTCTGTCTCTGCCTGTCTGTGTCTGTCTCTGTCTGTGTCTGCCTGTCTGTCTCTGCCTGTCTGTGTCTGCCTGTCTGTCTGTCTGTGGCGGCCTGTATGTGTCTGTCTGTCTGTCTGTCTGTCTGTCTGTCTGTGGCTGCCTGTCTGTGGCTGTCTGTCTGTGTCTGTCTGTCTGTCTGTCTGTCTGTCTGTCTGTCTGTCTGTCTGTCTGTCTGTCTGTGTCTGCCTGTCTGTGTCTGTCTGTCTGTCTGTCTGTGGCTGCCTGTCTGTGTCTGCCTGTCTGTGTCTGCCTGTCTGTGTCTGCCTGTCTGTGTCTGCCTGTCTGTGTCTGTCTGTGGCTGTCTGCCTGTCTGTGTCTGCCTGTCTGTGTCTGTCTGTGTCTGTCTGTCTGTGTCTGCCTGTCTGTGTCTGCCTGTCTGTGTCTGCCTGTCTGTGTCTGTCTGTGTCTGTCTGTCTGTGTCTGCCTGTCTGTGTCTGCCTGTCTGTGTCTGTCTGTCTGTCTGTCTGTCTGTCTGTCTGTCTGTCTGTCTGTGGCTGCCTGTCTGTGTCTGCCTGTCTGTGTCTGCCTGTCTGTGTCTGTCTGCCTGTCTGTGTCTGCCTGTCTGTGTCTGCCTGTCTGTGTCTGCCTGTCTGTGTCTGCCTGTCTGTGTCTGTCTGTGTCTGTCTGTCTGTGTCTGCCTGTCTGTGTCTGCCTGTCTGTGTCTGTCTGTCTGTCTGTGGCTGCCTGTCTGTGTCTGCCTGTCTGTGTCTGCCTGTCTGTGTCTGCCTGTCTGTGTCTGCCTGTCTGTGTCTGTCTGTGGCTGTCTGCCTGTCTGTGTCTGCCTGTCTGTGTCTGCCTGTCTGTGTCTGCCTGTCTGTGTCTGTCTGTCTGTGTCTGTCTGTCTGTCTGTCTGTCTGTCTGTCTGTCTGTCTGTCTGTCTCTGCCTGTCTGTCTCTGCCTGTCTGTGTCTGCCTGTCTGCCTGTCTGTGTCTGCCTGTCTGTCTGTCTGTCTGTCTGTCTGTCTGTGGCTGCCTGTCTGTGTCTGCCTGTCTGTGTCTGTCTGTCTGTCTGTCTGTCTGTGGCTGCCTGTCTGTGTCTGCCTGTCTGTGTCTGTCTGTCTGTCTGTCTGTCTGTCTGTCTGTGTCTACCTGTGTCTCTGCCTGTCTGTCTCTGCCTGTCTGTGTCTGCCTGTCTGTGTCTGTGTCTGTCTCTGTCTGTGTCTGTGCCTCAGAGTCTCTGACTGTTTTTTTGACTGATGGATTTTGCCTAAGCCTTGCCTGTGCCTTTGCTGAGATTATTGTTGGACTGTGTGTCTGTGTGCGTGCGTGTGTGTGTGTGTGTGTGTGTGTGTGTGTGTGTGTGTGTGTGTGTGTGTGTGTGTGTATGTGTGTGTGTGTGAGAGATGTGTGTGTGTGTGTGTGTGTGTGTGTGTGAGGTGTGTGTGTATGAGGTGTGTTTATGTACTCTGCACCAGTACCTGAAAGTTGTGCACCACAGTGATGTGTGTGTGGTGGTCGTGGTTGACGATGGAGTCCTTCTTGGGCCCGGGGATGCGGCAGCAGGACAGGACGTGGTAGTACTGGTCCATGCACAGGGGCTTCCCCCCGAGGTGCTGCACAGGCAGCGTCTCACTGGAACACAGAGCAGGGCGAGAGCCAATCAGCACGCACGTTTACTGACATACTTCCTGCTTCAGAGGGGAATTAATCATTCATGAACGGAAGGCGTGAAC
>NC_137913.1:8317832-8327832 GCF_963457725.1 Sprattus sprattus | reverse complement strand
TGAGTTTAGCGCGACCAGCAGTCGAACTACGTCCAGGTGCACCCGTCAACGAGCGGCCAATAATCGGTAAACAGCTTGTCTGCTATCAGTGTGCAAGATGTCAAGTTGCAAAAATGCTCAAATGGAGCTATTGTTCATCCTGTTTTCACCATATTTGAGTTTTAAGCTATGCGAAACTTTTTTGTATGAACTAGCTGTGAAAATATGCTGACCTGATTGTGACAATTATGCTGACGTTTCAAATCTTTCAAGGCATTTTAACCCAAGAGGTGTCTGATGATTCTATGAGACCATTTGGGCAGACTTACATCCCCGCCTCGTATGTCAAGTACATAGAATCAGCAGGTAGCCGAGTGGTTCCTATCAGGTAGGAAGACTCTGATTTATTTAGTATTGATTATTATTTTATGATAAAGAAAGAAAAGAGTTACCATCGTAAACTATACGAACACGTTTGTGTCCAATTTCACGACTGAATTTCGCTGTCTTACAGATTGAACCAGACCCAAGCTGAATATGAGAAGATATTCACGGAAATAAATGGGTAAGTGACCTGCCGGTTCCTGATATGCAGGTCCTGAAGCAGAACCAACCTAGCACGTTATCTTCATTTCCAGAGAGGAACCAAAACATGTGAAAAATAGTCTAACAATGTTATCATAACTGGAACTTTACCTGTAGGGTAGATACTGTGTTGCTGATGTTATGGATAGAACAACAAATAAACATCCTTCTCCTAATTTTGAATTTGTATAAATATACTAATATATTAGATAAGTATGCTTTCTTTCAATTTTCTGTTTCGATATTTCGTACAAAATAAAGCATATGCGAAAACTATTGCCAAACTTTTCATGCAGCTTGCATTCAGCGTTTAAGAAGTGTATGTAGCTGTCCACTAGGTGGCAGCACTCTCCTGTGGTAATCCTGTGATGTTTATCATTAAGTTAGTTAGAGACCCAGTTGGACAGCATTTTAACCCTTTTCGAACGGACCCCATTGGTCAGTGGAGTGGATTATGGTGGTAACTCGTCTGTATGTCTTTCCGTCTGTCTGTCTATCTGTCTGTCTGTCTATCTGTCTGTCTGTCTGTCTCTCTCTCCAATATAGCCTGTTGCTCATTGGAGGAGCTGTGGATTTGGTGAAATCAGACTATGCCCGGACTGCAACCTTTTTTTACCAGCTCGCTGTAAAGGTGTGTGTGTGTGTGTGTGTGTGTGTGCATGTGCGTGTGCGTGATTATCAAGACAGGTCTTTTTTATATGAAGGTCTGCGCGTGAGTGGGTTGTGTAATCTTTTATTGTGGCTGTAAAGATGAGATCACAGTGCTTGTGCCAGGGGGGAGTTTGAGAGTGCAGTGCTGAATGTGACAGGAAGACAGGAATGCCTATCTGGCACTTTAATGACAGGGCAGATGGACTGATGGGTAAACATGTCTATATTTGGTAAGCATGTCCATATTTGGTAAGAATGTCCATTGTCCAGAAAACCTACATCCAGTTAGGCAATCCTTCGACTTCATGTAATAGATTATGAAAAAGGCCTGACCTCCTGACCTCTATAACAGGCTAACGTCCTGACCTGATTGGTTCTGTGGTTGTCCCTCTATCAGACTAACAAAGCGTCCTGATTGGTTGTGTGGTTATCCCTCTAACAGGCTAACGATGCAGAGGACTTCTTCCCCATCTGGGGCACCTGCATGGGGTTCCAGCTGCTCACAGTGCTGGTGGCCGGCGAGAACCTGCTGAGCAGCACCACAGCAGAGAACATCGCGATGCCCCTCAACCTCACCATAGGTAGGCGCAGCTTATATACGCACTATACCATAACATCACACACTATACCATAACATCATAACATCACACACACTATACCATAACATCACACACACTATACCATAACATCACAGCACAAATCATCTCAACTCCTCTCAACCTTGCACTGTGCATTGAGTGGATGGGGTGACCCCTTGAGGAGAAGAAATGGCAAGAAATGTGAACATATGAACAAGATTTTTTATTTATTTATTTTATAAGAAAATACCTGAGCCAGCATCCCTCGTCTGTGTCATATCCTGAGCAAACATTCTAAGTTCAGACTCACACACACTCTTTGGCACTTGCTGTCATGACGAGTCATCAAAATGCGCCGCCATGGAAACTTCAGTTGCCCTGAGAAACCATTCCAGTTGATGACATTACTTATCAATGTTCTGCGTAAGTAACAAGGCTATGGTGACGTCCAGGACAGCCATCTAATTTATTTCCCTTCCTCTTCCTCCTCCTCCTCCTCCCATCACCTTTCAGTTCTCTTTACATCAGCCTCAGCAGTAATCACTGAAGGGCAATCAAACTCAGGGAGAGAAAATTAAAGTGAACCTCCACTGATACTGCATGTGACAAAACTCACCTTGCTTGTTTGTGTTTGAGCTAGGAACAATGGCGTGAGTAAAAGCTCTGATGCCAATGGCGTGAGTAAAAGTTCTGATGCCAATGGCGTGGGTAAAAGCTCTGATGCCAATGGCGTGAGTAAAAGCTCTGATGCCAATGGCGTGAGTAAAAGTTCTGATGCCAATGGCGTGGGTTAAAGCTCTGATGCCAATGGCGTGGGTTAAAGCTCTGATGCCAATGGCGTGGGTTAAAGCTCTGATGCCAATGGCGTGGGTTAAAGCTCTGATGCCAATGGCGTGGGTAAAAGCTCTGATGCCAATGGCGTGGGTAAAAGTTCTGATGCCAATGGCGTGGGTTAAAGCTCTGATGCCAATGGCGTGGGTTAAAGCTCTGATGCCAATGGCGTGGGTAAAAGCTCTGATGCCAATGGCGTGGGTAAAAGCTCTGATGCCAATGGCGTGGGTAAAAGCTCTGATGCCAATGTTCCCCAGTAGAGAAGAGATGTCAGTGCTAAGAGGAGATGTAGGCTATCTCTTGGTAAAAGTGAAAATATTTATTTCTCCTCTCTCCTCCTCTTCCCTCCTCCTTGCACCTCCTTGCAGAGGCCCACTCCAGCCGCATGTTTGAGGACTTCCCTCCAGACCTATTTTCGTCTCTGTCCCAGAAGCCTCTCACTGGGAACTTCCATCACTACGGAGTCACTGAGAAGGTGAGTGCTGGGGCCTTTCACTCCGACCTTCAGCTAGTTCACATGATGTGGTTTCTGGACGCACTGTGTTAGTTTTAGTATTTATCTAAACAACCTTTCTGGAGGTGTTAGTTTCTCCCACCACTGTTGATCCGCGAGAGTACTGCATGCGAGTAACAGTGTTGTACCTGAACGCGCTCATTGAACGAAAGTTCATGAATTCATTCATAATTTTGGTGAATGTGAACTGAACGTACTCTATTCCTGCCTGATGAACGATACTGTGTGTGAACTGGTTCTTTCTGGTGTCTGTGAACGGCACGTTTACTCTTAATAATTTCGTCCAAGAAGGTGCCAGATTTCTAGAGACTCTCAGGCGGAAAATACACCGTTAACAGTCCTGTATCCAATCGCTGCATGGGCTTTCTTCTACTGTCTATGCCTGGTGTGAGAGCGCCAAAGTTGCGTAGAGGCCGAGAGCTGTATTGCAGACATATAGAGCTTTATAAAAATTATAGCTCGCAACATATTGATACAAACAACTGAACTAGATCATTTTTTGGAGCTGTGAACTTAGTTCAAAATTTTGAATTATGAACTATGAACTGAACTCAATTTAGTTAATTTTAGAATTTGTGAACTAAGAACTGAACTAGTTCTTGTAGAAAGTGAACTTTCCCAACACTGGCGAGTAACACACCCCAGATCCACGCCAAGTCTGTGGTGTTCAACTCATGCTGTTTCTGGTCTCCAACCCTTATTCATGCTGCTTCTGGTCTCCTGGCCTCCAACCCTTACTCTTGCCAACTAGCCTGACGATGTCATACTCATAATTCTAGTCAGAATATGAGTCTGATACTGAACTATTGGGCTGTGATTATGGGGCGTGTTTCAACGAACCAGGGGGGAAAAATGCCTCTTCGCTCAATTGGATGCCTAGAACCAATCAGAGCAACGTAGTATGACCATCTGATACATTCAAACTTTAACCTGATCCCGTAGGAAGGACGGCAAAAACATCTTTTCATAGACAAATGCCTTGATCGCGTTTCTCTGTTCCTCTTTTAAAAATGAATACGCTGTCAATATCTGTTGAGATATGCCTGCTCACGTTACTAATTAGCAACAAGGCTATAGCTAGCTACCATGTATTTTAATGGATTTTTGGTGTAGCGTTAGCAATGACCTAACAATAATGGTCTAGAGCGCTTCAGTTAAGACATACAATCCTCGGCAAAATTCGTGTTGCACATAAACAACTAACAGAGTCAATGTAGACATAAAAAAGACGTGTAGATAGCATAATTTACATAAAATATGTCCCACTTACAAGCCGGATACGCCGCCATCTTTTGGAGGATTTCGAATTTACCGCTGGATAATCTGTCCATCATCGTATAAAGCCCGCCCTGACAATTTGTTTGGTCCGGCTTTATCTGTCCGATGAAACTCTCTCCCAACTAACTCAGAGCCAGACCAAATCTCCCTGACCAAAATTTTTGTGGGCGGGGTTTGGGCTGGTATCCAGGCTACTTGCCAACCCTTACTTAAGCTGTTTCTGGTCCCAGGTGTTTACGGAGAACAACAGACTGAGGGAGTTCTTTTCTATGTTATCCACTAACGTTGCTGAGGACGGATCAGTCTTTGTCTCAACAATGGAAGGTATCCTTCTTTCATGCTGCAAACTGGTTCTCCCAGACACACACACTCACTCACACACACATACATACATACAGTCAGGAGCACCACCCTCAGAGTAACCCTGCTTAAGTACCCAACACACTGATTTCCACAGAAACACACTACTCCACTCAACACACTGATTTTCAGAGAGGCGTTATAAATCCTGATGTGTTTAATGTTTATGTGATACAGGGAAGCAGTACCCCTTCTATGGGGTACAGTGGCACCCTGAGGTGAACCGCTTCCAGTGGAACCCCAAGTATCACTACCCCCACTCCGTGGATGCGGTCAGAGTTTCAGTGCTACTCGCAGACTTCTTCGTCAACGAAGGTACATAGTGCACATTTAGTTAACATGGCTGTGTGTGTGTGACTGTGTGTGTGACTGTGTGTGAAAGTGCATATGATTGTGTATCTGGCGTACTCGTTGATATGGACCACTATGAAAGCCCTGGCATATTCCTGAGAGATTCTAAAATGTTGAAATCACCATTTAAACCATGTATCGTGTGTGTATATGTGTGTACCATCTATCGTTTGTGTGCATCTGTGTACCATCCTATTGCAGGTGGTGTGTTCTTTACATTTTGTGCTTACATTAGCAGTTAGAGTTTTGGGCTTGTGTGTGTGTGTGTGTGTGTGTGTGTGTGTGTGTGTGTGTGTGTGTGTGTGTGTGTGTGTGTGTGTGTGTGTGTGTGTGTGTGTGTGTGTGTGTGTGTGTGTGTGTGTGTGTGTGTGTGTGTGTGAGAGAGAGAAAGAGAGAGAGGAGAGAGGAATCTTTAGTATTTGACTTGCCATTTGTCTGTGTGTTCATAAGTGCGCGCGTCTGTGTGTGTGTGTGTGTGTGTGTGTGTGTGTGTGTTTTTTGTGTGTGTAAAATAATGTAGGTGTGTAAAATAAAAGTGTGTCATCTCATTGTGTTGTCTCCCTAAAGGCAGGAAGAGTTCTCATCACTTCACTGACGTTGAGGTTGAGAATCAGGCTTTGATCTATAACTACAACCCTGTTTACATCGGAAACTTCAGCGGATATGAACAAGCCTACTTCTTCTGAGGACGCAGGCACACACACACACACACACACACACACACACACACACACACCAGATATGCACTAATTGTATATGTCCAGATCAAGTTACATAGACAGCTTGTGACAAATGCCTCCCTTCTATTTTTTTAAATAAATATTTTTTAAATAATAATTTTTAATTTCTTGAAATAAATTTGAATGGAATCAAGTTTTTTTGGAATGTTTTTATTCCATTGAGGGTGGTGGTGGTGTTGGTATTATAGTTAGTGGTGATTTTTGTTAGTTCATTTACACCTGGCACCTTCATACTGTGTGTTTCTCTGTGCCATCCAGTGTGCTGCCCCCCACAGGCCCTTGCCATGCTAAGGCTGGTGCCCTCTGCCCCATCTCTAATCCCTGCCAGTCATGTGGCAGAACTTACATCATGTCCAATCGTATCTATAGATACTGTCCAATCGTATCTATGGATGCTGTCCAATCGTATCTATGGATGCTGTCCAATCGTGTCTATAGATGCTGTCCAAGCGTGTCTATAGCTGCTGTCCAATCGTGTCTATGGATGATGTCCAAATCCCTATTGGCTTTCTACCTACAGTTCACCTTCTCATTTCACCATTAAGCAGTTTACTACCTGAAGATCCCTTTCTACATGAAAACAGATTCTTCAGGAAAGTGATTCCAAAAACCTCACCAACATCAGTTTGTCTGAGCAGAAGCTCAGGGGAAGATCCTGAGGAACCCCCATCTGTCTCAGGGTTCTTGCATCAGTCTCAGGGTCCCTGCATCAGTCTCCCACAGGTCCTCAGGCGCAGTGGGCAGGAGAGGGCAGCAGTCAGCCGAGTAGGAGCCATCCCTGCTGGTCTGGAGTAGGAGCTGTAGTCTCGTTGATTAAGTTTTCATATTGAAGATCCCACTCTTTACACATCCACAGACGAGTGCAGCTGTGTGCCCACACCCACCGCTTTCACATGCACAGCACAGCACAGCACTTTTGCAACTTCTAGCCTCACGTTATGCACAAACATTGTAGGTTGGGGTTGCTCTGGCGGTTGGCGACATTATTTCAAACTATTAACTCAAGCTGTTCTGTTCCTTCTAAAAAGGTTCCTCATTTTCACTTCTTTAAAAAACAACTGACAGTTGCACAAAAGTCTGCTTCAGTGCGCTGAATTTTGTATCCATACAAGTTTATAAAAAGGTGTCACTAAATAATAACTTTAACAGTAAATGTAACGGGTCTCAAAGATCAAGTAGGTCTGAAAGAACAAGTAGCGCTCTGTGCAGGTGAAAAGATCCTGTTTTATAGTCTACACTGACATACAGTGCGTAGGTTGAAAAGACTCGTTTCATTGGTTTCATTTCATGTCCCTCGTCGTTGAGAGGGGGTGGGAAGTAACGGCATGGTCTACGTCGTCGTCTACAATCCTCAATGGATACCAGGATTACTGTATGTTACTGACATCGTATCTATCTTATCAGGCATTCAAATAGCGACAACTGCCTGACACCTCAAACAAATGGAAACGTTGGGAAAACGCGACAACATCACGAATGTACTTTCACAGTCATGTGCCGCGGTGTAAACAATAACGTTAGTACCACATCCCTTGTGGGGCACAACTTAAGGCTAACGGTAGCTCAGTTCTGTGTATGAAAAACGCGGATTTGGAATAGGCTATTTAATGAATAGCCTACTGTTTATGTTCTTAGGGTTTGGCGTATAAATTAGATGGAGGGACGTGTTTATTCGCTTGCGCGGTGATTTTTTTTGTCGCGATAACGGAAGACATTAACAGGACAGGCAAAGGGCATCGGCTCTTTGTTTATAAACACACATCTTCCGTCCACATCCAACCCATCTCCATTGATGCACCCATTTCAGTGGTGTAACGGTAAGATCCTGCGTTGTAGCCGAGACTGGGGAGAAAAAGGTAGCCTAATCGGTGGCGTCATGGCAGTGACATGTCGTTGATCAAAACAAAAGTTGTGGGCAGAAACAAGATGGAGATAGAGAAATGATGGCAATTATTACTTCACTGAGGTTTGCTTCAGGAAGCATAACATGCTGACATTTCTGCTTGGCTTACTTTGATTTAATTGATATAAATAATTTAGTGGAGTCAATCAAGCTAGCTCATAGGCCAATCTGTCCTTATTTGTTTTAAGATGAATAAGAGTCAGCTATAAAACACCCTTTTATGTCACACACATGTGTGATAAACAGTAATTTTGCCACTTGTCATTGAAGGTTGAAGTCAGTGTTCACGCTCTGAACTGTGTGAGTGTGTGTGTGTGTGTGTGTGTGTGTGTGTGTGTGTGTATGTTCATGACTGTTATGGCATGGTTCAGGACCTTGATTGGGTCTGTCAGCAGATGACAGGAGACTCAGCTGGTGTTTTCATGGTCGTTAGATCATTTGGCCCCTAAACTTAGCGCCGGTTTAAAGAGTCTGGGCTAGACTGGCTGCACAGACTGCTGTTGGAAATACATGTTGTGCAGAGACTGTGTTGTTTTATCAGAGATAAAGTTTCCTCTGTTCTCTGACTGCTGATGTGTAAGACACACACACACACACACACACACACACACACACACACACAAAGGGGCGGCCACCTCTGGTGTCCTGTGTTTTTGTGAGAAGTCTGTGGAAACGATTGAATTAGGCTAATGAAGAAAGCAAAGTAAATTCACCTCAGCTTTATTCCTCTGTCTTCTGATCTTCCGGAGCCTCTGGATCAGGGCCTAGTTTCCCGATAACGACGTATCTTAACGGCCTACGTGGATTTTGGCGACATCATAGACTCATCATTGCCGTAAGTGCGCCGTCGGGAAACCGCTCTGCAATATCCCTCTTACGACCGATTTTAAGTCCTTTTTAGCGTTCGGGAAACTGGGCCCAGGTGTCTCTGTACTTAACAATCATATGGAATACAGTGGAGTACTGTTTCATGTGTATTCCATATCCATATCCATATCAGCCACCAAACACAAATAATTGTGGCCTTTTTCTTCTTCCACAGAAACAGAGATGGCTTGAGGCTGTTGTGTAGCGTCTGTGTTCATGTTTCTCAGCTGGTCTCTGAAGAAGTGTGTTTGCGTAGGCACTGGGGCTGATCTCTGATGAAGTGTGTCTACGTAGACGACTGGGCCTGGTCTCTGCTGGAGTGTGTCTGCGTAGACAACTGGGGCTGGTCTCTGCTGCAGTGTGTCTGCGTAGACAACTCGAGCTGGTCTCTGATGGAGTGTGTCTGCGTAGACAACTGGAGCTGGTCTCTGATGGAGTGTGTTTGCGTAGGCACTGGGGCTGATCTCTGATGAAGTGTGTCTACGTAGACGACTGGCCCTGGTCTCTGCTGGAGTGTGTCTGCGTAGACAACTGGGGCTGGTCTCTGATGGAGTGTGTCTGCGTAGACAACTGGGGCTGGTCTCTGATGGAGTGTGTCTACGTAGACGACTGGCCCTGGTCTCTGATGGAGTGTGTCTGCGTAGACAACTGGAGCTGGTCTCTGATGGAGTGTGTCTACGTAGACGACTGGCCCTGGTCTCTGATGGAGTGTGTCTGCGTAGACAACTGGGGCTGGTCTCTGCTGGAATGTGTCTGCGTAGACAACTGGGCCTGGTCTCTGATGGAGTGTGTCTGCGTAGACAACTGGAGCTGGTCTCTGATGGAGTGTGTCTGCATAGGCACTGGGGCTGGGGACAGCTGGGTGGATGTTTGAAGAGCACCTGGAACTTAATGCAATAGAGTAGGGGCCTCATGACTGGGACTAATGACTGACCCGTGGACCGCTCTCATGTCAGTCTGGCCTCAGGTTCCTGGTTTGCAAACACAGTTGTAGGTGAATGCATGACACACACATATATAAGCACAGCAGTTGGTTAATGCATGACACACACACACACACATATAAGCACAGCAGTTGGTTAATGCATGACACACACACACACATATAAGCACAGTAGTAAGTGAATGCATGACACACACACACACATATAAGCACAGTAGTAAGTGAATGCATGACACACACACATATATAAGCACAGCAGTTGGTTAATGCATGACACACACATATATAAGCACAGCAGTTGGTTAATGCATGACACACACACATATATAAGCACAGTAGTAAGTGAATGCATGACACACACACATATATAAGCACAGTAGTAAGTGAATGCATGACACACACACATATATAAGCACAGTA
>NC_137913.1:8302832-8310332 GCF_963457725.1 Sprattus sprattus | reverse complement strand
CAGGGTAACTCACACAGGGTAACGCACACAGGGTAACTCACACAGGGTAACTCACACAGGCAGTGGGGGTAACTCACACAGGGTAACTCACACAGGGTAACTCACACAGGGTAACTCACACAGAGTAAGTCACACAGGGTAACTCACACAGGGTAACTCACACAGGGTACATCACACAGAGTAACTCACACAGGGTAACTCACACAGGGTAACTCACACAGGCAGTGGGGGTAACTCACACAGGGTAACTCACACAGGGTACATCACACAGAGTAACTCACACAGGGTAACTCACACAGGGTAACTCACACAGGGTAACTCACACAGGCAGTGGGGGTAACTCACACAGGCAGTGGGGGTAACTCACACAGGGTAACTCACACAGAGTAACTCACACAGGGTAACTCACACAGGGTAACTCACACAGGGTAACTCACACAGGCTGTGGGGGCAACTCACACAGGGTAACTCACACAGAGTAACTCACACAGGGTAACTCACACAGGGTAACTCACACAGGCAGTGGGGGTAACTCACACAGGCAGTGGGGGCAACTCACACAGGGTAACTCACACAGAGTAACTCACACAGGGTAACTCACACAGGGTAACTCACACAGGCAGTGGGGGTAACTCACACAGGCAGTGGGGGTAACTCACACAGGGTAACTCACACAGGCAGTGGGGGTAACTCACACAGGGTAACTCACACAGAGTAACTCACACAGGGTAACTCACACAGGGTAACTCACACAGAGTAACTCACACAGGCAGTGGGGGTAACTCACACAGGGTAACTCACACAGGCAGTGGGGGTAACTCACACAGGGTAACTCACACAGGGTAACTCGCACAGGCAGTGGGGGTAACTCACACAGGGTAACTCACACAGGGTAACTCGCACAGGCAGTGGGGGTAACTCACACAGGGTAACTCACACAGGGTAACTCACACAGGGTAACTCACACAGGCAGTGGGGGTAACTCACACAGGCAGTGGGGGTAACTCACACAGGGTAACTCACACAGGGTAACTCACACAGGGTAACGCACACAGGGTAACTCACACAGGGTAACTCACACAGGCAGTGGGGGTAACTCACACAGGCAGTGGGGGTAACTCACACAGGGTAACTCACACAGGGTAACTCACACAGGGTAACTCACATAGGGTAACTCACACAGGGTAACTCACACAGGGTAACTCACACAGGGTAACTCGCACAGGCAGTGGAGGTAACTCACACACACACACACACACACACACACAACTCCTCATACACAGACACACACACATAAACACACACACACACACAGCTCCTCACACAGACACACATAAACACACCAACACACCCACACACACACAGCTCCTCACAGACACACACACATAAACACACCAACCCACCAACACACCCACATATACACACACATATACACACACACACACACACAGCTCCTCACACTCAATTAGCATTCCATCCACCCTTGATTCGGTCCATTGAATGAAACCTGTGATTATGTGTGCAAGACCACGGGGTGAATCATTCAGCTCAGCTAATGAACGACGGGGTGGGGGTGGAGGGGTGGGGCACTTGAGTCCTGTACGCCCCCACCCCCTCGCTATGACTCATGATCGAGCGTGTCTGGGGTTGAACACACAGCTGCAGTAATAACCTTGTCTGGACGAGCTGTTTGTTTAAACCCTGCTCAACACTCGGAACAGACTGTTCCTGATCCACAGAACCTGACAGTTCTAAAGCTGTTACCGTGTTTGGGGGGGTTGGGGTCCTGGGTTAGGGTTTGATGTGCTCGGGTGACTTTGCTTGTGTGTTTGTGTAATTAACCGTAAGTCAGCTGAGGTGGAGTAGTCAAGGAACTGCCAGCCCAACTCTGGGGTCAGAATGGGATTTCCTAATCAGTGGTTGAGAAACCCAAACAAACATGGCCGCCGCAGACGCGTCCTACTACTGAACAGGGCCTCACAGCTCTTCAGCACCACCTGGTGGACATGTGTGTGAATAGCCTCTGATAACAAACCAACATGTTTGTCCTCTCTGTCCACAGCAAACTGAGACACCAGGCCCAGAGCGAGCGTTTTGGATATAAGGAGGTGAGTGTGGAGATCTCCAGCATCTTTAAACCTCAACTTTAAACTTTTTATTATTTTATTATATTATTACTTATATTTATGGGTAGGAAGATTGTTGATGGCTTCTCCCTCTTGTTTGTGTTCACAGGTTATTTTGAAAGGGGACACTAAGAAGCTGAGTCTTCATGGGGTAAGGAGAGAAATCTATCTTGACTTTCTCTTCCAAGTGTGTAGTTAATATTGAGTTCAGCCTTTTTTCCCTGTGTATGTAATCTGAAGGCAGCTATGCATGTTGTAGTAACCTGACCAAAGACACGGACAACGGAGAACGATGTATCACCATGTAACTTTATGTAGAATCTTAGAAGTGTCGCCATACAGAGTATCCACAGGTCTTTTTACTCGCGCATTCACAGAACAAAGGAAATGCATAATGCCAGTCTCACTTTATACTAGAGCCCCGCCTAGTGGTACAACAGAGAACTAGTATCTTAAACATTACAACACATGTGTTATTTTGATGTCATGTTGAAGTTGCCGTGAGTGTGATGCAGTGCAGACTAACTGTCCCCCTACCGTGTTTCCCTTCGCTACCCTCCGCAGCAGACGTGTGCTGTGTGTCTGGAAGATTTCAAGGTGAAGGATGATCTGGGAGTGTTGCCATGCCAACATGCCTTTCACAGGAAGTGAGTAGTTCCGCGTCACACTTTCCTAGAGTCTGTTCAAATGTCACACCAGTTGATTGTGTGTGAGGTGCTTGGTGTGTGTGTGTGTGTGTGTGTGTGTGTGTGTGTGTGTGTGTGTGTGTGTGTGTGTGTGTGTGTGTGTGTGTGTGTGTGTGTGTGTGTGTGTGTGTGTGAGGTGCTTGGTGTGTGTGTGTGAGGTGCTTGGTGTGTGTGTGTGTGTGTGTGGTTGTGTGTGTTTGAGGTGCTTGGTGTGTGTGTGTGGGTGAGGTGCTTGGTGTGTTTGTGTGTGTGTGTGTGTGTGTGTGTGTGTGTGTGTGTGTGAGGTGCTTGGTGTGTGTGTGTGAGGTGCTTGGTGTGTGTGTGTGTGTGTGTGGTTGTGTGTGTTTGAGGTGCTTGGTGTGTGTGTGTGGGTGAGGTGCTTGGTGTGTGTGTGTGTGTGTGAGGTGCTTGGTGTGTGGGTGTTTGTATGTGTGTGTGTGTGTGTGTGTTTGTGTGTGAGTGTGAGGTGCTTGGAGGTTCTCTGTGGCCCTTTGCTGCATCAGCTGGCGCAGATGTTTGCGCAGGTCACATGATTTTTCAAGAATGTTGAAGTTAATTCTCAAAATTTTTTAGACTTCTGTTGTTAAGCATGTTGTTGAAACTGCTTGTACATAATATTATCTCAGGTATTCATAATTTTGTAATTTGCTTGGGAGAAGTATTGTACTGTAGTGAGACTGCTTGGTGTGTGTGTGTGTGTGTGTGTGTTAGTGTTGCTTAGGGGAAGTATTGTACTGAATTGAGACTGCTTGGTGTGTGTGTGTGTGTGTTAGTGTTGCTTAGGGGAAGTATTGTACTGTATTGAGACATGGCCAAATCAGGAATGTATCCACCACACTGATCTCAGATCAGGGACATCACTATCTGTCCTGTCAACAATGTGCTTTGTTCGGGACATGTCTGTGTGTGTCTGTGCCTGGGAGACCGTGTCTGTGTGTTCACAGATGTCTGTGCCTGTGTGACCATGTCTGTGCCTGAGTGATCATGTCTGTGCCCGTGTGTCTGTGCCTGTGGGACTGTGTCTGTGTGTCTGTGTGTTCACAGGTGTCTGTGCCTGTGTGACCATGTCTGTGCCTGAGTGATCATGTATGTGCTTGAGTGACCATGTCTGTGCCTGTGTGACCCTGTCTGTGCCTGTGTGACCCTGTCTGTGCCTGTGTGACCCTGTCTATGCCTGTGTGACAGTGTCTGTGCCTGTGTGACCCTGTCTGTGCCTGTGTGACCCTGTCTGTGCCCGTGTGACCCTGTCTGTGCCTGTGTGACCGTGTCTGTGCCTGTGTGTCCTCAGGTGTCTGGTCAAGTGGCTGGAGGTGCGCTGTGTGTGCCCCATGTGCAACAAGCCCATCGCCGGTCCCCCCGAGCAACACCAGAGCTTAGGCACGCTGCTGGATGAGCTGGTCTAACCGCACCGGAAACTGCCGGAAAGAGACCGAGTAACAACACACAGGCATCGTCAAGTGCCACATCTGATGCATCTTTCTGCCAGGGTGGGGCCCGTACTGTACGTGGGCCAGCCAAACACCAGGCCTTCATAGCCCCCCCCACCCCCTCCCCATCCTCTTTCTTCCCCCCTACCCCCTGTGGAGGGAATCACCTCAGCTCCTTGCCTCACCTTCAGAACTGCAGCCTCTTCCTGAAGGAGAGACCTGGGGGGGGGGCGCTCTTTAAGATGACACTTCTACTCTGTGAATGCTTGTGATGGCTATGACGGGACCCCCAGGGTTAACAAGGGTTTATATGGGGGTCCCTGAGAGAGAGAGAGAGAGAGATATTTGGATTGGATAAACGAAAAGCTCTATAGTTCTCCCAGCTTAGGGTTCACATCAACCGAATTGAACTGCCTTTTCAAGTGACATTTCACACCGGAAGTGTATGTACTTTTCTCTGGTAACCCTGAGTGTAAGAATGTTTTCCATATATGTGAAACAAATAGTTTTTGTTGAGATATTGTGTTTCACTGTAACTTCACTTCCATGTTATATCTTTTAAAAATGTGTGTACACACACATACACACACACACACACACGTACACATACGTACACACACACACACACACATTTCACATTGTAATGGAAGTACTGGATTCATATAAACATGTACTGTATCCACTGCGCCATCTTTTCTCACTGAACTCAAGCCATAAAGACACAATCAGATGTTTTCTCACTAGATGTTTGTTCTTTTATACTAAGTGAAAATGTGATAGAACTGCAGCAGTCTGGCTACAGCCCTCCCCCCAATCCCCCACCCACCCAAACACACACACACACACACACACACACACACACACACACACACACACACACACACACACACACACACACACACACACACACACACACACACACACACACACAAACTGCCACGGCTGGTGTACCTCACCTGAGCAATCTGGACAGATGGGACAGCTGTGTGTGTGTGTGTGTGTGTGTTACTGTTCCCACCCAGCATCACTGCCATCATGGCGGCCATCCTACTGTCAATCAGACAGACAAGGCGAACTGTGAGTGAGGTGTTCCTGTACATCTCTTTGGCCAATCTGCATGGGACTATACCCTCATATCAGTAAGCAGTATGCAGTATGCAGTATGCAGAATGCAGTCCCAGCACTGAGCTCATACTGCTATAGAACGCTTGTGTATACTGTATCAGGTGACGTCCACACAGACTGATGATTAGTACATTCCCATGTATTATGGACGCCATTTATTGTGATTGTTGGTTGGTTGGTTCTTATACATGTTCAATAAAGGGATTGACCAGCATTGTCAGTGTACTGTGTGTGGGTGTGTGACACTGTGGGTGACACTTTGTGTGTGTCACTGTGTGTATGTGACACTGTGTGTGTGTGGGTGTGTGAGACACTGTGGGTGTGTGTGTGTGACACTGTGTGTGTGTGTGTGTGTGTATGTGACACTGGGTGTGTGTGTGTGTGACACTGTGAGTGTGTGTGTGTGTGTGTGTGTGTGTATGTGACACTGTGGGTGTGTGTGTGTGACACTGTGTGTGTGTGTGTGTATGTGACACTGTGGGTGTGTGTGTGTGACACTGTGTGTGTGTGTCCCTCTGAGGCTGGTTTGTGTTAAAGGATCAGCGCAGAGGGGCTGAGACAAGCATGTTTGTGTGTGTGTGTGTGTGACATTGTGTGTGTGTGTGTGTGTGTGTGTGTGTGTGTTTGTGAGATACAGGCTACAAGTGTGTTTGTGTGTGTGTGACACTGTGTGTGTGTGTGACGCTGTGTGTGTGTGACGCTGTGTGAGTGTATGTGTGAGAGCGAGACAGGCTACAAGCGTGTTTGTGTGTGTGTGTGAGGCTGTGTGTGACACTGTGTGTGTGTGAAAGAGAGACTGGCTACAAGCCTGTGCGTCAGTCAAGCTGTAGCGTATGGAGTTACTGACATACGGACCATATAATGGTCATATAAAGGAACGTCCAAAGGTATGGTAAGGTAAATATGTGAAATGAGTTCTGTGTTAAGCACAGTATAGGCACAGCTTCACAGGGCCCAGTCACCGACACTGTCACAGTAGTACATTAACACATGTGTCACACTGCACCATGTCCTATACTATGCTATTAAAATGCTCTGATCATTGAAAGAAAGCAGGACTTACTTTGCATATAAGTGTGTATAGTGATAGTGTGCAACTGTGCTGTGGTCTGGCAGAGTAAACAGGTTGATGAGTTACCATAGTATCCAGACAGGGCCACCATGTGGGAGTTCAGTAGTAAGTAGCTTATTTGCTGTCTTGCTTTGTCTTGTGTTGCACTTGCTTGATGTTTGACTGTGTCAGGACAGTCATTGAGTAACTAGTTTGTCATAGTCAATGTCAAAGTCAAAGTGTGTTTATTGTTGCATGTACCAAATTGCTTCAGCACAGCAAAATTCTTACGACTTGGCCAGCATCATAATGTCAAAGTCAGCACATTTCAAGAGATTTCGTTAGTTTTAGCTGCCAGCATACCTTTAGCGAATAGCTATTGATCAGTTGTGCTGCTTTAAAATGCTATGATCATTGAAAGAAAGCAGGACTTTGCATATAAGTGTGTATAGTGATAGTGTGTAACTGTGCTGTGGTCTGGCAGAGTAAACAGGTTGATGAGTTACCATAGTATCCAGACAGGACCACCATGAGGGAGTTCACACTGACCCCCTGGGCCTTTGCTCATCAGATTTGCATGTAACCAAGACAGTATTCATATTAGAACACCACTGACCTGGAGTGTCAAATAATTTGGATTGACACACATTGAATGCTGCTTTTGAGTATGCAATATCTTCTGTGCCACCAGATGGCGACAGAGATTATTTTTGATGGAGAGAGGGAGGAGAAGGGGGCGTGAGACATGATGCGAGCATCATGGACGCAAGATGTCCGACTCCTCCCACGCACGATGCTGGCGTCATGGTGCATCCCTGATCCTAACCCCGCTCTGCCGGTTGGGAGAGTGTTGAGGATGATAAGGCTCACAGGCCTCCCTTGATAACAACTCTACAGGAAGAACGTGCACCGAAGTAAGTGAAAAAGCTTACAGACATATGTATTCGTAACTCCCTGTGCCTCTTCTCTCCAATGAATACCGTTGTCTTCTATTCCCATTTATCGAGATTGGTGAGCGTGACCACATTTCGTGTCATCGGCATCCTCCGTCCACCGCTATTGTGATCAACCTGTTAGCCACATCT
>NC_137913.1:8292832-8297832 GCF_963457725.1 Sprattus sprattus | reverse complement strand
TCCTACTGATTGTCTGACTGGCCTACAAAAGACATACCAGACCTGGACCTCCTGACTACTCAAATTACTCATTGAGATGGGGAGATGGAGAGAGAGAGAGAATAAAAAAAAATCCAGGCGTAAATGTATCAAAGTCCGTGCCCATCTCTTTACCCGTGTCCATCTCTCCACCATCTCTCAGCCCGTTAGATAGAAAGAGTATTGGGGGAGGGAGAGAGATAGAAAGAGTATTGGGGGGAGGGAGAGAGGTGGAGAGAGTATTGGGGGAGGGAGAGAGGTGGAGAGAGTATTGGGGGGAGGGAGAGAGGTGGAAAGAGTATTGGGGGGAGGGAGAGAGGTGGAGAGAGTATTGGGGGAGGGAGAGGGGTGGAGAGAGTATTGGGGGAGGGAGAGAGATAGAAAGAGTATTGGGGGAGGAGAACAGAATGAGTGGAATGTGGAAAGGAGATGGGACCCAGGCCCCCGCAGCTAGATAATTTTAAGCGCACACACACACACACCCTACTCTTCCACACAGCCCGTTATGCAAGACCTCGTGCTGTCACACTTCTCTCCTCTCTCTCTCTCTCGAGTTGTCTGGCACTCACATTACGCTTACTCTCTCACTCACTCACTCACACACACACACACACACTCACACACACACACACACACACACACACACACACACACACACACACACACACACACACACACACACACACACACACACACACACACATGCGCACTCACTCACTCACTCACTCACTCACTCACTCACTCACTCACTCACTCACTCACTCACTCACTCACTCACTCACTCACTCACTCACTCACTCACTCACTCACTCACTCACTCACTCACTCACTCACTCACACTCACTCACCTACGCACTCACACACACACTATGGTTATGTTTACGTCTTCAGTGTGCTTATCCAATTAGAATCAGATCTGTCTTGACGGTCTGCATTATATGTGTGTCTTTGTGTGTGTGTATATATTGATCTGATCAGATCGGGTCTGCTAGTCCGTGTTGCTCCTCATTTTTCAGTCTTCGCAGCATTGGTTGCTATAGTAATTACATTACGACAGGAAGTAGACCACATTATGACCACATAGAGGGAAATTAAATGAGATTTGCTCGCTAATATACCACATGGCTCCGTGTAGCTGCGGCACAGGATTTGTAGAAGTAATGAGAAGTGTGAGAGTGTGTTTTTGTGTGTAAAGTAATGAGGTGTGTGTGTGTGTGTGTGTGTGTGTGTGTGTGTGTGTGTGTGTGTGTGTGTGTGTGTGTGTGTGTGTGTGTGTGTGTGTGTGTGTGTGTGTGTGTGTGTGTGTGTGTGTGTGTGTGTGTGTGTGTGTGTGTGTGTGTGTGTGTGTGTGTGTGTGTGTTTCTGTGTAAAGTAATGAGATGTGTGTGTGTGTAAAGTAATGAGATGTGTTGGAGACGCTCATCAGTGGCTCCAGACCCACATGTTTCCCGTGCATATTATGTACACGTGAACTTGACCTTGATCAGGCCCACGTGAAGTGCTACAGCCTGTGTGCGTGTGTGCGTGTGTGCGTGCGTGCGTGCGTGCGTGCGTGCGTGCGTGCGTGTGTATGTGTGTGTGTGTGTGTGTGCCTCTCCAAGACAACAGCTACTTTCGCTGCACACGCAGACAGACAGACATTACAAACCACACACACACCTTTAAAATCAAGTTTTTCCAGTCACTGTCTTAGAATGAACACACACACACACCCTGGCAATTGATGTAGGAGGATGTGAGAATGTGTTTGCAAAGGCTGTGGCAGATCTCTGTGTGTGTGTGTGTGTGTGTGTGTGTGTGTGTGTGTGTGTGTTGGCTTAAAATGTGGCAGATGGATGAAAGGTGTGTGAAATGGGCTGCCATGCGTTGATCTGGTGCCCTGATGACTTGTGCTCCTTCTGCCCAAAGCTTCTTATGTGTGTGTTGTGTCTAATGTGTGTGTTGTATTCTTTAATATGTGTGTTGTCTTCTGTGCTGTGTGTGTATGTTTTTTCTAATGTGCGTGTTGTCTTCTCTAATGTGTGTGTTGTTTTCTCTAAAGTGTGTGTTCACTTCTCTAAAGTGTGTGTTCACTTCTCTAAAGTGTGTGTTGTCTTCTCTAATGTGTGTGTTGTCTTCCCTCAGTGGGCGACTCTTAGGATTGAGAGAGGAGCCAAGGAGAAGAAGCACCTCCTCTACAAGCCTTACACCAATGGTAAAGGAAACTTGTGTGTGTGTGTGTGTCTGTCTGTATGTGTTTGGGTGTGTGGCGATGTGTGTTTCTGTGTGTGGCCGTGTGTGTGTGTTTCTGTGTGTGGCCACGTGAGTGTTTCAGTGTGTGGCCATGTGTGTTTCTGTGTGTGTTTTTGTGTGTGAGTTTGAGTGGATGTGTGTTTGGGTGTTACCTATCCTCTGATGACAGGATGCTTAGATCCTCTCTCCCTGTCCCCGTGGCAACAGGCCTCATCGCCAAGGAGGCCACATCCCTGGAGGAGGAGCTGACGGAGATCCGGCGTAGCGGGAGCAGCCGGGAGCTGGACGCTTCCTCGGCGACCGCCGCCGCCGCCCCCTCTTCCTCCTCCTCTTCGTCCTCTGCGGAGTTTGACATGTCGGACATCTTCTCGTTCTGCCGGCGCGGCGTGGAGAGCATCGTGGAGGACGAGGTGACCAAGCGCTTCACGGCCGAGGAGGTGGAGACCTGGAACCTGCTGACGCGCAGCAACTACAACTTCCAGCACATCAGCACGCGCCTCACCGTCATCTGGGGGCTCGGAGTCCTCATCAGATACGGCTTCCTGCTCCCGCTCAGGTGTGTGTGTGTGCCTGTGTGTGTGTGTGTCTGTGTGTGTGTCTGTGTGTGTGTGTGTGTTCTGTGTCTGTGTCTGTGTCTGTGTCTGTGTCTGTGTCTGTGTCTGTGTCTGTGTCTGTGTCTGTGTGTCTGTGTCTGTGTCTGTGTCTGTGTCTGTGTCTGTGTCTGTGTCTGTGTCTCTGTCTCTCTGTGTGTCTGTGTGTCTGTGTGTCTGTCTGTGTCTCTGTGTCTGTCCGTGAGTAATACTTAAAGGGAAAGGTTCTTCTGATTAGAACCCTGTACTGGTTCTTCTCAGTTCTCCCCCATTGTGTTCCCATGTGTGGTGCCTCCATTGAGAACCCAGATGGGCCTCTGTTCTCTTCACTACAGGTTCTCCTGAGTAGCGCTCTTGATAAGAACCGGGATTGGGTTCTATTCTCTCCACCGTGTGTTCTCATGGGTGGTGTGCCTGATTTGAACCTAGATCCTCATGGGGGCTGAATCTCGTTCAGACACTGAGGAGAGACTCTTAATGACCACAGTTAGAGAGAAGAGGAGGAGTGATGGGTCGGAGAGGAGGGCAGGAGTGATGGAGTTAGAGAGGAGAGGAGGAACGATGGAGTTAAGAGAGGAGAGCAGGAATGATGGAGTTAAAAAGGAGAGCAGGAGAGAGCCGGGACAAGAGGAGAGGAGATGAGGAGCGATGGGGTCAGAGAGGAGAGGAGGAGAGAGCCGGAGCGATGGTCACTCACTCGCGTTGAAGATCTCATCGAGAATTACACACACACACACACACACAGACACACACACTCCGTACGCTCCAGTAAACAGCACTTGAATAGGCACTGAGTTTATGTAGAAGGATAATCTTACAAACTGTGATTAGCAGTTTGAACACTCAGATGACCCCCACCACCCACACACAGCATTATCCCCACTCCCAGAGACACACACACACACACACACACACACACACACACACACACACACACAGGAGATTAATAAGAGAAGTGTTCTTTCTCATCGCCAGCTGGGGATTTCACCTGGATTAGCCAGAATCAGTCAGCCAGTCAGCTTTAACCCTCATCCCATATACCACCTACTCCACCTTTAACCCTCATCCCATATACCACCTACTCCACCTTTAACCCTCATCCCATATCCCACCTACTCCACCTCTAACCCTCATCCCATAAACCACCTACTCCACCTTTAACCCTCATCCCATATCCCACCTACTCCACCTCTAACCCTCATCCCATAAACCACCTACTCCACCTTTAACCCTCATCCCATATCCCACCTACTCCACCTTTAACCCTCATACACCACCTACTCCAGCTTTAACCCTCATCCCATATACCACCTACTCCACCTTTAACCCTCATCCCATATACCACCTACTCCACCTTTAACCCTCATCCAGCACTGCTATATCACTCACTCACGCTTTACGCCAGGCCTACTATACATCTGATTCTCCTCTCCTCCACTCTCCTCCACTCTCCTCTCCTCTCCTCTCCTCCACTCTCTTCTCCTCTCCTCTCCTCCACTCTCCTCCACTCTCCTCTCCTCTCCTCCACTCTCCTCCACTCTCCTCTCCTCTCCTCCACTCTCCTCTCCTCTCCTCTCCTCCACTCTCCTCTCCTCCACTCTCCTCTCCTCTTCTCTCCTCCACTCTCCTCCACTCTCCTCCACTCTCCTCTCCTCTCCTCTCCTCCACTCTCCTCCACTCTCCTCTCCTCCACTCTCCTCCACTCTCCTCTCCTCTCCTCTCCTCTCCTCTCCTCTCCTCCACTCTCCTCCACTCTCCTCTCGTCTCCTCTCCTCCACTCTCCTCTCCTCTCCTCTCCTCTCCTCTCCTCTCCTCTCCTCCACTCTCCTCCACTCTCCTCTCCTCCACTTTCCTCCACTCTCCTCCACTCTCCTCTCCTCCACTCTCCTCTCCTCTCCTCTCCTCTCCTCTCCTCTCCTCTCCTCTCCTCTCCTCTCCTCTCCTCTCCTCTCTTCTCCTCCACTCTCCTCCACTCTCCTCTCCTCTCCTCTCCTGTCCTCCCCTCTCCACTCCTCTCCTCTCCTCTCCTCTCCTGTCCTCCACTCTCCTCCACTCTCCTCCACTCTCCACTCCTCTCCACTCTCCTCCACTCTCCTCTCCTCTCCTCTCCTCTCCTCTCCTGTCCTCCCCTCTCCACTCCTCTCCTCTCCTCTCCTCTCC
>NC_137913.1:8257832-8280332 GCF_963457725.1 Sprattus sprattus | reverse complement strand
CCTTCTGTGGTGTTTTTGTAGGAGGGCGAGGATGCCGTGCAGTTTGCCAACCGCGTCAAGGCTGCCATAGCCAGGCAGGGAGGCCTGGTGGACCTGCTGTGGTGGGTTTGATAACGCCCTCGTCCACCACACACGCACATGTACACACACACACACACACACTCTTCTGTCTGATGTCTCTGTACTCTGTACACCATGACCCTCTGCCATGTCACACACACATACACACACAAACACACACATATCTGTCTCTCCAACTGTCCCTTTAAGCGATAGAATGTCATTAACGTCAACAAATGCCAGTTAGATTATCTGCTATCATGTCATATAAAATGTCAGAATGTTCCCTAGTATTTTTGTGCTTCTTATTTTTATCTGTTATCTGCACATGTGGAAAAAGGTGCATAAAGTCCACATAAATAAACTCTGTCCACATCTTTGGCTGCAACCAAAACAGCTAGTACAAAAACACCTGTGTCACCCTTAACGATTTAATAGGGTTAGCTTGAATTGCAGATAACTACGGTGGTGACCATGTGCTGAGCTTGGCATGTTTTTTATAACAACCGTGTGTGTGTGTGTGTGTGTGTGTGTGTGTGTGTGTGTGTGTGTGTGTGTGTGTGTGTGTGTGTGTGTGTGTGTGTGTGTGTGTGTGTGTGTGTGTGTGTGTGTGTGTGTGTGTGTGTGTGTGTGTGTGTGTGTGTGTGTGTGTGTGTGTGTGTGTGTGTTTGGGTGTGTCTGCAGGGACGGTGGCTTGAAGCGAGGCAAAGTGAAGGACACGTTTAAAGAGGAACAGCAGAAGCTGTACAGTAAGATCCTGGTGGGGACACAAGAGGACCGCAGTCGCTCCTGAAGCGGGACAGACACCAGAGAGGAAGAGACAGGTGGACGGACGCTAGAGGAAGGGACAGGTGGACACAGAGAGAGAGAAAAGAGGGGGTGGTGGTGATGAGAGAAAAAGAGAAAAAAAAAACTTAAACCCATCTCTCCATTTGGGATGAGAATGAACCACAGCACCACCTAGAGGGCCTCTGTGCCTCTGCAGCTGACTTTCAGAAGAAAAAAAAAAAAAACGTTTCCCCATCAGGTCTCCTCTTATGGCAGTGAAGATCGCTGACACGCTGCTGTGAGTGTCTGGGTGTGTCTGCGTGTGCATCTGCCAGTCACCCACTGACAGCCACTGACCGCAAGCATCCGAGCCCTGGAACAGCATCACTGTGTTCGTTACATTTCAGTCGCTTCTAGGCGTGTGTGGCTTTTTACGACCTCCATGTATGTTTCCGTTAATGTCTTTTTTTTATCTTGTCTTGTCGTTTTGATTATCTATGCTGTTGTTTTTTTAGTTAATAATGTTCTTAAGGTTTTTACGTGTGTTGCTGAGGGAACAGACAGATTGTGTGTGTGTGTGTGTGTGTGTGTGTTTGTGTGTGTGTGTGTGTGCGTCTGTGCGTCTGTGTGTGTGCGTCTGTGTGTGTGCGTGTGTGTGTGTCAGGGAGGAGAAGAGACGGATGCATCTACAGCCCCATTCCAGGAATCCGTCTCGTTGTCAGGGGTATCAGGTTGTCTCATCACCATCCTGGGGACATTGACTATCAGCTGACGCTGGGCACACACGGGTTTACCGCTGCGTTTGGGGGCAGCTTGTTCCTGCCCGTTCACATGCTGTTTTTTCCTCCAATCAGTGTCTGCTCTGCTTCCTGGAAGAAAAAAAAGAGAGAAAAAAAAAAAACAAACACGGCGACTTTGAATGACAGTCACACATGACGTGAAATCAGTGTGGCATTATCAATTGTCACGACTACTGTTCTCACGGCAGCAGATTCTGTCTGTCTGTCTGTCTGTCTCTGTCTGCCTGTCTGTCTGTCCTATCTATCCCACAGGATCTCTGTCTCTATTTCTACTAAAATACCATCTGAAACGAGAAGGGGGAAGTGTAGGCGACTGTTCCATGTGTCTTCTGACCCGCTGCAGGACGATTCCCTGCCTGTTTAGTGTATTCCTGTGGCGCAGTGACAGCACCTCATAACCCTCACATCCCATAATAGTTTACGACCGCCCTGACCTGCAGGAGGGCTCAACATGCTTCCCATCCTGGCTTTGGGAATACTCCTCGCAGATGTGCAAGGTGTCTGAATGCATGTGTGTGTTTGGGAGTATCTCCATATAAACACACACTGGTGTGTGTGTGTGTGTGTGTGTGTGTGTTCAGGAGTACTTTCATATGAACACACACATACACCATATGTCCCCTCCACGACCCCATCTCTTCTGACCCCTACAGGGAGGCGTTAACGATGTGTGTGTGTGTGTCAGAACAGGCATAGAGGTTGTGTGTGTGTGTGTCAGAACAGGCATAGAGGGTGTGTGTGTGTGTGTGTGTGTGTGTGTCAGAACAGGCATAGAGGGTGTGTGTGTGTGTGTGTCAGAACAGGCATAGAGGTTGTGTGTGTCCAGTGTGTGTGTCTCAGAGGAGGTGTATAGAGTGGGTAGGTGTGTGAGTCCAGCATGTGTCAGCGGAAGGGATGGTGAATAAACCAGGCATGGCCTGGCCTCCTTCAGAAGCTCTTAAAACAAGACATACTGGTTCTCAGTACATGTCTCAGCTCCCAATGACGGTGATGTGGCGCTCCACTGACACTACTGCCCACTGAAGCAGACAGGAAATAAATACAAAAAGATGCATCGCCACCCATCACTACTGGAGACCAGATACCTCATCAGCTGATGGGTCTAAACCCACAGACCCCACACACACACCGAAACCTAATCTCCCCCAAGCTGATGCGTCTATACCGTCAGCTTTCAAACACTCCTTCACAACCAACAGGCTACTGCTTACTCCATATTGTACATAGTTGCCTGCTGTAGCTTGTTGCCAGTTTAGTCAGATAGGCTGTTGTGGGCTAATCCCACTTCCTGAGCTGCGTTTCACAACGCTGTTGAACAGCTACCATAGTTAAATTATTGTCATTCTCTCACCATGGTTACCACAGTGGTTGCCCAACAACGCTTCCGGGAAACACAACCCTGATTTGAGTTGTTGGCTCTAGCAGCTGTTACCTCAGACTAGTCACACCAGGATTCTGCAGGGATCTGTGAGCTCAGGGGTCTGTGGGCGTCTGTGAGCTTAGGGGTCTTTGGGCGTCTGTGAGCTTAGGGGTCTTTTGGGCGTCTGTAAGCTTAGGGGTCTGTGGGCGTCTGTGAGCTTTGGGATCTGTGGGCATCTGTGAGCTTAGAGGTCTTTGGGCGTCTGTGAGCTTTGGGATCTGTGGGCATCTGTGAGCTTTGGGATCTGTGGGCATCTGTGAGCTTAGAGGTCTTTGGGCGTCTGTGAGCTCAGGGGTCTGTGGGCATCTGTGAGCTTTGGGATCTGTGGGCGTATGTGAGCTCAGGGGTCTGTGGGCATCTGTGAGCTTTGGGATCTGTGGGCGTATGTGAGTTTAGGGGTCTGCGGGCTTAAGGGTCTGTGCGCTCAGGGGTCTGTGGCCTCAGGGCTGCGCTGGGGTTGTAGGCTGGTGAGGAGATCCCTGTGAAGCCAACGGTGGAGGGATGACCCCAGAGAGCAGGTTGCTAAAAATGGACCAGACCAAATATGGAGCAGCCCAGACACAGGCAGCCCCCTGTGCAGCAGAACCGGTCCGGACTGGTCTCGTCTTTGTCCTGCGGGCTGGAAACTGGAGCGTGGCTATTCAGACGCGTTCAGCTCCTCTTCCTGTACGTAGCCAGTGTACAGCATCCCCTCAACCCAGACCACCTGTGAGCCCCCCCCCACCTACACCCCCCCCCTCCCCCACCTACACCCAGCGCCAGCCTACTCAGGCCAGAATCAAACCCAGAGCTTTAATCATGTTTGCGTCTGGATGGGCTCCATCCAGTACTGTAATCCAACCAATTAAACAGTCCGTTATAAAAAGCTCAGTGTGTGGTGTGTGTGTGTGTGTGTTTGGACTGTTTTCTCTGATTTGATGTTGCACCTACACTCAGGCATATCCAACTGTGAACAGTGTCAGGAAAAAAAATATAAAAGCTCATAAATGTTAGTAAACACACCTCTCTTTGTTAAAAATGTGTATTCAGTGAATTACAGTACGAAGAGTTGGGAGAGCTAAAAATTAATTAAGAGTCCGGCTGTAAATGTCATGATGACATGATTGCTGTGGTCAGCCTAATACAAATCAGTTCTTTAAGCACCCTCAGAACCTCTCATCTTTGATGCCAGAGGCAGTGGATGATGCCTAAATCAAACCTGCTAGATAGCCTTGAGACTGAGCCTTCAATACCCACTGCACGACTTGCTCTCACACGTCAGCAACACGATTTTCCTACAATGGTAGCCTGCGCTTTACTGTCTACGTCTGGAAACTCACGCAGTGCGAAAGGGCCTCTAGTCCAGGGGCCGTATTGAGTGCCCCACTGCTGGGTGAAAACTAGAGAGAGGAAGGGATTGGGCCCCTGTGCTGGGTGCAAACTAGAGAGAGGAAGGGATTGGGCCCCTGTGCTGGGTGCAAACTAGAGAGAGGAAGGGATTGGGCCCCTGTGCTGGGTGCAAACTAGAGAGGAAGAGCCTGCTGAAAGGATTGGGCTTTGTGGGCAGCATGCCTTACATTATTTATTGTACGAAAAAGCAGCATTCAGTCTGGTTTATTGTCTGCTGTCTTTAGATTAATCGTCTTTGGAACCACACACACACACACACACACAGGCCCAAAAGGAAAAGCACAGGTTGTCCAGCCAAGACTTCCTTTCAGTAAGGTCCATTGATTCCCATTCACACCCTACTGCCTTGAGTTGCCTCACCAAGGCTCAGGCAGTCTTCTGAGCCAGTCCCCTGTCAGCAAACCACCCTCGACACTGAGAGGAGAGGAGCGCAGAGGAGAGGAGTGCAGGGGAGAGGAGATGATAGGAGAGGAGTGGAGAGGAGTGCAGGGAAGAGGAGAGGAGAGGAGAGGAGAAGAGAGGAGAAGAGAAGAGAGGAGAAGAGAAGAGAAGAGAAGAGAAGAGAAGAGAAGAGAAGAGAAGAGAAGAGAAGAGAAGAGAAGAGAAGAGAGGAGAGGAGAGGAGAGGAGAGGAGAGGAAAGGAGAGCAGAGCAGCCCATTGGACATTTCCCTGTGGCCTTAGGGTCATTTTGGACTACCATGAACAGTCAATTTGACCAGCAGTAATAAAGCAAGCAGAAATTAGTTGACGCCCATTTTTTTTTATTTTGTAATCTGGATAACTTTCCACCCAGATGAAATGAATTAAATGTAACTAGTCTGGTACCCATTTCGTCAACAAATAAGGTTACAACAAATCAACATCAACAAACAGGGTACAACATTTGCAGTGTATCAACTTTGTTTGCGTGAACAGAGGGATCTGGGATTGAGTCAATTTCCCGGCCTGAATTATTGTTTCAGGATGCCACCGGAGGAAAAGGTTCCGTTTCCCTTCTTGTATACGGTCACATAGCCACAGTGGAGAGTGGTTCTGCCCTTCAGATAGGTTTGGTTGATGCTGTCAAATGATGCTTATGAAAGGCCATAATAATGAGTCGAATAAAGGTGCAGAAAACACAATAAATTCTCCATGGTTACAATCGATTCTTACCCCCTTACAGAGAATATTTTTGTGTGAATTGAAGACGTTCTTTTCAACCTAAAGGGGGGGAGACGAAGCCAAGGGTGACGCTTGGACACTCACCAGGAAGTTGACCGTTTCCAAGGAATTGTAAAGGGCCAGGAAGTGATTGTGTTAGTGCAGGCTGGAAGTGAATGATGGGGTTTGCAGAAAACAGGATATTTTTAGATTCTAATTGTTGAGTGCAGCGCCCTCAAGACAACAGACCACTCATTAGTGTGCTTCTGAATTTTCGCGACGGCTAATCACATTGGTTGGTTTGTCCTTCAAAAAGATGTAAAACTCTCAATTCTGTGCTGAAAACGTTTTGAGCAAACACAACTTGTGAAGTATGATTTCCGATTAGATCTATAACATCCCACATCTTGGTTTTCTACTCAGGCCAACTGCTGTGGGACCCGAGCCAAAACTGAACAAGCCCTGGGACACAGATAATTTGGTGATCCTTTCAAAATTAGTTGGGTCACTTACTCTGTTGTTACACAAGGGTCTGGTCTATGAAAGTTGTGTCTATTACTGTTTTGACCTCCAACACGCCTTCAGTGTCTTTTAATTTCCAGGAAAGTAGGCTATGGAATTATAAAGTAGGACAAGGACTTCTCGCTCACTAAAAATATTGTAATTGAAAAGTAACGTAACGTGGGCTTTTAGCCTATACCGAAACGTGCCGCTGCGACCGTATGCTGGGTTTGAGTGTCGTAGCCTGTAACGTTAACGCTGCATTGACGAGGCGGAGCTCTGGAGGACATGAGACACAAAACAGCGGCTTCACCTCCTTCGGCGAGTCAGGAACTACTGCAGATGCAACGGAGCCTGGTTAAGTCTGCTAAGAACCTAAGAGTCTAGTCCAATTATCATGAAGAGACCTGCAGAAATCCTCCCCGCAGTGTGTTGTTGAGCCGCGATGGCTGCTTCAGCTACTACGACGCTCTAAAGAATCAAGACATTGCTCTGCCTCCTTCAACGAAAGCCTGAATACGACTATTCTCATTGCAGTGTAGAAACACGCATGATGAACGATGCCAATCTATCCAAGGAGTCTGTGAACTATGTCCTGAGCGCCAGATAGATAGAGCTATATAATCTTGTCTGTAAGCTGTTAGTAATTTTCAACGCCAACGCGTTTTCTTTGAGGTGGAAGGAGCGCCTGCCTGCTTTATCCTCTTGGACTATTTCTGGAATTCGATCTTTATCATGGAAAGCTACACCGACATCTTACTGGTGACTGCCAATGTTGGATCTTTATTTGACAATGTAAGTAGCCCCTTTAACCTACCATTTGTTTTGATGACGCTTGATTTAATAGGGTTAAGTTTTAGTTTCAAACCATCTGTAGATAATGTGTGCGCTTAAATTAGCTGGAATCAACACACGGTGTTTTGAATTTTGCTGGCTTAACAATCACTTAAAGTAACGTTAGGCTATTGGGGTAAAACACAATTTCTTCAGATGGAAACGGGCAACACCAAGACGTGAAACAAATCGGTTGGTTCAAATCTTGACAAACACGTTTTCTTGGTATGTGTGGTGGTAAGCTACTTTGCCAACGGCTGAGGCTAATTCAAAATTAAGAGAGGCGTTCGTTCACAGATGGCCCTTATTCCTTGAAATGGCTTCTTTAGGCTGAAAGCTAAAGAAGTTAAGTGCACTCTTTCGCCCTCACTTCAAAAAGATATACTGGGTCCTCCAGCGCCGTAAAATTACCATGCAATCTTGCTTCTTGGCCAGAACATGACTTGGGCGTGTTCGCGATTCCTACCGACACTAAGTATTTCTCTGGAAACAACTGTATCCAACAGTATTGCAGCGGGCCTATCCCGCGGCAAGTCCTCCCCCTTGAGTTCTATTTCCCCCCATACAAAGTGAGCTGTCACGGCCTGATGTGAGAGGTGGGGACGTTGACTCTCGTACTGAACCCGGCGGGCGGGTGAGGACCTATCACAGTTTGTGTGTGTGTATTCAAATCAAACAGGAAATGGCAATGTCACGTTTAAAAGTACTACCGCCAAGTTGCAACACACATTCATAACAATACGTTTCTTTCGGAGGAATTTGCTCATATGAATCACTTAAGACTATGGGGTTATCCTGTTCGCAATTAAAAGTGAATTTAGTAATCTTATCTAGCAACTAGGCTACCTTGGATATAGGTTGGTTGTTGACATGGTAACCACCGTAGTTATAACTTGATAATTAACACAAACCGGCATAGTTTAGGCTATAATCTGTCGGACGTAGTTTAAAGGCAGGCCTGCCAGACGTTCTAAATAATTATCATGTCTATTTTTAGGGTTCTACTCATGAAATAGGTTAAACTCAATTTGGAAACCATACAGAAGTGGTAGGCTACCTGGGTCAGTAACTGCATAGTGATAGTAACCCCATTCAAAGAGCCGTAGTCTACGGTGTAAGGTGAATTAATAGCATATATTTACACATTTGTACCTGTATTCCTGTTGAAGTACAGGTATGAGATAAACATGATAAACCTCTCACTTCTTATGTCCATCACAGCAAACCAACCAGAGTGCCTGACAGGCACTGTAGGCTGGCTGCTGCTGCTGCAGAGATCTTGGCTCTGGGTGAGGCTCTGGGTGCTGCTGGTCTCATTTTTTTCAGGGCCGCTTCTTTCTCCATTAGATCAGTGTAGAAACCCAGACCTGAGCCTCAACGCCATCCATCCACGCAGGCGTCTGTGTTGAGCTTTAGAGTCCCAAGGAGGAATGTTCTCCATCAAAGCTCGCGTCTGTGTCGAGCTTCCTTCACTTCAGTTTGGTGTCCTTGAGTCGTGTTGGGGGGGGGGGGGGGGAAGGTGGGCGAAACCGCCCCAAGCTGTGCCACATCAGAGCAGGATCTGTTGAAGAGTACGCTGGTGGGGTATGCCTGCATGGTGTGTGTGTGTGTGTGTGTTTTTCCTCACGGAAATATAAAACATAGCTTTTATGAGTAGAGCGTAGGTGAAATGAACAGGGTATCCCAATGTTTGGCTTGGCTTGGTGTGAAGGGCAGGAGCCTTGGGAAGAAAGAAAAAAGTTTATTGAAACGGTTTACTATTCTCATTTGTAGTTCCACGTTGGTGGAACGAACCGCCTAGCACTACCAGAGCAGGGGTGTCCCTCTCTACCTTTTTAAGAAGCTCTTGAAGACCCAACTCTTCAGAGACCACCTCCCTTCCTAACTTCGACTAGTACTTAACTTGCACTTACAGCAGTTACATTCCTGCACTTCTTTTTTCTATGTCTTATGTAAAATAGTATTTATTGTTAGGTCTAGATCTTTATTGCTCGTAGCCCGGTTTTCTCCCTTGTACGTCTCTTTGGACAAAAGTGTATGCTAATTGACTTAATGTAATGTAAATGTAAAATGGTTTGCATCCTTGGAAAAAACTGTATAACCTGCAACAGTCTGTGTTTGCTAACACAAATGATATGTTGTGGTTGGGAGACTAGGGTTTCACCAAACTGTTTGGCTGTAATTGTTTGAGTAGCAGGTGGTTTTTTGAAAACAGAGGGTTCGGAAAACTTTGCTCTCGATCCGAGTCTTGCAGTGTTGTTTTTGAGCTAAAGCCCAGCCAAGTCTCCTGGTCTCATTGTGCGCGAGGAGGTGGGGGGAGGGGGTGGGGAGGGAGGGCCGGCACTCATGGAAATTTGGCCACGGACCATGTTTCCCCTGGCCATATTTGGCACTAGTTGAAAACATGTCAGCTCCCATTGTGACTGGAGGATGGGGGATGCCTGTAAACAGATTCTTATCTGGCCCTGACGGGTCTCAGGCTCCTATTTTTACTATGCTTGTCTCATCTGTCTAAACACTCACACACACACACACACACACACAGACACACACTCACACACACACACACTCTCACAGACACACACAGGCACACACACTCTCTCTCTCTTACAAGACATACACGCTCTCTCTCTCTCTCTCAAACCCTCTCACAGACACACACACACGCATGCACACTCTCTCTCTCTCTGTCACAAGATATACACACTCTCTCTCTCTCAAACACTCACACAAACACACAGGGAATCCAGGCGTGGGGTGGACTTTTATGTCCTCGGATGGCGTATTCTTTTTTTACTTGATCGTGCTTCTATTTTAACAGATGTGGACATAGCCTTGAGGAGACGGTCCTGACAGGCCTCCAGATGTGCCCTCCAGTAGGGGGTGGGGGCGGTGGTGCCCTCCAGTAGGGGGTGGGGGCGGTGGTGCCCTTCCAGTAGGGGGTGGGGGCGGTGGGTGGGCAAGGAGACCCAGAGCCTGATGACACTAGACAGAGCTGACCATCTAGTGACACTAATACACATCATCTGAGAGTGCACAGGCCAGGCCTATGGCACTGTAGGTAGCTCGAGCAGCTATCAGCAGCATTTTCACACGTTTTTGTGTTTCCGTGTGGACACGGATTAGTTCTCAGGGCGCTGGCCCCAACCCTTTTTGAAAACGCGAAGGAAAAACATAGTTTTCAAAACGCTCCGTTGTCATGTGGATGACCTGTAACCCTGCTTATCTTCACACTCCACTTATAAGAAGCAAGACTGCTTTTTCCCTACACACACACACACACACACGCAAACACACATACACTCACGTATCGTTCCTTCCTCAAGCGTCTCTTCCTCCTACTCCTCCGGCATGTCTCAGGTATGCAGTTTGGACGAGGAAATTATATTTGTGTGCGGGTGTGGAGGTTTATTTTTTTTCCTCCCTAAGGAGGCCATCTTCCTGCTGGTGGGAGCTCTTCCCCACCCACTCTCACCCTCTGGGGTGAGGGGTGAGGGGGGAGAGGGAGGGGGAGGGGGATGCGTCGCGTCGCTGTTCTCTTTTTATGGGCAGGATCTGATGGTAGACTGCGTGTGTGAGGGAGCGTGGGGGACAGGCCCATACTAGACCATCTCTTCCCCCCGCTGACGGCCTGCCTCACCTGTGGAGCGTGAAAGACCATTTCCCACACGGTAAACACACTCACGCACCGCTAACGCCGCGCCACGTCACGGAAAAACTTGTGTGCTCTAGGTCAGTGTGTAAAAACATCATGCCGAGGTGTGTCTGGGGTTGGGGGGGAGTGTGTGTGTGTTGTGTGAGATGGATGTTTAAGGAGCTCACTGCAGGATATATACTGTATGGCGCTGTGCAACATTATCCTCTCAAATGAAAGATTTATCGCCCTTAAAAATTAGCTGCTCGAGCTGCATGCCTTTTTTAAAGTCTGGAGAGTTCATATAGCCTAGTACAGTCCCATGGCAAAGAAAGGCACTGCATAGTGTGTAACCCAGGTGGTGTGTGTGTGTGTGTGTGTGTGTGTGTGGTGTGGTGTGGTGTAGTGTGTTGTTTTGTGGACTGTGTGTGGGAGGCTTGTTGTTATTTGGGAGTGTGTCAGATCAGTCCTCTCAAGAGCTTTCTTTCAAACAACATGTTCCTGCTCATTATGACAAGTTCAGTAGTTGATTTTCTAGAAGGTTTCATAAGACTTTTCATGGCAGACTTCTGATGAAAGAGATTAAGGCTAGGCTGTGTCTTACGCAACCTAACAGCCACATAAAGATGCCATTATGACCTAAGTAGAAACTGATCCCGTTTTAAAAGCTGCATTAGGGAACCCTTCTAAAAGTAACTTTTAGTCATATTTACTTGAACTGTCTTTATGGCCTAACAGTATTACATGAGACCGATAATCTGCAAGAATCCACCGCGACCGAATCAAAGCGACCAATCGGAGCCAGGAATAGCAGCCCCCTCCCCCAACATGCTCTTTTTAAGCTCAATATCCTCATTGAGTGGCTTCAGGAGAAAAGCAATGAAAATGAAAAAGCAATAAAAAAAGCGTCCTGTGTATCTTGTTTATGCCCAATGCTAATGCTAGTAGACAGTAGCTGTGTTTACATATAGGTTATGTATTAGCCCAATGCTAACTCTAGTAAACAGTAGCTGTGTTTACATGTAGGTTATGTATTAGCCCAATGCTAACGCTAGTAAACTGTAGCTGTATTTACATGTAGGTTATGCATTAGGCCAATGCTAACGCTAGTAAACTGAAGCTGTTTATAGACCTACCTTGTATGTAATCTATCAGGTGTCTGCATTGTAGTTGTGAGCAAGTGTCATTTGAGGGTGTTTATCTTATGTAAGTCTATATTGGCTTTGAACAGGATGTTTTACAAATGTGGTGATGTAGCGTATTTGTGTGTTTTTGTAGTTAGAAGCGAGTGTGAGTGGGACATGAAGTAGTTACGTTACCGATGACAATAAATCTCTGCTGTGGAAGGGTCTGAAAGAAGGGGGTGGGATTATTTCGTTTGCATACATTTTTAAAATCTTGTCTTATCTTGCTGGTTTCTCCAGAATCACCTACCCCATCCCATGGAAATGGGAGGTGTGTTTTTGAGAACTCTGTTATTGAGGAGGTGTGTGTGAGAGACCGTGAATATGAGTGTGTGAGATGGATAGAGAGAGAGAATGTGTAGCACTGGTGGCATCAGGACTGTGTTTTTTTTTGCTGAAGATTGTGATCTGTTACGCGTCTTACATCTCTTAAAGTGAAAATAAATTCACTTCTGTTTATAAAATCCTTGTTTGACTTTCATTCGACCGTGCGCTCTATTTTAGTTGAAAGTGTCACACAAGCAGCGTCTCCCATGATGTATATAAAGCCCTTAAACTGCCCCATCGATGCAAGCGGCACCAATCACACTCTGGGGGATTTTCACTGCCCACCCTGCCTGCCGTATGATGTCCATAATCTCCAATCCTCTCTTCTCCAGGGCAATGCCTAGGAGTGCTCGCTTATAGGAAGGACACCCACGAGAACAGAACGCACATGGCTAGCCTGTTGTCTGGTCGCGGATGCTTAGGGAGAGAGACTGAGGGTGCAAGCCTGTTGTCTGGTGGTGGATGCTTAGGGAGTGAGAATGAGGGGGCTAGCTTGTTGACTGGTCGTGGATGCTTAGGGAGGTCGTCTGAGGGGGCTAGCTTGTTGTCTGGTCGTGAATGCTTAGGAAGTGAGGCTGAGGTGGTAACACCGACTGGCCTGAGTCTAACCCATAGTCCTCACATTGTACAGCCCACTGAAAAGAGAGAGCCTCGCTGGTGTGATGTGTCCTGAGAGGCTGTGACAGAAGAATGGTGTCTGCAGAAGCGGTCCAAACATGGTTGCACTTGCACGCACGCACGCACGCACGCACGCACGCACGCACGCACGCACACACAGCACATACAGCACACACAGCACACATAGCAGAAGCAGTCCACACACGGTTGCATTCAGGCTTGATGTGGTTAGTGCCTCCTCATCAACGCTAACACGTGGCGTGCCAAGCAGCGTCCATTTCAAGTGTTGTTTTGTGCGTCGGTGTAACGAAATGTATTTTTACGGTGAATGAATCGCTCCTATGTTCAGTGGAGTTATTTCTGTACAGGCCCCTCTTTGGCGCTTTGTGTTAGTCCTCAGGATCTCAGCACCGCTCCCGCAGTACGCAGCACTAAGTCTGGGAAAGGACCTGCACACACTCTTCTCTTTCCGTTAGAATTAGCACATGTTTTGTTTCTGTTTGAGTTCTCTGCGAGAACAAGTTCATGTTTTCTTTTTCTCTCTCTGCTAGAACCGGAACATGTTCTTTTCTGCTATGCAAGAACCAGTACTTGTTCTCTTCTTGACTTCAGCTTAAACATGTTCTCCCCTCTGCATGACTCAGTTTGTATCCTCTTCCTCTTCATGTTCATTTGTGGTGGGCTTTGGCTTTGCTCACAGGCTGCTCTCTACCTGTGAGAGGATGCCCGTCTGAAACTAAACTGGCCCCTGTGAAAGGACGCCCGTCTGAAACTGGCCCCCGTCAGAAACTGGCCCCCGTCAGAAGATGCCCACCTGAAACTGGCATCTGTGAGAGGGTGCCTGTCTGAAACTGGCCCCTGTGAAAGGATGCCCGTCTGAAACTGGCCCCTGACACTAATTTGTTTTTCGGCTGCTACAGGCACCGTGATGGAACATTATTCATGCATCAACACACCACAATATTCAACTAGTGTAAACGCACTCTTGTCACACACACACACACACACACACACACACACACGCTTGCACGCAGCATTCAAAAGCCACTTGCTGGCTCTTCGGTTTAGTCCATCCCTGTGCCGGGCAGCCATAAGGGGTGTGGTCACATGCCTTTCTGCATGCCGTGGAAATCCATTAAGTGGTTAGCAACACTCAGCACCGCTCCATTTCAGTCCCAGTCTTCAGCCTGTGGAAAGACACTGGATAATGCAGCCATCCTCTTTATACTGATTCCATTAGGGCTGTGTGTGTGTGTGTGTGTGTGTGTGTGTGACAAGGCTGTGTGAGCCAGGACGAGGAGGGGAGGGTGTGAGATGTGTAAGGAACGTCATTCAGAGGTGAACTCAGTGCTCCCCTCTCTTCGTCGTGAGGCCTAATCCCTCCCCTCTCCACCGTGAGGCCTAGTCTCTCTCTTATCTCCACCGTAAGGGCCCTGTCTCTACCCTCTCTCCACCGTAAGGGCCTTGTCTCTACCCTCTTTCCACTGTGAGGCCTGGTCTCTCCCCTCTCTCTACCGTGAGGTCTCTCTTATCTCCACCATCTCTCTCTTATCTCCACCGTGAGGCCTTGTCTCTCTCCTTTCTCCGTCTTGAGGCCTAGGCTCTCTCCTATCTCTGTCTTGAGGCCTAGTCTCTCTCTTATCTCCACTGGGAGGCCTTGTCTCTCTCCTTTCTCCATCGTGAGGCCTTGTCTCGGTCTTATCTCCGTTGTGAGGCCTAGTCTCTTTTTTTATCTCCACCGTGAGGCCTGTTCTCTCCCCTCTCTTCGTCGTGAGGCCTAGTCTCTTTTTTTATCTCCACCGTGAGGCCTGGTCTCTCCTTTCTCCGTCTTGAGACCTAGGCTCTCTCCCTTCTCCACTGTGAGGCCTGGTCTCTCCCCTCTCTCCACCGTGAGGCCTAATCTCTTTTTTATCTCCACCGTGAGGTCTAGTCGCTCCCCTCTCTCAACCGTGGGGCCTAATCTCTTTGTTATCTCCACCGTGAGGCCTAGTCTCTCTTTTTATCTCCATCGTGAGGCCTGGTCTCTCCTTTCTCCACCGTGATGCCTGGTCTCTCCCCTCTCTCCACCGTGGGGCCTAATCTCTGTCCTCACCATGACAGAGCAGAAGTAGGGGGAGCAGGGGCTACTGCAGCTCTTGAGTGCAGGCCTTCCCCTGAGAGGATGTCCGCCTCCAGGCCCAGATAATGGCCTCCACCCCCTGGACAATATGGAAAAGCTGTTAGTCTCTGGCTTCTTCTTCAGAGCGAGTCTGGTCCTGTTGCCTTATTTCGGACACTTAACTTCTCACACACATAGAGAACCACACTCACGCACAGACACACACACACACACACACATGCAGACTTGAATAGACACGCAGACACTCATGCACAGACACACACACACAGACTTAAAGAGACCATAGACACACTCATGCACAGACTCTGATAAACGCACACAAACACACATTCCCAGACATGCACACAGAATCATACCTCTCACACGCATACATGCATGTTGATAAACACATTCACGCATACACACACACACACACACACACACACACACACACACACACACACGTCTGGCCCATGTTAGTCCCAATGAGAATGACCACACACCATCCAGAGGCCCCAGGCAGGGACACCACTCCTGAACTTGTGTTTCTGCCCTGCAGAGAAGCGCCCAGCCATCTTTCTTTTTACCTGCCTGCAAAGGGAAACACGAAGGCTTTTACACGTTTCCTCCTGACAAAGGTATTTCCATTCCGTTAGGTTAGAAGATGTGGGGGACATTCTTCATATTGACTGGTGGAACTGGTGGCTGGTGGAAATAAAACTTCTACAAACCGCATTTTATCTGAGGACTCAGATCAGCAACCTGTCTTCCTCTGGTGTTCGAGGAGATATGCTGTTGCAGTTAACTTTCAGAGAAAGATGCAATGTCATTCACCCAGAGGTCTCGTGTCATTGAAGGATAGCCTCAAAGAACCTCCAACCACCCAGAAAGACACTCCTACTGTAGCCTAATAGTAATGATAGGGTTTGCAAAGTAGAAGTCATGATCCATTAATATGATTAGCGCAGTAGCATAGTAATGCTCAAAACCCGTTAATATTATTAGCATAGTTAATGTTCAAAATCCATAAATATGATTAGCATAGTAATGCTCAAAACCCATTTAAATGATGAGCATTATTGCTCAAAACCCATTGATATGATTAGCATTGTAGCAAAGTAATGATCAAAACGCATTAATATGATTAATAGAAATGATCCTAACCCATTGATTGATTAGCATAGAAATAATCATAACCTGGTAATATGATTAGCATAGTATTCATAACCCATTAAGCATAGTAGTACAGTAATGGTCATAACCTATTGATATTATTAGCATATTATTGGTCATAACTAGGGATGTCAAAATTAATCAAATTAAATGCAACTTTTGTTATTAATTAATCTAAACTAGACACATATAACAATTTGCTGATTTGCCGTTAAAGTGAATTGACAAAAGTAATCAATCCTTGGCAGTTTGATGTTCACCACACATTAATGGCAAACAGATACTTCAAAAAACCTTATTCAATGAAGAACACATCTTCTTTACATCTGATTAATCTTATAGTATGTCTAAAACTAGTGAGCTAGCTAACGTTGGTAACGTCAAACTACTCTAAAGTACTGATCAAATCTTGCTAGCTGGCGAACTTATGTCACCACACAACCTTTTGACTTTGCTTTGCCTGAGTCTAGTTAATTAACAGTTTGTTCTTACACTTATGGTTAGAACTATTTATAGTAATATGATAGTAATATTCATATCGCACTGTAATGTAATTAGTACAATAATAGACATGTGGTCAGGCCAGTAGATGTAGTAATATGTAATGTATAATAATATAGTATGTTACATGTACCAATAGTAATATGAACGTTGTGCTTTATCATATAGTACCGAGTCTATTTGTTCATGTCATGTGAACTCTGTGTCTGTACATGGATAAGTAGTAATATTTAGTGATCCATATGATGAGAGAAGAGATGTCCCTGTTGTAGCAGAGGATTCACCTGGTGTAAGCCCTGTGTGCTAGCCCTGTGTGCTAGCCCTGTGTGCTAGCCCAAGAGAGTGTGTGCGTGAGATTGCTCGGGTTAGTGGCGTAAGAGTGTGTGAGATGGCTCAGTTTAGTGGCGTAAGAGTGTGTGAGTTGTCTCCAGTTTGTTGCGTAAGAGTGTGAGATGGCTCCGGTTAGTGGCGTTTATCCCCACTCTAACCTGCCTCATGCCTTTTACATGAGCTTGGCACAGTCATCCATTATTCAGCGTGCCCTCAGATTGGCCTCCAGGAAAGTTTTAACCCCTTCAACCTGGCACACACACACACACACACACACACACACACACACACACACACACACACACACACACACACACACACACAATCACAAACACTGACACACAAACAAACACACTCTCTCAAACACTGACACACACATACACACTCTCAAACACTGACACACGCACAAACACGCGCACACACACACACACACACACACACACACACACACACTTACACACACACTTACTAAAACATACTGACTCACTGATGGCTGCCAGCCTGAGTGTGGATGTAACTGATATCTGTGCTTCTGATATCTGTGCTTCACATCAGTAACCAGGACACAAGCCCTTGGCCTGTGGTGTCTAGGAGGTCATGCAGCGGTAAGGGTGTGAGTTTGTGTCAGGGGGAAATCCACCCTTTAAAGATGAGCCATCGTGCTATGGTTCAACTCCTACTATGATGGGTGTTAGTGGAATGTGTTGCTGGCCAGTGCCGTGGCTTCAGGGAAGCCTGAGAAAGCACTGGTCACAATAGGAGAAGATATAGGCCTGCCCCTCAGTCAGGGAAGCCTGAGAAAGCACTGGTCACAATAGGAGAAGATATAGGCCTGCCCCTCAGTCAGGGAAGCCTGAGAAAGCACTGGTCACAGTAGTAGAAGATATAGGCCTGCCCCTCAGTCACGTTAGCCTGAAAGCACTGGTCACAGTAGTAGAAGATATAGGCCTGCCCCTCAGTCACGTTAGCCTGAAAGCACTGGTCACAGTAGTAGAAGATATAGGCCTGCCCCTCAGTCACGTTAGCCTGAAAGCACTGGTCACAGTAGTAGAAGATATAGGCCTGCCCCTCAGTCACGTTAGCCTGAAAGCACTGGTCACAGTAGTAGAAGATATAGGCCTGCCCCTCAGTCAGGGTAGCCTGAGAAAGCACTGGTCACAGTAGTAGAAGATATAGGCCTGCCCCTCAGTCAGGGTAGCCTGAGAAAGCACTGGTCACAGTAGTAGAAGATATAGGCCTGCCCCTCAGTCAGGGTAGCCTGAGAAAGCACTGGTCACAGACAGTAAAAGAAGCCGGAACAGGACAGAAGAAGGAAAAGTAGCCCCACAAACTGGTCAAACCAGAATAAACAGGATTGCAAAAAATCTAAACGGGAGAAATATTTCACAAATATACTGCCCTGTATTTAAGCAGTATTTATATGTTTTTGGGAGCCGGTTCAAGCTGTATAGACTTGTGATATTACAGCCTTAGACTTGGACCGGTTTTCAATTAAAGAATGCTTTACTTTATTTTTGGGAGCTTTCATAAAAGCAAAATTAACTCTCTTTCGTATGCCTGCCTTCATGATGGCAAACAAACACAAAGTAAATAGTAAATATAATGAAAAGTAAATATTGTGGGATGGGGGTATTAAAGCAGTGGAAACTGTGCTTTATGCCTGGGTGTGTGTGTGCGTGCGTGTGTGTGCACTCCTGTATGTCTTTAAATGAACTGGATACTTACAAGCTGACATGCAGCAACACACACTCACGACAGACAGAAGACTGTTGTGGATCTGTTTGAACCAGCCGTTACCCTGCCCACCCGCCCCCTGTGTGCACTGCAGTGATGCGCTGTTCCACTCGCGTGTGACCCGACCCCAATGCTTTCATTTAACACAACCCAAACTGCTCATATTAAACAGGGTAGAGTTATGCCTGACCCACTACCCCATCTGCAGTTTTCTCCAAAAGAAGATCAGACTTGGTTGAATTAATGTAGTGTATTCTTTGGACGAGGTGAAACTTGTACAGTTTATTGAGAATAAAATTCACTCTGTCACACAATAGCCACGCCCACCTGGAGCGTCCATAGCATCCTTTGGTGTTCCAGCTGCAGAAGTATCATGGAGGGAGAACATACTGGGCCACCTATCTATTAGGTCCCATATCAATGTTATTGATCACTATCCCCATCACATTATTGATCCCAACACGCTTTACACCCTTTACTTTTGGTAGTTGTGTGTCTTCGTCCTCTCCCGTACTCAGCTTTCCCTGCTCCGCTTCTACTCCTCCCGCAATGGGATTTATTCATCCAGTGAAGTTTGAGTAAATTATTAGTAGTACTTAAATATTCATATAAGTCTTCAGGCTAAAGTTTGATTTTTACTGACCCGCCTGCAAATGTGATCTAGTGTGTGTTTGGGGTCTGCTGTGTCTACTAGTGTGTGTGTATGCGGTCTGCTGTGTGTACTAGTGTGTGTATGTGGTCATGCTGTGTGTACTAGTGTGTGTATGTGGTCATGCTGTGTGTACTAGTGTGTGTATGTGGTCAGCTGTGTCTACTAGTGTGTGTGTGTGTGTGTGTGTGTATGTGGTCTGCTGTGTGTGCTAGTGTGTACTAGTATGTGGTCATGCTCATACATCCAGGAGCATTATGGGGAGAAGATCCTCTGCTGTGACACAGACACTGGCTGGGCCTCAGTAGCTAATGGAGGAAATCAGGCCTTTTCCACACGCATCGAGTTAGCTTGCACACAGTTATATGATTATATATTTCTCTGGACTTCTGGACTGGAGTGGCTCTCTGTGCTGTGCTGTGCTGTGCTACGTGCGTGGCCTAAGGTTTGAGGGTTGTCGATCTCCTGAGGCCTTGTTCTGGAACATTCTGGGAGTTATGTGTCTCCAGTGGCCTCCCCTGCCCTCCGGTCACTTGACTCTTGTTTTCATTATTGTGTGACACAGGAGGAGCCTCTGGCCATAAAAGGGGACTCTGAACAGAGCTCTCTCAAACCATCCTCATTGGCTAGTCCCGCTATCTGAAGGTCGGGAAGTTTATTTGACTTTCGCTGAAGACTGTGGACCCCGTAGGGCTGGTGGTCTGTACTTCAGCAAGGGCTGGTGGTCTGTAGTTTAGGAAGGGCTGGTGGTCTGTAGTTTAGGAAGGGCTGGTGGTCTGTACTTCAGCAAGGGCTGGTGGTCTGTACTTCAGCCAGGGCTGGTAGTCTGTAGTTTAGGAAGGGCTGTTGGCGCAGCTGGAACTCAAACACAGAGTTGTGTGAAAGAAACCAAGGTGAAAGTTTCATTTGGGAAGAAAACTTTTTGATTAAAATCGCTCAGCCTAGTTATTTCAACCTACAGATCAGACGTGAAATGTAGAGCATGTGTTTAAATATCATAATTCTGTGTGTGATGGGAGGGGGATGTGAGGGCTTGAAATGTGACACACTCCTCCTGAGAATAAGAACCCATCTAACTCCTCTAATGAGATCTGCAGCCCCCTGACACTTAGCCTACATGCTACACGCCATAGCCTACTTGGGACACTCAGCCTACATGCTACACACCGTGGCCTATTTGGGACACTTAGCCTACATGCTACACACCATAACCTACTTTGGAGCAGTCTAAAACTGTGACATACACCAGAATGTGTGTCTCTAAATGGCTGAATACCCCCTGGCACTGCACTGCAGCTAATCGCAACTGATGTGTTTCATTGAAAGAATATGTTGTTTATTTATTTATTTGTTTGTTTGTTTATTTGCTGTGCTGAGAATGCTGTTTCTTACCTGGTGATGTTTTCTTCCTACAGGTCGGGGAGATGCAGAAGGAGTGGCTCCGAGAGTTCTACTCGGTGAGTGTGGCCTCATGTAATACTGCCCACCTCTTCAGTCCACCAGAGTTTCCGTTGATCTTACAGGGTCAACTGATCAGTCAAACCCAGGGTCACATCATCATCACTCAAACCCAGGGTCAGCTGATCAGTCACCCCTAGACATCAGAGGCACCTTGAGAGGATCCATTTAGTCGGAACACTGAACGTTCATCTGCCCCCTTGGAGCATCAGAATCTCCAGGGGAGGCATTGAGTGGTGTGCTCCACAGACCGCGTTCACATCAGAGGAGTTAGCTCAACCAGAGTGCTGCTCAATGCGGCTGGGTGTGTGTGTGTGTGTGTGTGTGTGTGTGTGTGTGTGTGTGTGTGTGTGTGTGTGTGTGTGTGTGTGTGTGTGTACTCATCATTGCCTCATCATAGCCAAACCCTTCTGTGGAAATGACACTCACTGTGTTTGAGCAGGGTGGGTTCGGAGGCGTTGCGTCAGAATGATTCACAGTTCTTTTTAGAAGGAGGACCTCGCTCAGAGTGTAATTTACCATAGGCAGGTGTGAGTGTGAGTAACCCCCCCCCCCCCCCCCCATGCTGGGCCCGCTCAGAGTCTAATTTGCCATAGGCAGGTGTGAGTGTGAGTTAAGCCGAAACCCCCCCACGCTGGGTCCGCTCAGAGTCTGGGCAATGGAGGTTTTCTTTTCCATCCCTTTTTTTCCCCGTCAGTACTGTACTGTCGCCCATCTGTTTGATGGAGGAAATGCGGGGCCTTTAGGCATAGCAAGGCCATGCTCCCTGTTAATGAGGCAGGGTTTAGGCAGGGTTTAGTGGACGAAGTTGAAATGTAGAGCATGTGTATAAATATCATAATGCCGTGTGTGATGGGAGGGAGATGTGTGGGCTTGAAATGTGACACACTCCCCCTGAGAGTAAGAGCGCATCTAACTCCTATAATGAGATCTGCAGCCCCCCCGACTCTTAGCCTACTTGGGACACTGAAGCCCACTAAATGGCCGTCCGTTTACGGAGACACAAGAGAGCCCTCTCCGTCGTTGCAAACCCTCTCCGAGCACCTCTCCGTAGCCTGACATGCACCTCACAATTTTGTAACTATCCGTCTCTGTCAATCTGTCAATACGTCGCTGTTTACCTTGTGGGTAGTAGTATGCCAACATTAGATAGCTGGCTCAGACACCTTGTAAAAGCCTACTTGTGACACTTAGCCTACATGCTACACACCGTAGCCTACTTGTGTCACTAAGCTTACATGCTACACACCGTAGCCTACTTGTGACAGTTAGCCTACATGCTACACACCGTAGCCTACTTGTGTCACTTAGCTTATATGCTACACACCGTAGCCTACTTGTGTCACTTAGCTTACATGCTACACACCGTAGCCTACTTGTGAGAAGTCTAAAACTGGGCCAGGTCATATACTCCAGAAGACATTTATATTCACTGCACTGATCTATAGTGAGACTAGTTAGGTTTCACAGAAGTCCCGCCCCTCAGCCAATGAACAGTGAGAGAGACTGGATGTGTTCTAACCTTAACCAATGAACAGCAAAAGAGACTGGACGTGTTCTAACCTTAACCAATGAACAGCGAGAGAGACTGGATGTGTTCTAACCTTAACCAATGAACAGCGGGAGAGACTGGATGTGTTCTAACCTTAACCAATGAACAGCGAGAGAGACTGGATGTGTTCTAACCTTACCCAATTAACAACGAGAGAGACTGGATGTGTTCTAACCTTAACCAATGAACAGCGAGAGAGACTGGATGTGTTCTAACCTTAACCAATGAACAGCGAGAGAGCCTGGATGTGTTCTAACCTTAACCATCTGTCTGCTCTGTCCTGTTATCCATTATTAATAAGGGAGGTTAACAAAGCACTCTATGCTCGC
>NC_137913.1:8247832-8252832 GCF_963457725.1 Sprattus sprattus | reverse complement strand
CACACACACACATATTGACTCTTAGAAAGGTCAGATCATGCTGTCTCTCCACAGCTCAGTCCAGACCAGAGCATGGTGCTGATAAACAGCACGTCAGAAACACACACGCACTCTCGCACGCACGCACACACACACACACATAGACACACACACACACACACACAGAACCCTTTGTGTGGATGATGCTCTAATGATAGTCACTGTGGGCTTTACTTACTGTCTGGTTTGCTACTGTAATCAAATTGAGTGGAAAACACTATCTGTTGTCTATCGCCCTCTTGTGGTGGTTGTGTGCAGCTGCTGTGCAATGTGTGTGTGTGCACCTCACGGTGGGGTTGGTCTGCTCCACTAACTTAGGGACTGCTGGGAGTTGTGTGCTGCCTGAGGAAGATATATTTAGCTCTGTTTGGTTCTTAGGGAAATATTACATAACCATCACTGGAAGAGGCTCAGTTCTTTACGAAGACACTCCTTCCTTATGAACACACTCAGTTCTTTATGGACACACACAGTTCTTTATGAACACACTCAGTTCTTTATGAACACACACAGTTCTTTATGGACACACACAGTTCTTTATGAACAACCACAGTTCTTTATGAATACACACAGTTCTTTATGAACACACTCAGTTCTTTATGAACACACTCAGTTCTTTATGAACACACTCAGTTCTTTATGAACACACTCAGTTCTTTATGAACACACTCAGAACTCTAATCCTGTTTAAGCAGTGGGCAAAAACACACACACACACACACACATATATATATATATATAGACACACACACACACACACACACACACACACACACACACACACACACACACACACACACACACACACACTCACACATACATATACACATATGTACTAACTGTATACATACAGTACCAGTCAAAAGTTTGGACACACCTCTCATTTTTTGAGAAGTTTTTTTCTTTACTTTTATTATTTTCTATATAGTTGGTTTGTGAAACAGAATCATTTAGTGCTCTTTGAGCTGTTGTGATTTTAGACCAGAGGACTGGTGTTGCTATGACTGAGGGGGACATCATTTTAATGCTTAAACCCACATCATGAAACGGCAGTGACAGACGCACACACATACACACACACACGCGCCCGCGCGGACGCACACACACACACACACACACACACACACACACACACACACACACACACACACACTTGTGATGGGATTATTATCTCACACCGGCACAAACACCAGATGCTCCACCAGACGCTAACAGGGAATTAATTCACACAAACACTCTCTCAAAATCTCTCTCTCACACACACACACACACACACACACACAAACACACACACACTTACCCAACCACACACACAGTAGCAAGAGAAAGACACACACACTGTCTCACTCAGGTACGCGCACAGGTAGAATAAACAAGAAACATTTTCTTGTGTGTCTGACACACTCTGTGTGTTTCTAGAGCCTGGGCCCGAATGTTTACTTGTTGCCTTTTGAGTGTGTGTTGTTGCCTTTTGAGTGTGGGTTGTTGCCTTTTGAGTGTGTGTTGTTGGCTTTTGAGTGCGTGTTGTTGCCTTTGAGTGTGTGTTATTGTTTCAGCATGTTTCTATGACTGTTAGTGTTAAAGCATGTTTCTGTGAGTGTTGGTGTACAGCATGTTTCTGTGAGTGTTGGTGTATGGTTGTGATGAGTGTTAAAGCATGTTTCTGTGAGTGAGTGTTGGTGTTATAACAGGAGTGTTGTTGAGTGTGTTGATGAGTGATGGTGTTGTAACGGGAGTGTTGTGTGTGTGTGTGTGTGTGTGTGTGTGTGTGTGTGTGTGTTGATGAGTGTTGTTGTTATAACAGGAGTGTTGTGTGTGTGTTTATGAGTGTTGTTGTTATAACGGGAGTGTTTCTCTGTCTGTTGGTGTTGTAACGGGAGGGTTGTGTGTGTTTGTTGTTGAGAGTTGTTGTTATAACAGGGGAGTTGTGTGTGTGTGTGTGTGTGTGTGTGTGTGTGTGTGTGTTAGTGTAACGAGTGGATGTGTGCGTGTGTTGATGAATGTTTGTGTTATAACAGGATTGTTGTGTGTGTGTTGGTGTTGTAAAGGGAGGGTTCTGTGTGTGTGTGTGTGTGTGTGTTGATAAGTGTTGGTGTTATAACGAGAGTGTTTCTCTGTGTGTTGATGAGTGTTGGTGGTGTAACGGGAGGGTACTGTGTGGGCCTATTTTAATCTCTTAACCCCTGAGATTAGCATCTCGTCTGGGTTAAGGACGGCATGCAACATCTCTCCATGATCTCCTGCAGTTACACACACTCACACACACACTCACACACGCACACACACACTCACACACTCACACACGCACACACACACGCACACACACACGCATGCACACTCACATGCACACTACTACATACACTTCTCCGCTCTCTACTGCATTAACACACTGTTGTCTGTTACACGTGCACAACACACACACACACACATGCACACACACGCAGACACACATGACCTAACTGAACACACTTAAACACACAGGTTAAACACACAGGTTATGAGCATAAGGTTTTCTAGCCGAGATCAAACGCACGCACACACACACACACACACACACACACACACACACACACACACACACACACACACACACACACACACACACAGACAGGTCATGAACGTAATGTTTTCTTGTCTAGATCAAATGTGTTTCAGAGAGCTGCCTGCACTGGCAGCCGTAGCGCAGCAGGTGGCAGTAATGGCCTGTTTAACTGCAGTGAAATGTTTTTGTGCGCCACCTGTTGTTCATTGGTGTTATTACAGCATGGGGTCAGTGTTTCCAGCTTTTTGTGACTGTCCAGTGGCCTCTCCAATCATTTGTGTGTGTCTGTGTGTGTGTGTGTGTGTGTGTGTTTGAATGTGTGTGTGTGTGTGTGTGTGTGATTCGGTTGAGTGGGACCAATTGTCTCTCTCTGTCCTTTTCTCTCTCTCATTGTGTTTATGTTTGTGGTTTTTGTGTGCGTGTGTTCACATGTATCTGTGTGTGTGTGCGCGCATCTATGCGCGTGTGTGTGTTAGTGTGTGTGTGTGTGTGTGCGCGCATCCATGCGCGTGTGTTATTGTGTGTGTGTGTGTGTGTGTGTGTGTGTGTGTGTGTGTGTGTTGTGACTGAGAGCTTTACTGAGCTGTAGGTGTAAACAGGCCAGATTAGGCCACCAGAAGAATGAACATAGCCCAGGAGTGTCCTTACAAGACCTTACACACACACACACACACACACACACACACACGTCACACTATTCAAATCAATTACATTTTATTTTTATAGTGCCAAAACGATAAAATTGTCTCAAGGCACGTCACGCAGACACACACACAAACACACACACACCTAAAAATGTCATCACCTACACATACTGTGCCAAAAGAGTAATGCTCAAACACACACACACACACACACACACACCCTGCTGTGTTGTGGAGAGTGGCACCATATTAACCCCACCCCACCCAGGTGAGCGCGTACTGTGAGAAGCTGACAGACCTGTGTGTGTGTGTGTGTGTGTGTGTGTGTGTGTGTGTGCGTGTGTGTGCGTGTGTGTGTGTGTGTGTGTGTAGATGTGTGTATTTTGGGTGAAGTCTGCATTTAACAGGCAGGTGTGGTGAGGCGGCAGGAAAGTCAATAAATTTAACTCCAGATTAAAACTATTGATTGAGCCCCTCCTCACGTTTGCACATGATAAATAAACTAAGGGGGGCAGCAGGGGAGCTGTTAATCCACCCCCCCCCCCCCCCCCCCCCCCCCCCCAAAAAAAAAAAGAAAACAACAACACACACACACACACACACACACACACACACACACACAAGTCTCATCTATAATGCTGTCTGGAAACCAGCATTGATTCTCCATTCGTTTCCCATGGCATGAGGGAGAGAGGGAACGTGTGCGTGTGTGTCGAGGTGTGTGTGTGTGTGTGTGTGTGTAGGGGCATTCTGACGGAGCGAGTCTCATGCTGGCGGTACAAATGGTGTTTTGATAAAAAATCACTCGTAAGTCAATACATTTTTATTAAAGTGTGCAGCAGTCTGACTGATGAAGAGGGGTCTGAGCGTGACCGTGTGTGTGTGTGTGTGTGTGTGTGTGTGTGTGTGAGAGAGTGGAAGGAGAGAGAGAGTGAAGGGAGAGGGAGAGAGCGAGGATGTTGGGGGACTGGCACAGAGGATGTGAGAACTTATCTGCGCGCGTGTGTGTGTGTGTGTGTGTGTGTGTGTGTGTGTGTGTGTGTGTGTGTGTGTGTGTGTGTGTGTGTGTGTGTGTGTAACTCTTAGTAGGTGTGTGTGTCGCCCCGGACACCGCTGAGAGAGGTCTCAACATGTGAACTAGTGCCTAGTGTCTGAGGAATGGACTGACTCTAATGGTTCACATAAACAGTCCCACATAACGTCACAAATATAAGTCTCTTTCTAATGGTTCCCATAACAGTCCCACACAACGTCACAAATATAAGTCTCTTTCTCGCTCCCCCCTCTCTCTCCCCCCGGTGCTGTTTCTAGGGCTTGGCAGTGGTCAGGCTGTAGGGACCGGTTGGGTGGGGGGCGGGTCTCAGCTCCGTCACATTAAATGAGGATCACTTTGGTCTGATGATAAATGGACTCCTCGGAGAGCATCACTGTGAGGGCGGTGTGTGCTTGTGTGCTTGTGTGTGTGTGTGTGTGTGTGTGTGTGTGTGTGTGTGTGCTTGCGTGTGTGTGTGTGTGACGGGGTGATTCTTCTTGTGTGTGACGGCTGCACTGCTGTTTAATCCCTTTTAGATGGTTTTAATTTTCTGGCCCCATTGATCCGGCCGCCATGATTGCTGAGGGCACTCAAGCAGGCACTTAGTGCATTAAAGATAGGCAACACACACACACTCTCTCACACACACACACTCTCTCACACACACACTCTCTCACACACACACTCTCTCACACACACACTCTCTCACACACACACTCTCTCACACACACGCGCACACGCA
>NC_137913.1:8237832-8240332 GCF_963457725.1 Sprattus sprattus | reverse complement strand
TGTCCCACTCTCTCAGAATCAGGAAGTAGTCAAAATGTCAGCATGAGTGTGTCCATCCATTGTATTACCTATGAGCATACTTACATTGTTGAAATTGTTAGTATGATAGTAAGGATTATAGTTAAGTAGTTATGAGCATACTGGTGTAGTTGAAATTGTTAGTATGATGGTTGTGTACTCATCCACTTAAGTAGCTATAAGAATACTTAAATTGTTAGTATGATGGTTGTGTATTCATCCACTTTAGTAGCTATAAGAATATTTAAAGTGTTACTATGATGGTTGTCTTGTCTAATCAATGAGTGGAGTAGTAGAGAGCGCAGGTTAGTTGAGTAGGTTTTATGTGTGTGTCATGGTGTGTGTACGAGCCTGTTGTGTGTGTGTGTGTTGTACAGTTACCCGTACAGTGAGGAGCCTGTTGTGAGTGTGTGTGTGTTTGTTGTACAGTTACCCATACAGTGAGGACTACTCTGAACCTACGCAGTACATGAACACTCGCTGTCCAGCCTGGTGTGACCGCATCCTCTTCTCACTCACCGCCCAGGACATCATGCACAAGGTCTGTGTTTGTCTCCATAGCTGATGAAATGTGTGTGTGGCTGAGTGTGTGTGACCATGTGTGTGTTTGTCTCACTAGCTTATGTAAGGTGTGTGTGTGTGTGGCGAGTGTGTGTTTGTCTCACTAGCTTTTGAAATGTGTGTGTGACCGAGTGTGTGTGACCATGTGTGTGTTTGTCTCACTAGCTTATGTAAGGTGTGTGTGTGTGTGTGGCGAGTGTGTGTTTGTCTCAGTAGCTGATGAAATGTGTGTGTGACCTCATCTCACATCTCTCACACACCTGCCTCATCTCACATCTCTCACACACCTGCCTCATCTCACATCTCACACACACCTGCCTCATCTCACATCACACACACACACCTGCCTCATCTCTCATCTCACACACACCTGCCTCATCTCACATCTCACACACACACACACCCTGGCTTCACACACACCTGCCTCATCTCATCTCACACACACCTGCCTCATCTCTCATCTCACACACACATCCTGGCCCATGCAGAGGGCTGGCATGTGTGATTCCTATTCTCATGGAAACATAACTCCTCTCCTCTCCTCTCCTCTCCTCCTCTCTGCTCCATTCTTCTCTCTTCTCCTCCTCCTCCTCTCTGTGTCTCACCGCATCCTCTTCTCACTCACCGCCCAGGACATCATGCACAAGGTGTGTGTTTGTCTCCATAGCTGATGTGTGTGTGACCATGTGTATGTTTGACTCACTAGCTTATGAAGTGTGTGTGTGTGTGTGTGTGTGTGTGTGTGTGTGTGTGTGTGTGTGTGTGTGTGTGTGTGTGTGTGTGTTTATCTCCGTAGCTGATGTGTGTGTGACCATGTGTGTCTTTGTCTCACTAGCTTATGAAATGTGTGTGTGTGTGTGTGTGTGTGTGTGTGTGTGTTTGTGTGTGCGGCCAAATGTGTGTTTGTCTCGGTAGCTGATGAAATGTGTGTGTGACCAAGTGTGTGTTTGTCTCAGTAGCTGATGAAATGTGTGTGTTTGTCTCAGTAGCTGATGAAATGTGTGTGTGTGTGTGTCTGCAGAGGCAGGACGGAGAGCCGGACTTGACCTACAACACTCTGGGCCCCAACGTGTGTATGGGAGATCATAAGGTACCCAGCTTCAGTGTGCACATCTCATATCTCACACACAAACCTGCCTTATCTCACATCTCACACACACCTGCCTCATCTCACATCTCACACACACCTGCCTCATCTCACATCTCACACACACCTGCCTCATCTCACATCTCACACAAACCTGCCTTATCTCACATCTCACACACACCTGCCTCATCTCACATCTCACACACACCTGCCTCATCTCACATCTCACACACACCTGCCTCATCTCACATCTCACACAAACCCGCCTCATCTCACATCTCACACACACCTGCCTTATCTCACATCTCACACACACCTGTCTCATCTCACTCCACACACACCTGGCTTCACACACACCTGCCTCATCTCACATCTCACACACACACCCTGGCCCCTGCAGAGGGCTGGCATGTGTGATTCCTAGTCTCATGGAAACAAAACTCCTCTCCTCTCCTCCTCTCCTCTTCTCTCCTCTCCTCTCCTCTCCTCCTCTCTGCTCCATTCTTCTCTCTCTTATCCTCCTCCTCCTCTCTGTGTCTCTCCATCAGCCTGTGTTCCTGTGCTTTCCCCTGAAGACAAACACACCCTGACTTGGAACATGACAACCAACCTCGGTAAGAGTGTGTGTGCGTGCGTGCGTATATGTGTGTGTGTGTGTGAGAGCATGTGTGTGTGTGCGTGCGTTCGTTCGTGTGTGTGCGTGTGTGTGTGTGAAGTAGAGTATATAGCCCCTCCTCTCGGACTGGATGTGCAGTCAACGGCTGTTAGGCCAACGTCACCACAATCAATAAGAAGTGCAGAGTGAAATAATCCCATTAAGCCAGAGACGCCCAC
>NC_137913.1:8207832-8232832 GCF_963457725.1 Sprattus sprattus | reverse complement strand
GTCTCATACACTCAAACATCTCATACACTTCTCAGGCAAACACGTCCACACAACGTCTCATACACTCAGACATCTCATACACTTCTCAGGCAAACACGTCCACACAACGTCTCATACACTCAGACATCTCATACACTTCTCAGGCAAACACGTCCACACAACGTCTCATACACTCAGACATCTCATACACTTCTCAGGCAAACACGTCCACACAACGTCTCATACACTCAGACATCTCATACACTTCTCAGGCAAACACGTCCACACAACGTCTCATACACTCAGACATCTCATACACTTCTCAAGCAAACACGTACACACAACATATACACAACTTAGGCAAACACGTACACACAACATCTCGTACACACAAACATCTCAGGCAAAACACATACTCAAACATCTCATACTCATCTCAGGCAAACACATACACACATCTCAGACAAACGTACACACAACATCTCAGGCAAACACGTACACACAACATCTCATATACACAAACGTACAAGCATACTCTAGCGCAAGGACCACGCGTCTAAGGGACAGTGTCCCGACAGATCAAAACATTAAACTCAGACATGCACTAAAACCAGAATTCAATGCGCAATATTGACATTAAAGTCACTTTATTCTACTGCAAGTCACTTATGCCATCCCAGGCACCTAATGAATGTGTATCTATTACTTATTGTGCAATGTACCTCAGGGGGAGTACTACTCCATACCACTGCACTTGTTATTTGTTAGTTATTGTATTTGTGTTGTGATGTGTTGTCCCTCGTGGCACCAACAGGAGCAAACAATGACCATGAAGGCTTTCAATTTCAATTACCAAACATCTAATCTCAGGCAAACATGTTCACACAAGCATATACAATCAACCCTAACCTTATGGGAAAACTCCACTGAAACAAAAACACAGACATGTATACTAAAAACAAAGACATGTATACTAAAAACACAGACATGTATACTAAAAACACAGACATGTATACTAAAAACAAAGACAAGTATACTAAAAACACAGACAAGTATACTAAAAACACAGGCAAGTATACTAAAACTTTACTATACTTTTTTTTTTTTTTAAAGCAGCTGTTCAAGAAATGCAGAATCATGTCCTTAACATCTACACTAAAAAACACAAACATCTACACAAGCCTCACACAGCTCTGCAAGCCCCCCCCCCCCCCCCCCACACACACACACACACACACACATGAAACGCATCACTTCAGCCTCCATCAGAACCCTGCCAGCCTTGAAAAACGAGACCCCACAGCCCCGTGGAAAGGTCTTCCTTCAAAGTGAGAGATCTGTCTGTGGTGCACTGTGACTGCCTATTAACATCTCTCTTCAAAAAAATGAGCAATTGAGTTTGCGGCTGAAGGTGAACGGTGCGGGGTCGCCTTCCCTTTGTGCTCCTGCATCCGTGTGCGTGTGTGTGTGTGTGTGTCAATAGCACTTCAGGCCGGAGAAAACACACTCCTGCTGGGTGGGGAGTTGTTCTTGATCTAATCGTCACCTTTTCCGCATTGGAAGAAACAAATGGGGGTCTAATATTGTGTTTAATCTTCTGGCCAGGGGCTGACCAAGGGCACCAGCAGCAGCAAGACAGTGCAGTGCAGACACACTCACACATACACACACACTCACACACACACACACCAACACACTCACACATACACACACACTCATACATACACACACACACTCACACACACACACACATTTTCCTGGCTTTTCTGACTGCGGTACAGAGACGCAACCTGTGCGCATAAACTGTTAGTTTAGTCATGCTGATGGATACATTTAAAACATGCAAAGACAAATGTAATGCCTGAAAACACATTCAATAAAAAATTAGGCCGTCCAGTAAACAGCACTTACACCAATTACCATCCATTTGTTCTGTGTTGTGCAGTTGACAAATAGCAGGAATGATTAATCACTGCTGTAGGGCCAACCATGCAAGAGCCAGAGGGGGGGGGGGGGGAGGGGGGTGGAGAATCATAAAGCATCTCACTTGGCGCATTTGACCTGAAGTTGCCCCTGTAAGTTAGCAAAGTGCCCCCGACTTAAAATGTGGGTATAAGATGTGGGTATCGGCAAATTAATCTTTCTGTTATTCAACCCATGTCTTTATTTTCTGGTTTCATTTGGATCTGCACAGTTTACAACCAGAACTGCTCATGTGTGAATAACTCCATTGCATGCTGGAAAATTCGATGAGAAGTTTAACTGTGACTTAAAGAGGCATGACTGACCCCCCCCCCCCCCCCCCCCCCACCCAATGGACATGCTCCTTTTATTAGCAGGGCTTCATCTGCCCTGAGACAGTAGAGCTGGCCGCTGCTTTCCATGCAAGGACAGGCATCACGTGTCCACGAACCTAACAGACTGGAACTGACGTCCAGTGCATATGTTTGAACACTAATAAAACCGTCATTGATTAAGTGCATTCAACCATGTGTAACGTCCCTGTCTGTGTGTACCTGTGTGTGTGTGAGAGTGTGTGTGTGTGTACCTGTGTGTGTGTGTGTGTGTGAGAGTGTGTGTGTGTGTGTGTGTGTGTGTGTGTGTGTGTGTGTGTGTGTGAGAGTGTGTGAGAGTGTGTGAGAGAGTGATATCACTGTAATTGCATTTATTTTCATTCTTTTTATTGCAATGCATTTTTGCAAGCTGAAGGACGTGTCACTGCCACAGCCCCTGAAGACCCTGTGGGTTCACTTCATCAGGGCAAGTCCGCCTCGGACCTGGAGAAGATATAAGCCACTATAAGCCACTACACACACACTCGCACGCACACACACACACACTCACACACACACACACATAGATCGACACTATGAACCACTAGACACACACAAACACACGCATGCACACACACAATCACACACACACACACACCCACACATAGATCCACACTATAAGCCACTTCACATACACACATACACATGCACAAGCACACACACACACAAGTATATCCACACACGTATATCCACACTACAAGCCACTACACACTCTCACACACACACACGTAGATCCACACTATAAGCCACTACACACACACACACTCACACACACACACACATGTAGATCCACACTATAAGCCACTACACACACACATAGATCCACACTATAAGCCACTACGAACCTCACACAGGCACACACACACATATGTAGATCCACACTATAAGCCACTACACACACACATAGATCCACACTATAAGCCACTACAACCTCACACAGACACACACACACACGTAGATCCAAACTATAATCCACTACTCACACACATAGATCCACACTATATGCCACTACACACACACACACCCCCGTAGATCCACACAATAAGCCACTATCTCTGGCTGCTGTCTCTGGAGCTCCAGCCCCTTTACCCCACCCTCTGCTCCATCCGCCTCCCCACCATCTGCCCCCTCCCTGGGCAGGAGCTGGCAGAGGGAGGGGCTGAGTGATGGATCCCTGTGGACAGTGGCCTGACTCTCTCTCTCTCTTTCTCTCTCTCTCTCTCTCGCTCTCTCTCTCCAGTGAACCCCGGTTCAATCGAACTCCTCACTGCTCCCCCAGCCTCAAAAGGGCAGAGCATCCAGCAGTATGACCCCTGATCCCCCTGTCCGTGTGTTTGTGTGTGTGTGTGTGAGTGAGTGTGTGTGTGAGGGACGCTGCTGCGCCTGAGTCTTGTGGAATGGGCGTGTCTCCGTGTGTGCTTGGTGAGGTTCAGAGTTTAACCTTTGACCTGTATTGATTGGAGGGGTCTGTTTCTGGAACTTCCTGAGTGGACGTAAATCTGCACTACATGACACGTGTCAGACTCCACAACACACAGCTATCCGTAGTCAGAAAAGCCAGTGAAACGTGTGTGTGTGTGTGTGTGTGTGTGTGTGTGTGTGTGTTTTTTTGACCTGTATTGATCGGAGGGGTCTGTTTCTTAACTCCCCTGCATGGACGTAAATCTGCACTACATGACACGTGTCACACTCCACAACACACAGCTATCACAGCAGAAGCAGCGAGGACAGATTTAATGCAGAATAATTATTTATTTTACACAGCTTCAGTCCAGTCATTCCCTTGTAGGCAACATGTAAAGACATATCACAGCCATGTCTCTCATGGGGACAGACACAACATGGTGAAGACATATCACAGCCATGTGTCTCTGAGGATAGACACAACAACATGGTGAAGACATATCACAGCCATGCCTCTCATGGGGACAGACACAACATGGTGAAGACATATCACAGCCATGCCTCTCTGAGGACAGACACAACATGGTGAAGACATATCACAGCCATGTCCCTCTGAGGACAGACACAACATGGTGAAGACATATCACAGCCATGTCCCTCATGGGGACAGAAACAGTTCTGGAAACGCCTGTATTTGCAGGACAATAAATAATCTACAGTTGCTCTGGCATTGCTATTTACACTCAAGGGCACACAACAAGTGAGAGGAAATGACATCATTCTGTGCATAAGAACTGACAAATGTTTATGATCAACTGAATCTGCCTTTACATATAATTAAGAGAAATGAACAAATGCCTGTTTTTTTAGGCCTACTGAGTCATGGTCTGTTTAGATTTGAATCCAATTGTTGACACCGGTTTCCTTATCGCTTGTATGTGCGGCTGTGTGTGTGTGTGTGTGTTTGTGAGACAGAGAGTGTGTATGTGTGTATGTTTGCACGTGTGTGTATGTATGTGTGAGTGTGTGTGTGTGTGTGCGCGCGTTTGTGTTTGTGTATGAGTGTGTGTGTGTGTGTGTGTGTGTGTGTGTGTTTGTGTTTGTGTATGAGTGTGTGTGTATGTGTGTGTGCATGAGTGTGTATGTGTGTGTGCATGTGTGTGTGTGTGTGTGTGTGTGGGTGTGGGTGTCAGTCTCAGACATGAGGGCCCAGTCTGAGCACAGAGAAAGCACGGCGGTGTTTGCGCAGCAGCAGTCGGATCTTCTCGTCGTCCGAGTCGGGGTCCAGGGGCTTGTTGTACTCCTCGTCCTCCACCTCGTTCTCCGACGCGTCCCCCGCTCCGTCGCCCCCTGCTGCCTGGGTGGAGCTGGGCTCTGACGCGGTCTTCTTTCGCCACTTAGTGCGCCGGTTCTGGAACCACACCTGTGGAGGAGCAGGACATGCAGAATAAATTACATTTAAAAAAAATTTTACTTGGCCTTTATTGGAAGTAAGAAACATATTGTACATACAGTAACAGAAATAAAGTACACACATACATTGGAAAATAGGTTAACAGAACTATATTAATGAAAAGAAAAGAAATAAGAAAAAAAATAAGAAAAATTTAAATAAATACAAGGGTGGCCTTTAGAAATTACATTTTTAGAGATCTATTAGCACTATTGTTTATCTTTTACAGGACTACATAGAGTTGGGGGGGCCCATGGATGACACAGGTTCGATTCCGGCCTGATGTCATTTCCCCTGTCCACTCCCCACCTCTTCTCCCTCTCATTTCCTGTCCCACTCTTCAATACAACTATCGATTAAAGGCCAAAAAGGCCAAAAATAAGTCTTAAAAAAAATACTACATAGAGTTGTGACATTTTTTATTTCTTCTCAGTATCAGGGAACAGGTGAGAATATCCTGGCTCCTGATTGGGGTCACGTGGGTTCAAGAGTCACCAGTTGTTTGGATATTTAAGTGAGTGAAAAAAAATTCTAATTTCATGCACTCTTTTAAAGAGGTAAATATAGTGCGTCTTATGGCCCATGAAAGTATACTAAGTGCTATATCACTAAACTAAAAAGCAGAAATGGATACATGCTGTTAATTTAGGGGGTTTCCACCTGTACTGCCTTTTAGTGCATGATATTTAAAAGGTAGGTTGTTTTAAATAGTTTGGTGTGTATTCAAAAACACAACATTGAATTCTATTTAATTTTGTGTGTGTGTGTTTGTGTGTGCACATGCATGTATGTTCATGTATATATATATATTCTTCTGTGTGTCTATGTCTGTGTGTGCATGTATATGTTGTTGTGTGTGTGTGTGCACATGCGTGTGTGTTCATGTATACATATATTCTTGTGTGTGTATATATTCATATACGGTGAAGGTGAACATGACTTAAAATATAGCAGGAAACAAAAACAAAACAAACTAAAACAAAAACAGAAAACACAGCAAATTGCAAGAAACATTAGTCAATGACTGACAAGACAGCAGCAGGCCAAACATGCGTGTGTGTGTGTGTGTGTGTGTGTGTGTGTGTGTGTGTGTGTGTGTGTGTGTGTGTGTGTGTGTGTGTGTGTGTGTGTGCTTGTTTGTGTGTGTATGTGTGTGTTTATATTCACGTGTGTGTGTGTGTGTGTATGTGTGTGTGTGTGTGTGTGTGTGTGTGTGTCTGCATATGTGTGAACTTCTTTCCTCTCTCTTACCTTCACCTGAGACTCAGTCATGCCCAGTGAGTATGCCAGCCTGGCTCTCTCGGGTCCGGCCAGGTACTTGGTCTGCTCGAAGGTCTTCTCCAGAGCGAAGATCTGATGCCCGCTGAAGGTGGGCCGAGTGTGTTTCTTCCTGCCCCCTGCGTCCCCCATGTGCCCGCCGTCTGTACGGAAGAGACCAGAAAAACTCAGAAATCAGAAAAACGCTGAGAAATCAGACGGGGCAATTAAGACAATATAACACTTATCGCCATACTGGATCATTTATCTACTCATGGAGTTCATGTTTATGACCAGTTATCAGAGATGGAACGGCAGAAAATGAATCAGAAATAACCAGATGATCCACAATTAAAATTCAGAAATACCAGGTCATCCACAATAAGAATTCAGAAATAACCAGGTCATCTGTCAGCACAGAGACATGCAATATAAATACAATTGATTCTACTTTTAATATTGATTTAATAATGACCTTTATTTACTCTAATTTTAGCACAGAATGAAGTTGTATAAAAAATGTATAAACATTTACATTTGTTCTTTTGCCAAAAAAAACACAAGCCACTAAATATACTCATAATGTATGAATTCATGATGCAGGTTTATGAGATTTCATTTCCTCATTATGTGTGAGTATCCACAGCACCTGTTTTAGTATAAACTTCACCACTATTACATTGAGTTCTGTTGCACACGTTCCTCATCCTTTCATAATTCCACACTAGTTTTATAAAAACAATTGAATTACATTGAATGCAATGGTATTTGTTTCTTATTTAATTTCTAACAGAATTACTGGACCTTATTAGAGAGTGGCAAAGGAAACCTTTTACATTTGGAGATTACTGCATCATCCAACTGATTTAATCTGACATTTACTTTAACACCTCAATGACATTTACAAACAATAAAACTAATCTGCTTATCATCAAATCATTTAACAGGAGATTTGACGTCTTGTGTTTAACTAAGGAAAATACAGCTTATTTCAATTGTCAGCTTCATAATGTAGAAGACGGACATCAAAATCTAAGGCTAAGGCTTATGATCCTCTCTCTAACGAGGCTCATGAGTCTCTCTCTAACGAGAAAGCCTTTCTCTCCTCTCAGCTCGTGAGACTACAGAGGGAAGTGGGGTGACAACATTTGAATGTCTTCTGACAAATATGAGAATAAACATAACAAACATGCTGTATGCAGTAGAGGAGTGTCCCTAACTGCCAAGGCACACGGGTGATAAAGGGCAAACGGATGATGGGGTGTTAGTGCATGTGTCAGGAATATGATTAAGCCAAAATGATTACTGCTCAATGTGTGCATCAGGAATAGAATAATGCTAAAATAGCTTGAATGATTTGCATGGGTGTAAATAAGCAAGTGCTTATTGTGTGTGTCAGAAATATGATTATGGTTGAATAGTTACTGCTCATCAAGTCCATCTGAAATATGATGATGCTAAAATGATCAGTACTCACGGCGTGCATCAGGAGTATAAGAATGTTTTTATGGAATATAAGAATGTTAAAATAGTCCGTCTTCAATGGAATATAACAATGTTAAAATAGTTATAGCTTTATGGAATATAATAATGTTAAAATAGTTATAGCTTAATTTATATATAACAATGTTAATATAGTTATAGCTTAATGGAATATAACAATGTTAAAATAGTTATAGCTTAATGGAATATAACAATGTTAAAATAGTTATAGCTTAATGGAATATAACAATGTTAAAATAGTTATAGCTTAATGGAATATAACAATGTTAAAATAGTTATAGCTTAAAGGAATATAACAATGTTAAAATAGTTATAGCTTGATGGAATATAACAATGTTAAAATAGTTATAGCTTAATGGAATATAACAATGTTAAAATAGTTATAGCTTAAAGGAATATAACAATGTTAAAGTAGTTTTAGCTTAATGCAATATAACAATGTTAACATAGTTATAGCTTAATGGAATATAACAATGTTAATAGAAAGTGCTCAATGGAATGTAACAATGTTAAAATAGTTAGTATTCAATGGAATGTAACAATGTTAAAATAGTTAGTATTCAATGGAATATAGCAGAGCTCCACGCGTGCCCCATGAGATGACAGTGTTAAAGTAGAGTGTTGCCCTGGGACTCACTGTTGCTGCAGGGCTGTCTGCCTCCTCTGCACTCGTACGGCGAGTCTGTCCAGCAGGTCCCAGTGCGGCCCTTCATCCCCGCGCACTCAGGGGCCTTGGGAAAGCTGCCCAGGGCTGGGTTGTAGTCCCTGTTGTAGTACATGCCCGGGGCAGACATGGTGGCTCCGAACCCCCCCATCGTGGGGTAGCCCGAGAGCAGGGGGGCGCCGGGGGCCCCCATCATGGAGCGGCTGAGGATGTCGCTGATGCCATGCGGGGTGCCCGCCGCGGCCAGCTGCGCGCTCAACTGCGGGTTGAGCTTGTAGAAGGAGTTGGGCACCGAGTACTGGCACACGGGCCCCTTGATGTCCGAGGAGAACTGGCCGAGGCCGCCGCCGTTGAAGAGGAAAGACCCCGGGTCCATGGACAGAGACTCCTCCGACTCCAGATTGACAGGCGGGCACGGGCTCGCTTCAGGAAGAAAAAAAAAATCAGACTCCCAAAAATACTCTCTTTCAAAAAAAGAACCTCTTTCTTTGAGTTTGACGTGAACAACGTGACACTGTGAGAACTCTCTCTACGAACGAATCCCTCAGTAGACTTTACTTGCAGATCCAGGCCCCCTTTTTAGTCCCATATAAGTGCACTCCTGCCTTGGAGGGTCTGGTACCAGGGAGGGGTTGCGGGCTTCTCAAGGAGGCGCTCTGCCAGGCCTGAGATCAGCACGCGTGCAGTGGTGGTGGTGGTAGCAGGTGGAGATGGAGTCTGCGTGGATGTCTCACCGGCTCTGGGCCATGCTGAGGTGGGGAACTCCCTCAGTCAACACTGGAGGTTTGAGGCACCTTTGACACAGCTCCTCTGGCGCTCGCTCGTGGAGACGGATGCCTGCTGGCTATAGCTCCCTGTCTGAGGGGGTCATAAATAAGAATCGCCTCAAGTTGAGGTGACACCTTCGAGATAAAGATGGGCCGCATTAGAATGTCCGCTCCGATTGGCCGGCAGAGTGTGGCTCCCGAAGCAGTCTCATTGGCTGGGCAGGTGGAGGCTGTTTCCTTTTATTGGACAGTGGCAGATTAATAGTTTTTTGAAAAGGTAGAGAGGGAATAAGTTGCTTTTTGATGGTCTGGTCTGCAGCAGGGCTGCTGTTCAGTGAAGCATTAAGAGGCGATGCAGAGAGAGGGAGAGGGAGAGGGAGAGGAGGAGAGAGGGGGAGAGAGAGAAACAGAGAAAGGGAAAGGGAGAGGAAGAGGGAGAGAGAGAGAATCGGAAAAGGAAGAATAAAAATAGCAAGAATCATAGAGTGGAAGACAGCCTAAAGGAGGGAGAGAAAGGGAGTGAGAGGGGGGGGAATACAATCATAGAATAGGACAGAGAAGTAAAGAGAGAATGCTTCATGGACTCTGCTGTTTTCAAGAATTAAGGCCAGAGGAGCTGTTCCGCCATGTCAGTGATCACCTCAGTTGAATAACGTGACTGCTATTACGAGTTCATGCGAGTACATATGTTGTACGTAAGTTATACGAGTGTAATAGGTTTTCTAACTGAATCACAGCATCAGTCTCATTGTTTAACAGCCACACCTTAACTTACATATTACACACCTCTTACCAGTTGGCCTATAGCTTTACTACTGTTATGCCAATACACTTAATATATTAGTGTTAAAATGTTAAAGATCTACAGCCATAAAGCTCAAGTGGTTTTGTGACCTTGTGAATTGGGGCCGTTGATAATGTAGTGATTCTGTTAATGATTGATGACGATGATTGATGATGATGATTGATGATGATGATGGTGCATGGCGGTGACTTGTTTCCTCCCTCTTCTTCGTCAGTGGGTGGCTGCTCTGTGACATCACCTGTCCCATGTTTGTGCTGTCTTACGATTTGAACTCATGAGGTGAGGTGAGTGTATGGGCGTTCTCTCATAAATGCATTCTTCTCTGTACCTGCGTTTCCATGGACTCCACTTGTGAAGTGTCATCAATCACAGCCCAAGAACTATTCCAATTCAAGAGTTGCATGTAGCCAAGCACTGATCCAATACCCGGAAGTGGTCTCAATTTGTGAGTTTTACCAAAGATCCTCTGTACTGATGAGTCTCTGATTTGATCAAGGATGCATCAGCAGGTTATTTGTGTGGAATTGGGTAATCAGATATCCCAGAATACATCTCACACAAAGGATGGCAGCACAGGAACAATAACTGTACATTTTGCACTCAGCAAACACACACTACTCTCACCAGAACTACCAACGCCCATAATTATTTCCCGCCGTTGGCTTTTTTAGAGGCACACAAACATATAATTTTTATTTCATATTTTAATGAATATAATTTTTTCATGAAAACGAACGCTGGCGCTTTGCTGTGTTATACTGTATGTGATTGTATTGTAATTACGCTACAGTAAAGATGAAGGTGATCATGCAGGATAGACCCCAGAGTAGAAGTGTGTGATGCCAGCAAGAAACCTTCCGTCACAAACACAGGCTGAGTGTACTGCATCCTCTTGTCCTTGGAGGTCTGGACTCCTGAGTTGAACTTGACCTGCCTAAACGCCCAAGAAAGGGAGTCGGTACTTGTTCCAACCACCTGAATGTTGTCTGTATAGACTCTTATAGACTCTATAGTAATTGGTTACAATCATCAAAGCCTTAATCAGCACCTGTAGTACCACTGCAGGAGCAGCAGGGGGCAGGACATAAATGTGATAAATGGGGACCCCATCTTATTTTTCACAAACACACACAATTTGACAAAAAAATATTTTTCCACCATTGCCTTATTCACTCCACTCCACTCCAGACACATGGGTAGACAGAAAGACAGACAGACCACACCAGGGTTATTATTTGTATTATTATTTATTTGTAACCAGGTGAAGAACACACTCTCAGTGGCCCTATAAACATGGTTTAGATTGAATTAAATTAAACTGAATCAGCTCTGGGATTCGTGTCAGAACTTTTGTAGACATCATAGGGAAGCTTATTTATTAAGATGCAGTACTGATCCGCAACAGCAGGTGGCAGTGAAGAACAAGAAAGTGATCGAAACATCTCCTTTGTCGAGGCTATTATATAACGAGAAAGAGGCGAGAAGGAAGGGGAAATGAATGTACAAAGCTAGCTTAGACGGAAGGCTTTGTTTTGTTTTTAGCTACGGGCCAAAATGGCCAGGATTTTATTTTAGTTAGTCTTTTTAGGTCTGAACACAGGTTGGGAAAGCGTCTTATTCTGAGTGATACATGTTTTCACCCAGTAAGCTAAGCGGACAGCGTCTGATGCTATTTCTCTTTTTTGACACAGCTTGCCCGTCGTAAAGTAGCCTGGCCTGTGACGTTTTCCTTGCCAAAAGGAAGTTAGCGCTAGGTAGCTAACGTTAGTTATTAGTCTTTTCCCTAGTGTTTTGCTGTATAGTTTCATTATATTAACACTGAACCTTTGTCGACGAAGGTTTTATGGTATTAAATTGAAAGAAAGGAAGATCGGATGAATAAAATAGGGTGTTTAGGATAACAATCTAAGCTATACGTACTGGTAGCTGCTTGTCAGTCCGCAAGTCCCTTTGTTAGATTTCAGTTACTGAGTTGTTTTAACAATTTTAATCAGCAATTTGAAGTGACACTAACGTTAACTCGGAGCCTGAGAAGAGACCTCAGTTTCGTTTACTGTTGTTAGCATATCAGGTACAGTAGGTAGTTTATTCTTGCTTGATCATGTACGCACCTCCGGGACCTGCTGTTCCCGGAAACCGACGTCGGCGAGGCGGCACAGCGCTGCCCAAGCAGCCGGAGCGAAGTCTGGCCTCGGCACTTCCCGGTGCTCTCTCCATCACAGCCCTGTGTACGGCCCTGGCCGAACCCGCATGGCTCCGGGTCCACGGAGGGACCTGCCCCAGACAGGAGCTCGGAGTGGCAGACGTCCTGGGATACACTGACCCCAAGCTCCTGGAAGGTAGGTCTGAAGCCACCGTGTCATTTTTTTTTGTAACGTTCTGGCACGACTGTACGTGATTAATGGGTGTTAGTTTAACACAGAAAAACAGTTACTTGTTTGCTGTGTGAGATATAAGTTGTTTAGCCATGAAAACTTTAACACATTTATCGTCATGTTTTTTCCCCCCCGCTACACATACTTTCGGTTTCACCTTCTGTCTGTGCTGTTTGGCAGACTACTGCTTTAACTCTCAGACCATCTTACTGCTGCGGGTTATCGCGGCCTTCTGTTTCCTGGGGATCCTGTGCAGCCTGACGGCTTTCCTGTTGGATGTGTTTGGGCCCAAGCACCCGGCGCTCAAGATCACCCGCAGATACGCCTTCGCACACATCCTCACAGGTAAGACCCCCACCTGGGCAAGAGCACCCAGCTACACCTGCTCTTGGTGAAAAAAGGCCAAGTACTTCCCCCAGAGAGACAAACTATGTGTAATTTCATACTGAGTGAAACAGTTTATCTGTTGTGGTATGGAGAGAGAAATAGAAGAGTTAACGTGTTCATATGCTTGTTAGTATTGAGATATTTGTATTGTAAAATCGAGCAGGAATAAGGCGCAGGCTTCTTTGGCTTCAAGACTTTTTATTATGATTCACACACCAAACAAGCAGGAAGCACTGACACAGCAACAGGAGTTCAATGGGTTGAACCTTTACGTAACTGACAGTAACTGTGGGCAAATATGCTTGCTACGAAGGGAACTAAGACACACAAAAGGGAACCAGACACTATGTAGACTTCTGTGTAAAATTAGTCGTGTACTTGGAGCACGCAGAATTCTGGAAACTCCACTACATCACACACATATATGAAAGCTGCGTCTCCCCTTGCACACTACAGTATGTTTAAGATGACAGATCATATAAGGACCACAGTGTACATACTCAGCTGACGGTAATTTAGTATAGCCGATGTAGGCCACCATTGACGTCTTTAATAGCCAACAGTCCTCCATCCAAAGACGAAGGAAAAACTTGTCCTGTTGTAGCATGGAGAAATATAAACCAATAGAAATGTTAGTTTGTCAGAAGGGCATTAGTGGCAAGTGTCAGTTTATTGGAGAGATGCTGCTCACTGTTGGCATCTGTAGTAGCCGATAGATACGGTGATGGCAAAGTCCTGGCAGTGTCTATTCAGCTCTCATTGAAAGATTAAAATCCCAGTGGTACTAATGCTCTCCCTCTGTGTCTGTCTGTCTGTCTGTCTGTCTGTCTGTCTGTCTGTCTGTCTGTCTGTCTCTGTCTGTGTGGCCTCAGTCCTGCAGTGCGCCACGGTCATAGGCTTCTGCTACTGGGCGTCGGAGCTCATCCTGGCTCTGCAGCAGCAGCACAAGAAGTACCACGGCTCGCTCATCTACGTCACCTTCGCCATCAGCTTCTACCTGGTGGCGGGGGCGGGGGGCGCCTCCATCTTGGCCACGGCTGCCAACCTGCTGCGCCACTACCCCAGCGAGGAGGAGGAGCAGGCCCTGGAGCTCCTCGCTCAGATGGAGGACGGCAGCGACGCCTTCCCAGCAGACTACGACATCGCCAATCAGTTCCAGCCGCCCCCTGCCTACACGCCATAGCGGGGTTTTGGCACCGTACTCCACCCCCCCCCCCCCCCCCCTCCCTCTCCCCCTCCCACGTATCGAACGCCACCACAGCTGGGAACACGCAACACATCCCCCCCCCCCCCCCACTCTCTCTCTTTCACCTGCTGAACACCTCATAGATCTCCCTCGGCCAGGACACCACCCCCACAGCCTCTCTCACGCCCCCCAAACCCCTCAGAGAAGCCACCGTTTGCCTCGCTGTCACCAGGGACTCCGGCTGCACTGGCTCTGGTTGCCTTGTGATAAGCAGTTGACAGCTGACGCGTCCCTGTGTCCTTGCTTCGGCCCTGCTCCTTCCTGTCCTGTCCCGCCCTGCCCGCCTCCCGTGCACACGCTCCGGAAGCGGGTTTCATCTCGGCTGCTGCTGGTGCTGCGATCGCATGAAATGACCTGTCTGGGCTGCAATGGGGCTGTTCGTTTTGTCCGCACCACCGTGTGACACGTTCTTGCAGTAGCTTGCAAGTGAGTGTGTGTGGCTATTGTGACCGGAGTCCTTCAGAGTGTTTGGTATTGTCTGGCACGCATTGTCACGCACAATTGTAACAACTCGTTTTGTTGAATGCTTTACTGGTGTTTATCGGTTTACCACTCGGCTTTCATTTAAACCAACTGTATGAGCAGAGGTGGAGCCAAGATGGCGTCTGCATCTCACCCTCAAATGCAATAATACTGGATTAGTAAATATGTGGTATTATTACTGACAGCACTGTGGCTGGTAACATCAACACAGCAGTGTGAGGCACTGTAAATCTGGAGTTGGGATGGAGGCAACAGTCAGCTGAAACGTTTTAGTTTAAAAACAAGTTCTGGGGCAACTTCACCTCACACGAGGTGGATGGAGGAACAGTTGTTTGCCAAAAGATTCATAAAACTCCATCAACACTTGTATGAGCGGGAAAAAACTAGCTTTAATGAGCGACAGAACGCTGAAAACGTCATTAAAGTGAATTTTTAACCCACTCACATGAGTGTTGCCAGAGTGCTATTTAAGTTTTCATTGGCATCGCTGAGACCAGCTGACTCCAAGACCGGTTTGACACCGAGCCGCTGATCAGTACTCGGGTCAAATGTCACCCAGGGTCAGTTGCCTTCTGGGTTCTCATACTCAATCTCCCCTCCTTGACACCTGGGGTTCCTCACTTGCTGTCATGAATATTTTCCAGGGAGATGTTTTCGAAAGCTTTCACAGAAATGTCTGGATGATTTCTCTGCTCCATGAAGACTTTAACAACAACAACCATAGCTCTGTCATTCTTTAAGGTTCCTGATGACCCCCCCCCCCCCCCTGCACTTGATTGACACTCCAGCTGATTTTCCCCCATGTATTTATTTGATCGTCCACATGGACTCAGGAGGGTTCATTAACTGTCCCAAACCGGCCCCCTGGCATCCAAAAAGTAATGTAAGCAAAAAAAAAGAAAAGTAAGGTCTCCCTTTTAAAGTTTAGGCTATTATTAGTATTATTTATTGAAGAGCTGGTGGTGCTCAGTGGTGGGTGTGCATTTTTATTCCCTTTTAGAATAAATACCCGAACGTGTGCTTGGCTTGCTTTGCTCAGAGGAAGTAAACGTTGGTCTAGAAATGGCCGTCTTCATGCCGTGCGGCTTGACTGGTCTTTCCGTGGCACCACGAGAGAACACGGATACGGAGTTAGGGACCCAGGACAAACCACGGACCACTTCTTGGGTCTTGCCATTTATGACACCAATATGTCAGATTTGCCATCACATTTTGGACATAGTTATATTTTCACTCTTTTTTTTCTACTTACTCTTTAGGCCCAATTGTCTGTAATCACGTGGGTGTGTGCACAATCGCGTTAGAGCGTCCTGGCGGCACACAGACGAGTGTGTTTAAGGTGCATTTGGCCGTGTGTGTGTGAGTGTGTGTGAGGGAGAGAGGGAAAGACTGATTCTGGTTTGATTATTACTCTTCTTCTCTCTGTTGGGACTGTGTGGTGATGGCTTGAGTCCTGGCTATGCACTGTTGGGCAGGACGATTGGGGCAGGACGCTGACATTGGGAGAACCTGATTGTAATCTTTTACTGTTGAATTTTTACATGCAATGTTTTCTGAAAAGGTGATTTGTGTTGGTTTATACAGTTTTATTTCTGTTTGTTTTTGTTTTTTTTGTTTGTGTTAATTTTGGTATTGTAGCTTCATTTTAATAATGTGTTTTAAAGATGTGAAGTAAAATCTAAACTGGTATACTGTCTGTGGGCCTTTCATTTTCTCCCAGCTGTCATATGACCACATTCAAAGAGTGTGGGCAAATATTTTGTAGAGATTTTTTTTGTCAGATTTAGTGAACTGGTCCAGTCCAAGTTCAGTGTTTGCACTCAAACTCCAATGTTCGTAGACAGCCCTGAATCAAACAGTGGCTTGGACCGAGCCATTAACAATCCAAGCCAATTAACACACAACGAATTTGATTGGGCATTGAGCTCAAATAACACCTTTTCGCCAAACCGAATCGCTGACAGCATCTTTAGGACCTAATCTATATTTAGTTAGTGTCCATTCTTTTCGAGCCCTCTGTTGCTCTGTTGCTATGGTAACTTATAAAACACCAGACGGCGTATCAGGAAGTAAGATAAATACTTAGCTTGTCAACTAAGGCCGTAACGTTAGAGAGGAGCTCATAATAAGTATTGTTTATTTGTCTTCATGCTATGCTTCTTAAGACTTGTTCTAAAGCTACAATCAGTTATGGATAATGGCCCTACCGCATTCTTCTAGGAGGCTGATGCTGCTAACATAGCCTAAATAAAGTAAAGTTAGCTAGCTAGCGATATCTAGCTAACTGACATGACATGTCTAGTATAACCTGATTGACGCCTTTGCTGCTAGCTATGGCTATGCTCGTTAGGTTACAAACATTAATGTTACAGAATGCAACATTTGTATAACTTCACAGTTTGATGAGTTTCGCGGAATGATTCTGGTAACTAGAGATCAAACTTTACCTGACCAGTTATCGCTAGCGTTACTCTGACTGTCACATTAGCGATAGTATAATTACCTTAGCTATGCCTGAAACAGGATATAACGTAGGAAACTATTTTCAAAGAACATTTCATAGTTTAACCGTTAGTTAGGGACATACTTCGCCTAGTCTCCTTTCAAGGTCGACATTAAGGGAACGTAAGCCCACCTAATGTGTTAAAAGATACAAACAGATGTTAAATAATAAAATATGTCTACCAGCAATCTACCACCTCTGCGAAACCTTCCAAACTGGTCCCGCGTTGGTACCTTGGACAAGACCCGATACCCCCGACTGTTTCCCAGAGACTGCCCCACCAATGCCCCCCATCTGGACAGTACCGTTAAAGGACGAACATTCACCCGCAGCATGGACTCCGATCTGACCAGAATTGCCTCACTGGAGAAAGATGTAATTTTCTTACAACAACAACACAAAGAGACGCTGGAAAAACTACACAATGAGATCGATGCCCTGAAACGCGAAAATAGGGGTAAGGCAGGCTTGTAGCATGATCCAGATTCTATTCTAGTAATAAATCATAATTATAATCATAATTATTTTAAGATTGCCATGCATGTTAGCTCTGCTGCAGTAAATAATGTTAAACGGTGTGAAATGTGTAGGCTGTATTCTTGGATAATAATGTGTTTAATATTTGTATTATTTGAATACTTTTACAGAATTACAGTATAAATTGATCATGGAAACTAATCAGCTGTCCAAAGGTATGAGTACTGCACATCACAATCCTCAATGCGTTCAATTTTTTTTACTGTTCTATAATTAAGTGACCATTAGAGCTAGTCACGTACAGTTTTACAATTGGTATGACACTTGCAGTGCTTAGGTACAGAATGCCTGCAACCACCCTTCAGACACTGTTCAAACAGTTATTTCAAAGTTTAAAGTACTTTTATTGTCATTGTCACAAAAACCGACAAAGGACAGACGAGGCAGCACCAGGCGGCTAATTGGCTGTTTCAAAACCAAATCTAGATCACTGTAGATGCTGTACTGTGAAAGGAAATGGAAATTATATGGTTGAAATCAGACAGATTATTCTGATTTTAGTGGAATTAAAAAAAAAAAATTGTTTTGTTTGGAGTCTTGTAAATGTTACCATCTGTACAAAAGTGGTCATATTTGCATTGAAATGTGCATGTTTGTGGGCAAAATATAGATGTTGTTATGTATGGCTTAAAGAGATTTTTCTACTACTAAGTCAATAAAATAAAATATCAACCGCTAAAAAGTTAGTTCTTGGGGTCATGATAGCTGATTGGCTTGAGATATTTGTGGGGTGTTTGGGGATTGTAAGTGTGGATAAGATATGCTAAAGATTGTGAAAATGTTAACACTGTTATTCCTTTAACTGATCTGATGCAGAGAGTCACACAGCGTCCTCTTTGCAAGCCGGCAGTGGGAGTGAACTGGACCCCTCTCAGTGTCCTGCCGGGTCCTCTCTGCTCCTCGCACCCCACGGGTAACAGAGCACAGGCAATCAGACCTACTACATGCTGGACTGTGATGATGGCTATTCCTTTCACTGTATTAACTAGACAGGACAACTTACTCACAGTTAACTTTTTCCTCCCTCCTCCATCAAGCTGGGACGGTGCTTCAAACATTGTGGATCACTCTGGCCCTCAGAGCCAGGAGCCCGAGGCCATGGGAGGCCCCCTCATCTCTCTGGATCCTCTGCGGGTCCACAGCCACCCGTCGGAGCTGCCCCGCGCCCCCACCCTGCAGGAGTGTGAGCTCGTCATCCAGCAGCTCTGCCGCGCCAACAAGCTGCAGGCGCAGGAGGTCTGTCTGGCGCAGGGTTATCAAGTTCAAGTTCAAGTTTATTTATATAGCAAATTTCATATGTTATACATAGACACAATGTGCTATGAGTGCAGAGAAAACATTCAATTATCTAAAATAAACAAACAAACAAACACACTTAGCGAAATATATATATATATATGTATGCATGAAATAAAAACAATAAAATGAATACAAAAAAATAAAAACAATAAAGCTTTAAAGTGTTAAAAACAAAGACCTATATTGTCATTCGTTAGCTTCAGTCCTCTCCTGAGGGTCAGGGTGGAGGTCTGGCTAGCTCAGGGTTATCCTCCGTTAGCTTCAATCCTCTCCTGAGGGTCAGGGTGTAGGTCTGGCTAGCACAGGGTTATCCTCCGTTAGCTTCAGTCCTCTCCTGTGGGTCAGGGTGGTCTGCTGAGCAGCTTCTGTCTTTTTGTCTGACTATTTCAGCTGTTGCAGTTAAGGGCGGTCCTGAAGGACATTGTCCTGAATAAGAAGCAAGTGTCTGACGAAGCCTATTCCTTCCTCTCAGACTGCCCGAGGTACAGATGACATCATATGTATCTTTATACCCCCACATAATGTTTCCAAATTTCTGTTCTAGAATGTTCCATTTAGTCCATTGCACACCTGTATGAAATGTGATTTGTTTGGTGTCCCAGGGAAGGATATGAGAGGTTACCGAAGATCGCTCAAAGACCTGCAACAAATATACCGTAAGTATGCCTGCGGCACATACTGTACAAACTGCAAAAGACACAGAAAAATATCTATGTTTACCTTACGCATTATGTCCATGTCCTACCCTCGCAGAGAATTTCATAGAAACTCCAAAACGACATAACCAAAAATATATACAATATATGTCAATAAATGTATGAAATATATGAAAACAATATATACAAATGAAATGCTGTGTGGTGCTGTGTTGGCAGTCTTAACTGTGTGTGTGTGTGTGTGTGTGTGTGTGTGTGTGTGTGTGTGTGTGTGTGTGTGTGTGTGTGTGTGTGTGTGTGTGTGTGTGTGTGTGTGTGTGTGTGTGTGTGTGTGTGTGTGTGTGTGTGTGTGTGTGTGTGTGTGTGTGTGTGTGTGTGCAGGCTTCAGGCCCAGGCCAGTGTAGGGGAGAGGCTGGTCCTGCCCTCCATCAGACCCAGCTGCAACAGCTTTACTGAGAGACAGAAGAGAGCTCAAGCCACCCACAAGACCCGCCTCCGCAAGACTGTTGACTCATGATCCCACACACTCAAATCCACACACACACTCAAATCCACAAACACACACACACACACACACACAAACGGATACACAAGCAAACACACACACATACACACACACACACACACAAACACACACACACACACACACACACACACACACACACACACACACACACACACACACACACACACACACGCTCACCCAGTGTCACCAGCCTAACAGAGAACCAGCAGAGGGCGTAAAGCACCCATGAGTCCTGCCTCAGTAAAGATGTTCACCCATAATCATGCCTGACAGCTCTGCTCTGCCCTGGCCAGTCTTCTGGAGCTCCTGACTGGGAGACAGATGCCAACTGCAGAATAAATCAGACCTCGCACTGCCCCCTCACTAGCCTCTTTCCATGCCATTTCATCAGGACAACGCACCAATGACAACAGAAGCAACAATGACTGGAAACAAAGTAGGGTTTAGGGTCTGATGAAGTTTCTCTGAAACACAGTTACTGTGAGAATTTAGTAGTATACGGGTAAATAGTCTTCTAACAGTTTCAACAAATAAGAGCAGTTGAACTCTGTCCCAGTCCAGATCCAGGTTACAATAATTTATGCCCACCCCAGTATGTAACGGAAACACGTGAGGCCCCCCAGCAGAATAACTGAGAGCCCCCCCCCCCCCATATAGGCAAGATATCAAAACTCAAAAATACTTGTTATTTTCGGAGGTTTGGCATTCAATTCAGCAATTTACTGTAATGAATGCCGCTTTTGTAGCCTGACGTTGTCATACTCATCATTTTATACAGAATGTGAGTCTGATACTGCCCCATTGGGCTGTGATTATGGGGCGTGTTTCAACCGAACCAGGAAAAAAAATGCCTCTTCGCTCAATTGGATATAGGCTACCAACAACCAATCAGAGCAGCGTAGTATGACCATAACGTAGACCATCGGGGGCCAGCTGATAAATAAACGTTTACCGGATCCCGTAGGAAGGACGGCAATAACATCTTTCGATCGACAAATGCCATAATCGCGTTTCCCTGTTCCTCTTTCAAAATGAATGCGCTGTCGATGTCTTCTAAAACAGACTTGAATCAACACATCTCAGCTCTCCAGCGGCAACCATGTTTGTTGGAAACAAATCCAATTAAAATTCATATATGTGTTGTGTTAATGCATTATAAAGCTATAGGGATAGGGGAGGGGTGTTGGACCTAAGAATGTTCTTGATGTTCAACGACTGTGAAAGCCTTCTTTCATTATTTGTACCAGAGACTGTGAAGACTGCGTCTGGTGCGCAAAGACTGCTGTGTATGACCTTAAGCTTATTAAATCATTTCATATCATGGGTGGAACAGTGCACAGATGTGGGAGTTCCATGTACTCTAGTGTAAACCGTTACGTTCGCGACCAGAAATGTGCTGTTTGCTCTATTGTAGAACAATTACCGAGCTCCGTGTCAACGTTAATGAGGTATGGTCGAATAATTGTGATTGGATGATTTATAATGACTTCCTCGCAACATCCACTAATCACTAAATCCATTTTTGCTTGATTACGCCCTGTTTTGTGTCAATGAAACTAACGAACATAGGAATCCCTGCCTATTCTCATTGTAGGGTTGCCAATGCGTGAAGCCTGACCATGGGGCTCATTGCTTATGAAATTAGGACCCTTAGACATTACAGACCAGCAAGGGCAGAATGCATGGGAGAGCCCTTAACCCTGAATTTAACAGATCTGTGAAGTGAGGTCCTGCCCAATATTACAAATGAGCCAAACATGCTGCTGACAAAGGTGTAACTACCTTCCATTTTCTTTGTACTGTGACCATAGACATTGCTCTGTTGTTCAACTTTCCACATGCATAGTCCAGAAATGTAGTGTTTTTAGCCTAATTTGAGTGGTTGCTGAAAATGAATTTAATCTGTTTTTAAATCTGAATTTAAACTTTAAACACGGTTTGATGCTTTCATTGCTCCGGAGTTTGAAGGTTGATTTGACTATCCAGTATCAAGGTCATTTACACATAAGCCTGTTTGTGTTCGTACCCAATAGCTGCCGGGAGGCATAACCAAAATGTCTGCTGAGTGGCGTAGGACCTTTCACCCAACTGCCTATAAAAATCTGCTTTCACAAACACACCCCTCTATGGTCTCTTCCTGTGGGCCCTTGGATGAGTGCACTGAGTGAGCCCAGACGTTAACTTGTGTTGAACTCTATTAGAGTCTTTCCATCCCTGATGCCAAAATCCCTTCCCAGACTTGGACTAAGCTGCCTGGTCTCCCGACACTGACACTGTTTATAGTGAAGGTGACCAGACCTGGCTGCCAGCTCTCGCACGGGGCCAAAGGGCTGACCTCAAGCCTACTCACGACGAGAGATCCACAACTTCTTCCAAAAAAAAAAAACGTTTGAATAGTTGTGAATATTATTTCTTCTTGAGCATTTCATATTTATGTTAACTCAGAGGTACACTGACACTTGTGTAAGCAAGAAGTGGCGTCACTAATCACAGCAGACATGCGGCTCCAATAATAATAATAATAATAAACTTTATTATATGGCAACAACAGTAGGAGCATTCTGATTGGCTAACGCGTGGTCATGCCACCCGCATATTGCCCTCCTCACCGGTCAATCCGGATTCGTATTGCCCTCTGTCGTAAATTTCTAAATAAGCGTAAGTAATCACACTTGAGTCTTGAGTTTTACTGTCCAGATGAAAATGAAAACATCAACAGCCATGAGGAAATTCAGTAGAAGCAAAGATTTGTTATTGAAAGTGATGAAGACTAGATGAAGACCTTGCTATCGCTCGGCCGATACGTTAAAGCCTCGGTTTGATATTTCCCGGCATGACCTCACTCTTGGTTAGTAAGTAGTCATTATTTCTATAGCACCTTTCATACAAAACAATGCAACTCTAAGTGCTTAAGAGCAAAGAAATTCCGTGCACAAAGAAAATACATGCACAGTGATCCACATTAAAATAGACATCAAATGAACATAAAACAAAAAAACTAGGATAGAGTGCATAAAATAATATATAGCAGATAGCAGACACTGGCTGTGAGAGAACAGCCACAAGCACTTAATCATTGTTCAGAATCAGATTTTATTTATAAGTTTGCACAAACAAGGAATTTGACCTGGTGAACTGGCTTTCAATGTGCTTACACAAAATAAACATAACAACACAATACAAAAACAAACACAATACAGAATACAGTTCTGCAACGTTAGAGTGTGAATCCGATGTTTGTTGCAAGGCTTTGGGCAGGTGAGTGTGTTAGTGTGTGTGTGTGTGTGTGTGTGTGTGTGTGTGTGTGCGAGGCTTTGGGCAGGGTGGGTTATCCAGGATGCATGGCCTTATTGCTGTCAGACTACACATGGTCTTATAGAATTAAAGAGCCGCATTCAGTAATGGGCTTTACAGGGATGTCGCTCTCATTCAACAGAAAAGGAATTCCTCATATTTTTCCATCTAGAAAAACTAAACAACGTTTAACCAACTGCCGTATTCAGTAATGGGCTTTACAGGGATATGGCTTTCATTCAACAGAAAAATAATTCCTCATATTGTTCCATCTAGAAAAACAAAACAACTTTTAACCAACTGTAAATGGTTCTGAATGTATCCAAGGTTACTTTTATTTTTGATGTTTGATGACATTGGACTCACGATAACCGTTTTTTTAAAGATCATGTTTGTGAACCAAAATATGAAATGAATCCGAAATAGGTGAAATTATGTTCACCAGTTATATGCAATATTTTCGTGTAAAAAGAAGTGCCAGATATTGAGCAGTGTATTGTGTCACATAGTGCATACATGTACTCATGTTAAATACTGTAACCTTTCATTTCAGTGAGCTCTTCATTCTTGAAGTTGCTTCACAGTGAAACGATCCTGAAATAAACTAAAAATCAAACCCAGTAGCTGTAGACATCTCATTAAACTTAGTCAGATACCACTGTGTTCGAGTATGGGTTTAAATGTATGTATTTGAGAGATACTTATATATTTTGAATGTATATATTTCTCATTCTATGCTAGGGAAGTGTGTGTGTGTGTGTGTTGGGGGGATATATTTTGATATGTAATGACATACCAGTGTGTAAATGTGTTCCTCAGTGAAAGTGTGACAATGCTGATAGTGTAAAGGTCCGAGGTTGTGGAGAAGAAAGTGGTCTTTTTAAGGTGAGGAATGCACTGAAGAATGATGCCCCTTAAACTTGGACCTGCAGAATGGACTACAGCCAGCGAATAGCAAACAGATTAGCTGAAAGATATAATGAAGAGAGAAAGAGAGAGATAAAGGAAGAGGGAGAAAAACAAAGAGCAGGACGGATAAAAAAAAGATGGAGAGAGAAAGAAAACGACAATTGAAAAAAGAGGGGGAGAGAAAGAAAAGGAGAGAGGTTGAGGCTGGAGCAGCAGACGTTTGGGCAGAGCGTCAGGCGTATCAAAGGTGACAGTTGATCCAACTGTCAGATCAGTCGACGGGATGCCCACAGTGGCCTAATGACTTAAGGTAATTACCTAAGAGAGAGTGGCAGCAGCCGTGGGTGGTATTATTTATTCTCCAGACAATGGGCTTGTCTTAGTTTCTGAGAAGCAGGGCTTACACTGTGACGCGTGTGCACCGAGGCGACGCTATAAAGGACAGGCCCAGGTACTTGGACCGGCCGTTGAGGGACACTACACCTGCTGGACTCTGGTTGAGTTCCTGTTCTTTCCTTGCACCAGTCTGTGTTGAGTACGAGAGGGATCTGGCCATGCTGGCATCACGGGTCCTGTTGACCAAGAAGGCCTCCACTGTCCTCAGCCGACAGCCTGCGTGC
>NC_137913.1:8200332-8202832 GCF_963457725.1 Sprattus sprattus | reverse complement strand
TATCCTTCTACGTGTGTGTGTGTGTCATTAATGCTGGTATTGAACGATTGCTCCTCTTTTACTCTTTCATTGATGTAAATCTTGTGATTCTGCTTCTACTTGACCGACCCGCATGAGAATGTTAGAAGCCTTTGACCCCTTACTGTGATCGGCGAAACACTATTCCATGGGTCAGTAAGATGTTGCTTTATGATTAGCACTGATTGAACTCGGCATTGACTAACCCCTGCTGCAGGGATCCCTCAGGTTTTCCTTAACTGGCTGCCTCACGAGGCCTATGTGGACGAGAAGAACCGTGTGATCAGCACTCCTTCCTTCATGTGGGAGACCGACTACCACTATCACTACATCTTCGACGGCATCGGCAACATGGTCAAGCACGTCATGCGCATGTCCAGCAAATAAGACGCGTCCAGCGAAGAACTCAGCAGCGGAGTTTTAGAGAGCTTAAACAGTATCGTTACGCTGTAAGAAGCAAGGCATGAGGTCACTGATCCGACTTGCTTTTCCGTGCTGAGATGATTTAAGAGTCGAATAGGTCTGTCAGCCTAATATCCCTGTCATTCCGACACATCCAGAGTAATCTGGACTGCTTTCCGTTCTGCTGTGTAGACTGATAAGGGTGTGTAATGTGGGCTTGAACTCAATAATAAAGCGACTCCAGAATGCATGCACACAGGTGTTCAGTGTTTTGTCACAGGGGGTGTTTACAAAGTGTTTCCAGATTTATAACGGCTTGGTGTCCATCGTCAGGATTGTGATGTAAGGCTGTTACTGCTGTCTTTAATAGCAGTGGCAGTGGGGTTGGTGTGTGAGGTCCTAGGTGTGTGAGGTCGAAGGTGTGTGTTGCCTAAGGTGTGTGTGGCCTAAGGTGTGTGTGGTCTGAGGTGTGTGTTGCGTAGTGAGACAGACTAGTGAGATTGAATGGGATTTTCATATATCTCATGAAATAACAAAAAGGAAACATCCGACTTAAGTCATAAATTTTACTTTTTTAAATTTCATACAAACATAAAAATAACAGTAACAACAATGAAATAACAGATATAAAATCAACAACTTGTTCCATTTGTACAAACATTACAAAGAATTTAGCAAAAAAGTGGACAAACTCTGACTTAGAAAATTTTACAGTAGTATCTTAAATATAAGACAGTTTCATGTCCTTGTACAGTCTCTGTCCTGAGAACATATAAAATCTAACATCTACAGTATAAAACAATGAGTAACGCGTGGATGTAATTGGCGTACAAACTCAAACGTTATGGGCGTACAAACTCAAACATTATGGGCGCACAAACTCATACGAACACGAATGTTGTGGGCATACGAACACGAACGTTGTGGGCATACAAACACCAACGTAATGGGTATACCAACACGAACATTTTGGGCATACAAACACGAACACTGTGGGCATACGAACATGGACTTTATGGGCATATGAACACAAACATTATGGGCATACGAACCCAAACATTATGGGCATACGAACATGAACATTATGGGCATACGAACCCAAACATTATGGGCATACGAACCCAAACATTATGGGCATACGAACCCAAACATTATGGGCATATGAACCCAAATGTAATGGGCATACAAACATGAACTTTATGGGCATACGAACCCAAACATTATGGGCATACGAACCCAAACATTATGGGCATATGAACCCAAATGTAATGGGCATACGAACATGAACATTATGGGCATATGAACACAAATGTTATGGACATACGAACACAAATGTTATAGGCATACGAACACAGCAATAATGGGGTATGAATAAGAACAGCACTGAGCTGCACACAGGGCTAGTACATGTAACAGGCACAATAGGGGGGGGGCAAGAGATGTGCCTTCTCATGAAGTTACAGTAATCAAAGACACACTGAGGGTCAGACGAGTGTGTGTGTGTGTGTGTGTGTGTGTGTGTGTGTGTGTGTGTGTGTGTGTGTGTGTGTGTGTGTGTGTGTGTGCCTTCTCATGAAGTTACAGTAATCAAAGAGACACTGAGGGTCAGACGAGTGTGTGTGTGTGTGTGTGTGTGTGTGTGTGTGTGTGTGTGTGCCTTCTCATGAAGTAACAGTCATCAAAGAGACACAGGGTGAGCCGAGTCTGTGCATGAGTGTGTGCTGGGATTTCAAGTTATTTCAAGTTCAACTTTTTTCAAGGCTTCCTGATTTCATGTTTTATTAGCGAAGGCCACGGTGCAGAGAGACACGCGCCGCCCCTAGCCTAGGGTCTCAGCGAGGTGAGAAGGGGGATGTGGGGACACGACTGGTGCAGCTTCACATAGAAGCACAAACACAACAGCATCAAACACACAACTGCCAGAGATAAAGATATCCTGTTACAGAGGAAGGGTAGACCATGCCCTGCCTACTCCTGCTTACACAACCACAAGTGTTCTGTGTTTGAAGTCAAAAGTAGGATTGGCCGTTGCCTTTGGGAGAGTATTAGCGTTCAAGCCTTACTCAAGCCTCTCAGTCAC
>NC_137913.1:8185332-8195332 GCF_963457725.1 Sprattus sprattus | reverse complement strand
TCCTTCCCCCGGGGGGCGCCCTGCCTCTGCTGCTGATCGTAGGGGAGGGTAGAGCAGCCCGACGGGGTGCGGCTGGGCCCGGCGCGCTCCTCACCCCTGCCTGCCACCTCTGGCACAGGGGACTCTGGTCCGCTGGAGTCCTGCAGGGTCGGCTGAGGACTCGCCGCTCGCTCCGCCTCGATGCGCTGCACGCTTGCAGACACGGACTGGAGAGGGTCGTTGCACACAGGGAAAGGTGGGGTCCCTGAGGCCCCCCCCGACTCAGATTCTCTCCGACTGGAGGTCACATGGCCGTGTGAGGTATGAGAGAGGGGGGACAGGGAGGTGCACTGGGTGACGGGGGAGCGAGAGCTGCAGTCCACAGCTGCGGAGTCGTCGTCCGCAGGAGGCACCCTGAGGGGGGAGAGGGGGCGCAAGGCGGCGTGCAGCGCGTTCCCCTCCGACAGACTATGGGGGGGCACCAGGCTAGTGGGCGAGGTGACGGGGCTGATGTCCCAGGAGATGTGAGAGGAGGAGTTGGGCAGCACGCGGTCCATGGGGCTGCTGGTGTTGCCGAAGTAGCAGGCCCTCCTGTAGTCGGACGCCCGGTTTGCCAGGCTGCTGGGCCGCTGGGTCCTTGGCCGCAGGCTCACATCCTGGGGTTTCCACACTGGGTCGTCCTCCTCCTGCTCTGGCGCTCGGGTTGCCATGGGAGCAGGGCTGCGGCAGGTGCGGAGGGGGCTGACGGACTTTGCCCGCCGCTCCTCCCTGGCTCGCTCGCGTCCATGGAAACCAGGGGTGTAGCCCTCCAGCTCCCTCTCCATCTGCTCCCGCTCCCGTGTCAGCTGCAGGCACCGGCTCAGGTCGCTCTCGCCCTCCACTCGGGTCAGAACCGTGCTGTTGGGGCTCAGTCGGCTGTCCGGGTCCATTGGCTGGTAGCTGCCGTGGTGGAGACTCTCCCGATCCAGTCGGGTCAGAACCGTGCTGTTGGGGCTCAGCCGGCTGTCCGGGGCCGAATGGTAGCTGCCGTGGTGGAGACTCTCCCGATCCAGTCGGGTCAGAACCGTGCTGTTGGGGCTCAGCCGGCTGTCCGGGTCCGAATGGTAGCTGGCGTGGTGAAGACTCTCCCGATCCAGTCGGGTCAGAACCGTGCTGTTGGGGCTCAGCCGGCTGTCCGGGTCCGAATGGTAGCTGGCGTGGTGGAGACTCTCCCGATCCAGTCGGGTCAGAACCGTGCTGTTGGGGCTCAGCCGGCTGTCCGGGTCCGAATGGTAGCTGGCGTGGTGGAGCCTCTCGCGCTCCAGGCCCGTAGCCCGATGGCCCAACCCGGGGAACAGGTCCTCAGGGTTGCCCAGCTGGCGGAACCGCTTCAGGGAGTCTCGGACCCGTTTCTCACTGCAGTCGGAGTGGGAGCTGGCCCGCTCCAGCAGGGCCTCCGAGCAACCCTCCCCGTCGTCTGAGTAGAAGCAGCCGTTCCGGGAGAAGTTGCGGGCCATGATTCTGACTCGGCCCGGAGACTGGGTCAGCTTCTCCAGGTGGGGGGGCGCCTCCACAGTCAGAGCCAGGGGAGAGCCCCTCTTCTCCAGCCCATCCGGGTGTACGAGGCCGGGTTTGGGAGAGTCCCGGAGAGAACCCCTCCGACTGCTGTCCCTCCCAGGGGATTGTGGAAAGTCCTTCTTCAGGCTCCTCTTGATGTGGGCGGGGGTGGAGTCCGGGGCGTAACCCTGGACAACAAAGCGCCCGTCGGGGCCTCGGGCGATGGACTCCAGGGCGGAGGTGGGAGAGGGAGAGGACCCCCCCATGTGGCTCTCGAAGAAGGTGTAGCGCGGGGGCGGGGAGGAGCCGGCCAGCAGCTGCTTGCGCTGGTCGTGGTACTCGCTGCGGCTGCCTTTGTCGAAGGACGAGCGGTCCGAGGAGGAGGAGGAGCTGGGGAAGAAGGACAGGGGGGGGCACAGCTTCATCTTCAGCACACTGTCAGGGCTGCCATTGGGCGAGCGAGGCCTGAGAGAGAGGTGGGGGGGGTAAAGAGAGGAGAGAGAGGAGAACACCAGATGAGAAAATAGAAAGAAAGAAATATCTTTCAAAATATATAGACGATATTGTCTAAATACTGGCAGTAAGCACGAAGCATTGCTGCATTTTTTTCGATGCCTGAGAGAGGCAGGGGGGGGGAGAGAGAGGATAACACCAGATGAGAGCATACACATGCTGCTTAATATCTTTCAAAAAATATCAGAATCAATAGAATCATCAGAATCATAAGACATCCTCACATCCAGACTTGTACTTTATCCTATAAAGTATCACTCGATATCACAATGTCCGGAAGTTCTTGAGTCTTTATTAATCAACTGTCGTCAGCTGTCTTAATATGTAGACGATGTTGTCTAAATACTGGCAGTAAGCACGAAGCGATGCTGCATTTTTTTTAAACAAGAGCTTAAAAGATACAGCTTATACACGTAGATCTGCTATATGTGATGCTGACACCTGACTGAACTTAAGTAACAGTGTGAGGCAGGGAGTACTGGGCAGAGAGGCTGGGGCAGCTGATATAGTAATTCTATAATAATATATAATAATATAAAAATAATAATAATTGTCAGATTCTGATGTGCACTTACTCTGGAGACGGGGTCCTCCGAAGGGCCGCAGGGATATCTGAAAAGGCCAGGGGGTAAAGGTCAAACCATGGCACTTATCAAATGCGTTTATGACATTAACAAACAAACAAACAAACAGACAAAAACAAAACACGCAGCCTCGACAACCTCAGTTTTTGGCTTCTTGAAATAACAAGCCGTGACCGCAGATCAAATCAGTTATCTGGGGTGGAGGATGGCTTTCTTCTTCAAATAACTAACTGTGGCCACAGATTAAATCAGTTATCTGAGGTGGACGAGTATTAGTAATTTGGGGCAGGTTTCTATGGTAAATATTAGAAATTTGGGGCAGGTTTCTGTGGTATATATTAGTCATTTGGGACAGGTTTCTGTGGTGAGAATGGAATGGTAAAAGATGGGATAGATGTTGTGTGTCTTGGGTGCTGGCGTTGATAGATGTTGTGTGTCTTGGGTGCTGGCGTTAATAGAATGTTGAGTGTCTTGGGTGCTGGCGTTAATAGAATGTTGTGTGTCTTGGGTGCTGGCGTTAATAGAATGTTGTGTGTCTTGGGTGCTGGCGGTTGATGTCGTTACCGTTTCTCCGCGTGCGCTTCTTCCTCTCCCTCCTGTGACTCATGAAGCATATGGTGACGAGGGACAGCACGATGGTGGCGAACAGGAAGCACACTCCTGCGATCACTCCCGCCAGGAGAGGCTCTGGGATGAAGGCCAGCAGGCTGGAGGAAGGGTACATGTCCATCCCTACGACACCACAGGACACACACACACACACACATTACCTCATGGGGCAACCACACACAGCAACACACACACATTACCTCATGGGGCAACCACACACACACACACACACACATTACCTCATGGGGCAACCACACACAGCAACACACACACATTACCTCATGGGGCAACCACACACACACACACACACACATTACCTCATGGCTTAAGCTTAAGCTAACTCCTCACCGGCTTTCTCTACCCAGCATTTTCCTCGCCAATGTTCGGTCTCTGGCGAATAAGATGGATGAACTGCGGCTGCGGATCACCACTCATAAATGGACTATGGACTGCAACGTCATGATTTTCACGGAAACATGGCTCAACAGCGGCGTTCCTGATAGCGCCATCGAGCTAACAGGGCGCTACATCCTCCGAGCAGATAGAACAACAGAGGACTCCGGTAAGACCAGAGGCGGTGGGCTATGCATCTATGTTAACAAAGCTTGGTGTACGGCCACTGCTATCATCGAGAGTCACTGTTCTGCTAACCTTGAGTATCTCATGGTTAGGTGCAGACCGTTCTATCTGCCCAGAGAGTTCACATCTACTGTTGTGACTGCAGCCTATATCCCCCCAGACGCTAATGCTAAGCTGGCAATGAAAGAACTGCATTCTGCCATTAGCAAGCAACAGACTTTACACCCAGAGGCAGCCTTTATTGTTGCGGGTGACTTTAACCACTCCAACCTGAAGACTGTACTCCCCAAATTTCATCAAAATGTTTCCTGTCCCACAAGAGGAGACAAGACTTTGGACAAAGTGTATACAAACATGGCTGATGCCTACAAGGCAACCCCCCTCCCCCACCTAGGTCAGTCTGACCACCTCTCTTTGTTCCTTCTACCCAAATACACACCACTCATCAAACGTGTGAAACCCACAGTGAGGACAGTTAAAGTGTGGCCAGAGGGAGCAGACTCTGCACTACAGCTCCGGTTCGAACACACGGACTGGAGTGTGTTTGCCACTCAAGCCACACTGGACTCCCACACGGACATTGACTCCTATGCCTCATCCGTTCTGGACTTCATCAACGCCAACATCGACAGTGTCACCACACTTAAACGCATCACTACCTTCCCCAACAGGGATGCAACTGCCCAGTGTCAGGGGGGTATGCAGCAATAATTTTGGCGCCCCCCCCCCCCCCTCTTTTTTTTTGCTTTATCCATCTTCCATCCAACCAACTCACTACTCGTAGCTTAGTTCGAACTGCTTGTGTGTTCAGCGGTCACGGTGCTCACGCTCCCTCTTCTATGTCAAAATTCTATTATGGAATCTTAAGAGATGAGGCGCCTACTCTAGCCTCTTTAGTCCTCTAAAATGTTATATAACATTAAGGAAATGCAGAAATGATTTAGAAACGCACAACAGTAGCTACATATAGAAAATACCCCAAACATTTTAATATTATTTTTTTTTTACCATCGCTTTGGCGCCTCCATGGGTGCGGCGCCCCTATGCGCCGCATAGAGCGCATACCCACTTTTTGCACCACTGTTCCCCAACCAGAAGCCTTGGATGAACAAAGAGGTCCGCCTACTACTGAAGGCACGAGACACCGCTTTCAGATCAGGTGATGCTCAGGCCTACAGTTCATCCAGGGCTGACCTGAAGAGGGGCATCAAGCAGGCCAAGCACTGCCACAAGCTTAGGATTGAGGAGCACTTCAAGAACAACTCCGACCCCCGACGCATGTGGCAAGGCATCCAGGCCATAACTGACTACAAACCCACCAGCACCACCCCCCATAACAGTGCGGCCTCTTTCCCTGACGAACTGAACAGCTTCTATGCACGCTTCGACAGGGACAACAAGGAGGCTGCCATCAAGGCTGTGCTCACTTCTGACCACCAACCCCTTACACTCTCCTCCACCGACGTGTGTGCTGCACTGAGCAGGATTAATGCACGCAAGGCCGCCGGCCCTGATGGCATCCCTGGACGGGTGCTCAGTGCCTGTGCTGGGCAGCTAGCTGAGGTCTTGACTGACATCTTCAACCTGTCACTGGCCCAAGCTATTGTCCCTGCGTGCTTTAAAACCACCTCCATCGTGCCGGTGCCGAAACACTCTGCTGCAGTGAGCCTTAACGACTTCCGCCCCGTTGCACTGACCCCCACCATCATGAAGTGCTTCGAGAGGATGGTCCTGGCTCACCTCAAAAGCTGCTTACCACCCACACTGGACCCTTTTCAATTTGCATACCGCAAGAACAGGAGTACTGAGGATGCCATCTCCACAGCATTACACTCCGCCCTTTCTCACCTGGACAGTAACAACAGCTATGTGAGGATGCTGTTTATTGACTTCAGTTCAGCCTTCAACACTGTCATTCCATCCAAACTGATCACTAAACTCAATCACCTGGGTATCAACACTTCTCTCTGTAATTGGATACTGGACTTTCTGACCAACAGACCCCAGTCTGTTCGGTTAGAGAACCACACCTCCTCAACCCTCATCCTCAACACAGGCGTGCCACAGGGCTGCGTGCTTAGTCCTCTTCTCTACTCCCTCTTCACCTACGACTGCACTCCTGTACATGGTTCAAACACCATTGTCAAGTTTGCAGACGACACAACGGTGATTGGCCTCATCAGTGACAACGATGAGTCGGCCTACAGAGAAGAGGTCCAGCACCTGGCGGTGTGGTGCGCCGACAACAACTTGGCTCTCAATACCACAAAGACCAAAGAACTCATTGTGGACTTCAGGAAGAAAGTTGGCACACACACCCCCATCCATATCAATGGGATGGAGGTTGAGCGTGTTGCCAGCTTCAAGTTCCTGGGTGTCCATATCTCCGATGACCTTTCTTGGACCCTTAACACCTCATCCATTATAAAGAAGGCACACCAGCGTCTCTTTTTTCTGAGGAGACTAAAGAAGGTCCACCTGTCTCCTCAGATTCTGGAGAATTTCTACCGCTGTACCATTGAGAGCATTCTCACAAACTGCATCTCAACATGGTACAGCAGCTGCTCTGTTGCCGACCGCAAAAGACTGCAGAGGGTGGTGAAAACTGCCCACCGCATCACTGGTTCCACTCTCCCCACAATTGAGGCTGTCCAGAGCAAGAGATGTCTGCGGAGGGCACGCAGCATCATCAAGGACAGCTCACACCCCAACAACAGTCTGTTTGCCCTCCTCCCTTCTGGGAGGCGCTACAGGGTCCTCCGTTCCCGTACCAGCAGGTTCAAGAACAGCTTCATCCCTGCGGCTGTCACCCTGCTGAACTCTGCTCCACGGGGGTAGCCCTCCCACCCCTTCTCACACCTCCCCCTGTAACTGTCCCCCCCCCCCCCCCCCCCCCCCCCTCCAACAACTGAACTCTTGCACTATACCTACTTCCCCCCCCCCCCCCCCCCCACCCTGGCTGACTGCCACTCACCCTCCTCTAGCCATTGTACATTTGCACTATACTTAACTTCACCCCTCCCCCCACCCTGGCTTGACTGCCACACACCCTCCTCCAGCCACTGATCATTTGCACTACACCTCATTCCTCCCCCCCTATACCTGGCTTGACTGCCACACACCCTCCTCCAGCCACTGAACATTTGCACCTTAATGTCTTTTTATAACTGTATCCACTTCACTGTATTACCTGTATTGATTGTACTTTACTACCTCATTCTCTTGATTTCACTTGTTACCATCAGTTTACTTTCACCTGCACTTTATATACTTATCATACCTCACTCTTAGCTCAATTGCTGCTATTCAATTTCTGTTTATATTACAATTCTGTGTCATATTCTAACTCTTACTGTACATATCATATTTATTCACTTAGTCCACCCTACATTTGCACATACTCTGCACTTTTATTGCTATTTGCACTTACTGGTTAGATGCTAAACTGCATTTCGTTATCTCAGTACTTGTACTCTGTATAATGACAATAAAGTTGAATCTAATCTAATCTAATCTAATCTAATGGGGCAACCACACACAGCGACACACACACATTACCTCATGGGGCAACCACACACAGCGACACACACACGTTACCTCATGGGGCAACCACACACAGCGACACACACACATTACCTCACAACACCACCTAATGACACGATCATGCCAGCACAGAGCCCAAGGGCAAACCTGAGGCTTACTGCTGAGGCTTACTGGTCAAGTTAAAGGACCAGTGATTCACTAAGACAATAATGACCACTAGTATTTTAACACACTAATTACAATAATCATGTCCGTTGGCTGTTTCGTTGCCATGGAGATGGGAGTCATGTTGGCATCTCCTCTTTTAACATTCTGCCTTCCCGCCACAAGGACAAACTGGTGATGTTGACTGACTGAAACACTAACCTAAGGTGGAGATGTTGGCTGATTCTCTGGTTGAAACACTCACCTGAGGTGGAGAAGTTGACTGATTCACTGGGTTCGCTGACCAGTTGGTCTCTACGCGTCAGCATCCGCAGGTCATAGAGGGAGTCCTGGGAGGAAGAGGGGAGAAAGTGGGGTTATTAACACGTCGCATTTCCTGCTCCTGAAGCCAGTAATGATAAGGCTGGTTAGCCTCAGCCAGGAGGTCCCTATTTCATACATCTCGCTCTCAGAATAAAACATGGAGGTGAGCAAGTATCCAAGGAAGGCATGATGCAACATGGAGAAGCAGCTGATCAAGTGCACAACTTGTGTGTGTGTGTGTGTGTGTGTGTGTGTGTGAAGTTGGTCATACCTTGTGAAACTGTTAGTATGTTTGATGAAGTTGGTCATTTAAGCAATATAGCACGAGTGGGAGTGGGGTAGGTAAGGGATAATCCCACGGGTGGTGTTCGGCCGTAGCCACCGAGGCCGCCAGGCCGAGTGGCGTAGGCAACAACACACGTGGGATTATCCCTTACCTACCCGACTCCCACGAGTGCTATATTGCTTTTATAAAACAATTCTACAGTCAACAAATTAACATTTCAACACGAAGTTATTGATTAAAAATGGTTTATTTCGCCATTGTTTCTCCGCAACAAAAAATAGTTCCATTGTCAACGTCTTGGTTTGGAATTTTAAAAACTTTGAATTAACGGTTATCATCAATGCGAATGTTTCATCGCGGAGTGATTTATTTTTAGCTGTGAAAAGTCCCGTAACTGTAGGTATGTTGAAGAATAATCTATAGCATGGAACGTCTCTCGTCCAATCAGAAACAGCTAAATTACGCGCTAGAACCCAATTGTTTTATAAACCTTGTTATACTGTAAGTGTGTGTGTGAAGTTGGTGATACCTTGTGAAACTGTAAGTGTGTGTGTGTGTGTGTGTGTGTGTGGGTGAAGTTGGTCATACCTTGAGCAGGCCCAGCACCAGCATGTCAGTGCTGTTGGCGTCGATAGTCCCATTCATGGTCACCCACTTCCCCCCCTCAAGCCGAGCCTGCAGGACGAAGCTTGTGATTGGTAGAGATTCCGCTGGGGGCGGGACCCACTGCAGGAGGATGCCCTCTGAGGTGCGATTGACTGACAGCGATGTGGGAGGAGCTAGCGCTGCTACCGGGGACACCACAGTGGGCGGGTCTGTGGGAGGGGCTGGAGATGATGACCAAACAAACAAAAACACAAACAAACAAACAAACAAACATCAGGATGAGCACAGACCTCGGGGTTAAACCAGACTGAACATGAGAACTGAAGGGATCATCTGGGTTGATTCATCCAAAGTCCACTACCAGCATCCAGAGTTGGGTTTTTTATTTACTGCAATACACCACAGATGCACTAGAGGGCGGTAAAGAGCTGATAGAGTAAGCAGGCTACTGATCTATCATCCTGATGGTGACAGTCTTGCTTTCATGGATGAAACTCCTGCTGACCTGTGATTCTGACACTGTCTCTGTGCTCACTGACCTGTGGTTCTGACAGCGGTTCTGAGCTCACTGAGCTGTGGTTCTGACGGTGTCTCTGTTCTCACTGACCTGTGGTTCTGAAAGCGGTTCTGTGCTCACTGACCTGTGGTTCTGACGGTGACGATCTCGCTGAATGGGCCTGAGCCCAGCTTGTTCTGGGGCAGCACGCTGAACTGGTAGCTGGTTCCGGCCAGCAGCCCCTTCACCAGCAGGTTGGTTTTGGACGTGGGCACCGTCAGAGACTGCCACTCGTGCTTGCCCCGCGCCGTGGGCTTCACCCTGGAGTCGGGGCGGGGGGGGGGGGGGGGGAAGAGCAAGACTGTAAGTTACAGAATTCCCAACATCACAACATCCATACAGCAAATTACTTTGGCCCTGATCTGGCTCTGATCCGAGCCTGTGTTTGCTTTGATCCGGCCCTGATCTGGCCTTGATCTGGCTCTGATCGGCCTTGATCTGGCTCTGATCGGCCCTGATCGGCCCTGATCTGGGCCTGATCTGGGTAAGAGTGGGTCCTCACCAGACGGTAAGTTACAGAATTCACAACATCACAATATCCATACAGCAAATTACTTTGGCCCTGATCTGGCCCTGATCCGGCCCTGATCTGTGTAAGAGTGGTTCCTTACCAGACTGTGAACTTCTGAGTGTATCCTCCGTCGAAGCCGGGCTCCCACGACACGTTGGCCTGGTGCATCTCAGGCGAGACGGACACGGAGGACACGCTGTGGGGACTCGTACCTGAGGACAGAAAAGTCA
>NC_137913.1:8172832-8180332 GCF_963457725.1 Sprattus sprattus | reverse complement strand
GAGATTTATGGAGAAGATAAGAAAACACTCCAACTCCAATTACTGAGGCATCCTGACAGCAAGATGAAGGAGACCTAACACCAGATCACACACACATCACACATCACACACACACACACACACACACACACATATCACACACACACACACACGGGGCAGTGCCTGCCCAAACCTCAAACACATCACATACACACATCACACACACAGGGCAGGGCCTGCCCACACATCACACTCACACATCACACACACAGGGCAGTGCCTGCCCACAACATCACACACACGCACACATCACACACACACACACACATGGCAGGGCCCAGGCTTCACTCTCTACCTTGATGGGGCCTTGTGCTCCTCCGCTGGGGCACCATCTTTTCTCCAGGAGATGGTGGGTTTGGGGTTGCCATGGGCACCACAGCTCAGGATGATGGGGTCTCCCAGCAACACCTCACTAGAGAGGGGGGCGTCTTTATGAAGGCAGGGGGCGCTGGGGAGGGGTGCAAAATGTCCACACATCATCAACTGTCAGAAACTAGAAAATACATATAGCCACTCATTCATTCTGGAGCACAGGAACAGTCAGGTGAACAGCGCAGGAAGAGTCAGGTTAACCACACACACACACACACACACACACACACACACACACACACACACACACACACACACACACACACACACACACACACACACACATACACTCCCACATACTGGCTTAACACAGGGCTTAGCACAGGAACAGTCAGGTGAACAGCGCTGGAACTGTCAGGTGAGCACACACACACATCACAACACACACACACACAGACCACACACACACACACACACAGGGGCTTCTCCATCAATGGGGCGTTATTTCAGAGCTGTAATAAGAGCTTCACTCAAGCAGCCTCATTGTGAAGGTGCAGCACTCCCACACTGGCTTAACCCAGCACACACACACAAACACACACACACACACACACACACACACACACACACACACACACACTCACACTCACCTTACACTCACACTCACACTCACACTCACACTCACACTCACACTCACACACACACTCTCACACACACTTACACACTCAGTCACAATAACACACTGACACACACATACACTCTCTTTCTTACACACACACACTCCCACATACTGGCTTAACCCAGCACTAAATGCACACACACAAACGCCTCCCAAACAAACACACACACACACATACACTCCTACATACTGGCTTGACACAGGGCTCACACATACACACACAAACACACACACACAGTCACACACACACACACGCACCACACACACACACACTCCCACATACTGGCTTAACATAGCGTGCAATGCACACACAGATTCTCTCTCTCTCACTCACTCACACACACACACACACACTGTCCTTCACTCTCTTGCTCACAAACACACAGACACACACACACATACACAGAGGGGTGATGAGTCTCTCCTCTGTGCTTCTGTAACCAGAGTGTGTAAGAGAGGGGTTCCTCACACACTCCTGTTTAGCACCCCTGGGCTTGTGTGTGTGTGTGTGTGTGTGTGTGTGTGTGTGTGTGTGTGTGTGTGTGTGTGTGTGTGTGTGTGTGTGTAAAGTATGAATGAGATGAACACAAAGGCTTAGTGTCGAATTGAGTGTTAATGTGTGATTTCAGCTTGCAGGCAACAGGTGGAGGAGTGTGAAAGAATGAGACTGAGCCCACGGGAGTGTGTGTCTACACACAGAGACCACGTGTGTGTGTGTGTGTGTGTGTGTGTGTGTGTGTGTGTGTGTGTGTGTGTGTGTGTGTGTGTGTGTGTGTGTGTGTGTGTGTGTTTGAGATTGTGTTTTTGAAAGAGAAGTGTGTGTTCATGATGAGTGAACCTAAGGGAGTGTGTGTTTTATGCACAGAGAGTCAGTGGAGGTGTGTTTGTGGAAAAGGGGTGTGTGTTGATGATGAACGCGTTGGGTGGAGAGTTTTGGCGTGTGGAGGTGTGTTTGTAGGGAGAGGAGTGTGTGTCTAAACCCACAGTGAACCTGCAGGGGAGTGGGAGTGTGTGTTTATACACAGCGGGAGTGTGTGTTCATACACAGCAGGTGCAAGTGAGTTTGATGATGAGCTTGCTGGGTGTGTGTGTCATGTGTGTGATGCTGTGCTTGTTGGTTGTGTGTATGTGTGTGTGTGTGTGTGTGTGTGTGTGTGGTGTGTGTGATGATGTGTGTGTGTGTGTGTGTGTGTGTGTGTGTGATGATGTGCGTGTGTGTGTGTGTGTGTGTGTGTGTGTGTGTGTGTGTGTGTGTGTGTGTGTATGTGATGAAGAGCTTGTTGGATGGGGGTGTGTTAATCTGAGGGTGGAACTCGCTGGAAAAACTTTACTGTTGCCAAGGGAAACACTCAATGGAGGAGTTGAGGTGACAGACATACTATCAGTGCCCAATCACATCTGCCCCTTTCCATGAACCTTATCTCACACACGCACACGCCCTCGCACACAAACACACACACACATAAACACGCAGCATACACACACAAACACACACATACACGAACACACACAAATTCACACAAAACACGCAGCTCACACACACAAACACAAACACACACCCACACACAAACACAAACACACACCAACACACACATACCCACACCCACATGCAGTATTCACAAAGACACATACACCACCCCCCTATACACACACACCTGTCCTCATTCTCAATTAGACACTGACAGGGTGTTCCTAGCATTGGATAGCAAAACATGGACCAGTCTAGCGAGTGTGCAGGTGTGTGTCACTGAAGAAGTCCTGCCACTGTGTCTACTACCTCTATGTGTGTGGGGGTGTGTGTGTGTGTGTGGGGGGGGGGGGGGTGTCTGCTTCTGTGTCTGCTACCTGAGTGTGAATGTCTACTACCTCTCTGTGTGTGTGTGTGTGTGTGTGTGTGAGGGGGGGGGGGGGGGGTCAGCTCCCTGTGTGTGTGTGTGTGTGTGTGTGTGTGTGGTGTGTGCGTCTCTACCTGTGTTTGTGTGTGTATGTGTGCGTGTGTGTCTTCTACCCTTTGAAGGAAACTTCACACTTCACACACTCTGCAGTGTTCATCATCACTCTCCCCCACATCACCACAGCCCTTCAGCTTCATGACCCTGTGATTCATGGCATATTCTGCTGCTGCAGTTCGTCAATAGGACTCTCAGTGGCGAGACAGAGTGTGTGTGTGTGTGTGTGTGTGTGTGTGTGTGTGTGTGTGTGTGTGTGTGTGTGAAGTTAGGTGAAGTAAGATCAATCACTGTGTGGTTGAGTGTGTGATGACTGTGCCTGGTTTGTGTGAGGTTCTTGTGGTGTCTGGTGAGTGTGTGTGTGTGTGTGTGTGTGTGTGTGTGTGAGCACAGGTAAATGCCCTACATGTGCGTGTGTGTGTGTGTGGGCTGGGGTGTGTGGGTTACCTGTGATAGATAGAAAGGTCCAGGTGCCGTTCAGGAACTCGTCCGATGGCTGGTCCAGGAGGAGGATGCGGCACTCGAACCAGCCCTCGTCCTCCAGGGTGAGGTCCTCTATCAGCAGCGACGCCCCCTGGGACAGAGAAACGCGTCCTGGGGAGAGAGAGAGGTAGGGGGGTTGTTATTCTGTGTCAGGGATAATGTATAGTAACGCTCACATTAGTATTCTAAGTAAGGGATAATGTGTAGTAACGCTCACATTAGTATTCTAATTAAGGGATAATGTATAGTAACGCTCACACTAGTATTCTTAGTAAGGGAGAATGTATAGTCCGCTGGTCATTCTTAAATAAATCCCGACGGGACGGACAAGACCCCAACGCGCAGCAGAGGCTGCCAAAATGACATTTCTCCAAAATAACTCTTTTTGAATTATTTTTTAGAGAACTTGAGAGAAGTATCGGGTGTTGCATAGCTGCATAGTTGCATGCATACTACTTGCTGAATATAATAAATATATTTTAAAAACATTGTAAATTGCAGCAATCATTATGGCAGGGGTCACCATTAAGAAATATCGGACCTCTGAACGTTGGGATGGCCCATTTAATATCGGACCTCTGAACGTTGGGACGGCCCATTTAATATCGGAACTCTGGACGTTGGGACGGCCCATTTAATATCGGAACTCTGGACGTTGGGACGGCCCATTTAATATCGTAACTCTGAACGTTGGGACGACCCGTTTAATTCACTGGCATTCTGAAGAGCAGTATAATAACGCACATAAAAGCAGCATTGGAACTGCAACGTATAATTATTATAATTATGCACGAGTACCAGATGCAACAGAAGGAAAAAAACACGAGAGAGGCGAGTGTGTGCACGTGCGCACGTGCGTGTGTCTGTGTGCGTGCGTGCACGTGTGTGTCTGCACGTGTGGGTGTCTGTGTACGTATATGTGTAGGTCTCTGTGTAGGCATGCGCCTGCAGGGGTTCTGTCTAGACCCAAAATGAGAGCCTTTCAGACTGGTTAGACTGTGTAGCAGCTTATTTTCCAAAGAGCGAGACACAGTTTTGTTGTGTTTATTCATGACTACGTTAATAAGGGCCTTCCACTGTGAATGTTCCTCTCACCTTTCAGACAAACAGCACTGAAGTATTTTAATCCCATTTCTTCCCCCAAGATAGAAACTCAAGTGTTTTATCACACACATACACACACACACACACACACACACACACACACACACACATACACACAAAGAATGAGGAAAAGATTCCTTTTCAAAGGTAAACATCTACAAGCCTTTCAGGAGATAATCAGCACAGTAACACCTCAGACATCACTGCCTATTAGTCTCCACACTATCAGCTCCACAGAGATAAGAGGCCCAGGCTGACAGCTGGGAGCCCAGGTAAACAGAGAGGAAGACAGGTACAGAAGAGAGAGAGAGACGTGTGTGTGTGCGTGTGCGTGTGCGTGTGCGTGTGCGTGTGCGTGTGCGTGTGTGTGTGTGTGCGTGTGCGTGTGTGCGTGTGCGTGTGCGTGTGTGTGTGAGTGTGTGTGTGTGTGTGTGAGTGTGTTTCTGTGTTCAGCTGGGGCATGTATACAGAGAGGAAGACAGTAGAGATACATAAGATACATACATAAGACAGAGTGAGACAGCAGAGAGAGAGAGAGAGAGAGAGAGAGAGAGAGAGAGAGAGTCCGTAAAGAGACAGAGTGCGACAGCAGAGAAATGTAAATGCTGGTCTCATCCACTAGCTCAGCCCTGAGCCCTGATGAACTCTGTGATGAAACTGAGGGGCAAAAGATGAGGTCAGAGGATATCACTCTCACAAACTGACCTAATACACAACCTCTGAGTGTGTGTGTGTGAGCTCTCTCTTTATCTGGAGAAAAACTCTGAGTGTGTGTATGTGAGCTCTCTTCATCTGGAGAAAGACTCTGAGCGTGTGTATGTGAGCTCTCTCTTCATCTGAGTGTGTGTATGTGAGCTCTCTCTTCATCTGAGTGTGTGTGTGTGAGCTCTCTTCATCTGGAGAAAGACTCTGAGTGTGTGTGTGAGAGCTCTCTCTATCTGGAGAAAGACTCTGAGTGTGTGTGTGTGAGCTCTCTCTTCATCTGGAGAAAGACCAGTGCTCAGTACACTGATAACCATCATTAAGAACCCCCCCCCCCCCCCCCCCCCCCCCCTGAAGCTGACTGATTGGCTGGCTGATGACTAATGACTGACAGGTGGCTGACGAAGCCCAGGTGAGGTCAGTGGGGTGAGCAGGTAGGATGAGAGGCCGAGGAGAGAAGAGTCTGGAACAGGAGCCGTGATTCAGACACACACTGGTTTCGCTACATCTATACACTATACACACTATGCACACACACACAGACATACACACACACACACACGCACACGCATGCACACACACACATACACACAAACACAAAAAAACACACACACACACACCCACCCACACACACACACAGACACACACACACGCACACACACGCATGCACACACACACATACACAAAAAAACACACACACACACACACACACACACACACACACACACACATACACAAAAAAACACACACACACACACACACACACACACACACACACACACGCATGCACACACACACATACACACAAAAAAACACACACACTCACACACACACACACACACACACACACACACACACACACACACACACACACACATACACACAAAAAAACACACACACTCACACACACACACACACACACACACACACACACACACACACACACACACCCACACAGGGACCTCCCCTGTCTAGAGTTGACCCATCTCAGACATGCAGGCATCCAAGCTCAGGGAGATGAGCACGTTTCAGTCATTCCCAAAGCCACTGTGGAATGCCAAAGCGGAGAGTGGCGGCCGGGACTCTCTGGAATGTGAGGGACTTCCAGAGCGCTCTCTGGGGTCTGGAAGTGGAGCGCTGCGGGTCCGCGCGGAACCCTACCATGGAATGTGTGTGGAAGAGCATGAATGGAACTCTGTGGCGGAATGAGAGGTGCATGGAGTTTAGGGCTGGAAGGAGACAGAGTAGGAGAGATCGGGAGCAGGCAGGAATGTGTTCCCATGAGATCCGGAGCAGAAATGTGTTCCCATTTTCCCCTCAGGAGGAGCCAGGCATGGACAGTGGCATCGGGACAAACTCACAGCTGTTAACCAGTTTACAGACTCATCATGATCACAGCTGCTACAGGGTCTAACCAGTCTAACCAGTCTACAGACTCACAGCTGCTACACAGTCTAACCAGCCTACACAGTCTACAGACTCACAGCTGCTACAGGGTCTAACCAGTCTACACAGTCTACAGACTCACAGCTGCTACAGGGTCTAACCAGTCTAACCAGCCTACACAGTCTACAGACTCACAGCTGCTACACAGCCTAACCAGTCTACACAGTCTACAGACTCACAGCTGCTACAGGGTCTAACCAGCCTACACAGTCTACAGACTCACAGCTGCTACAGGGTCTAACCAGTCTACACAGTCTACAGACTCACAGCTGCTACAGGGTCTAACCAGTCTAACCAGCCTACACAGTCTACAGACTCACAGCTGCTACACAGCCTAACCAGTCTCTACACAGTCTACAGACTCACAGCTGCTACAGGGTCTAACCAGTCTACACAGTCTACAGACTCACAGCTGCTACACAGTCTAACCAGTCTACACAGTCTACAGACTCACAGCTGCTACACAGCCTAACCAGTCTACACAGTCTACAGACTCACAGCTGCTACAGGGTCTAACCAGTCTACACAGTCAACAGACTCATAGCTGCTACAGGGTCTAACCAGCCTACACAGTCTACAGACTCACAGCTGGTACACAGTCTAACTAGTCTACACAGTCTACAGACTCATCAGACTCACAGGTGCTTCACAGTCTACACATAAACTTGCTGGTCAGACTGTGTGGTAGCCATGAGTCTGATGAGTCTGGTTAGACTGGTTAAACTGTGTAGACTGTGTAGACTGGTTAAACTGTATTGCATCTGTGAGTCTGTAGACTGGCTAGAC
>NC_137913.1:8162832-8165332 GCF_963457725.1 Sprattus sprattus | reverse complement strand
CACACACACACACACACACACACACACACACACACACACACACACACACACACACAAACACCACACACCATCAGCACTGAACAGAGAGAACACACCAACAGAACAGAAAGAACACACACATCACACACACACACCACACCATCAAGCACTGAGCAGAGAGCACACACACCCTGCAGCAGTGAGTTCAGTGCGCTCTTAGGCAGAAACACCAAACGAGTGCAGCAAACACTGATCCCAGAGCAGAGCATGTAAACACACCCAGATCTCCCCCGTGCGAGGTCACACACAGATCTCCCCCCCCACACACACACACACACACATGTAAACACACCCAGATCTCCCCCAATGTGAGGTCACACACAGATCTCCCTCCACGCAAGGACACACCCAGATCTCCCCCCACATGAGGACACACACACACACACACACACACACACACACACACACACACACACACACACACACACACACACACACACACACACACACACACACACACACACACACACACACACACACACACACACACATGTAAACACACACAGATCTCCCTCCATGCAAGGACATACCCAGAACTCCCCCCACGTGAGGACGCGGTGCACCGGACCTGCAGCCATATGGCCAGCTGGCACATTTCAGCATCCAGCTACACTTCCTACGGAGTCTGTTCCGCTCTCTTTCTTTCTCCGTCTCTTTTCTCCTCTGCTCTCTCTCCCTCTTTTTGACCCTCCCTCTCTCTTTCTCTGTGTCTTTCTCTTCTGCTCTCTCTCCCTCTTTTTGACCCTCCCTCTCTCTTTCTCCCTCTCTGTTACACTTTCTCTCTGTATATCTCTCGCCCCTCTGGATACTCCATTCTCTGTCCCTGCCTTTCACTCCCTCAGACTCTCTGGGTCTTTCTCCCTCCTTCTCTCCCACTCCCCCACCTTTCTCTCTTTCTTTCTTTCTTTCTTTCTTTCTTTCTTTCTTTCTTTCTTTCTTTCTCTCTGCCTCTCTCTCAGGTGCAGCCCTGCTGTGGAATGGGATCCCTGCACACACACACACATACACACACACACACACACACACACACACACATGGGATCCCTACACACACACACACACACACACACACACACACACACACACACACACACACACACACACACACACACACACACACACACACACATGGGATCCCTACACAAAGGAGCTCAGCACAAAGGCCCCCTCTTAGCCCCTCAGGTGACCGGAAGAAAAAAGGACTTTCTTAGACACTTCAGCAGCAACAGTTCTGGAACCTTTTCATGAGCCACAGATATACCCACAAAGCCCACATAGAGCCCATTCATACTTTCATTCATAGTGATAGTGACATCATTCTGAACACAAGATAACACCAGTAACCCATATCATCAATAACCTATAGACAATATCCCTGAACCCATTCATAGATCACAGACAACACCAATAACCCATATCATTAATAACCTATATATACCCACATCCCTGAACCCATTCATAGAACACAGACAACATCAGTAACCTATACAGCATACATCCCTGAACCCATTCATAGAACACAGACAACACTAATAACTCATAAAGCCAACATCCCTGAACCCATTCATAGAACACAGACAACATCAATAACCGATATCATCAATAACCTACATAGCCCACATCCCTGAGCTCATCCATAGATCACAGACAACACTAATAACTCATATAAACCACATCCCTGAACCCATTCATAGATCACAGACAACACCAATACCCTATATAGCCCATATCCCTGAACCCATTCATAGATCACAGACAACACCAATAACCCATATCATCAATAACCTATATAGCCAATATCCCTGAACCCATTCATAGATCACAGACAACATCAATAACCCATATCATCAATAACCTATATAGCCAATATCCCTGAACCCATTCATATATCACAGACAACATCAATAACCCATATCATCAATAACCTATATAGCCAATATCCCTGAACCCATTCATAGATCACAGACAACACCAATACCCCATATCACCAATACCCTATAGCCCATATCCCTGAGCTCATCCATAGTCTCCTTCACAGTGAAAGTGACACCATCTGAACTCTAACCACACCAGGCATGTGCATGTCCTCTGGTTACGTGTCCATATCCTTCTGCTCGCTCCTGGTTCTCTCTTCTCCTTCTTTCCTCCCTTCCCTTCTGTCCCTCCATCTCCCCACCTCTCTATTTCTCTGTCCCTCTATCTCTCCACCTCTCTATCTCTCTGTCCCTCCATCTCTCCACCTCTCTATTTATCTGTCTCTCCATGTCTCTAACCCTCTATCTCTCTGTCCCTCCATCTCTCTACCTCTCTATTTCTCTGTCCCTCTATCTCTCCACCTCTCTATCTCTCTGTCCCTCCATCTCTCCACCTCTCTATTTATCTGTCTCTCCATGTCTCTAACCCTCTATCTCTCTGTCCCTCCATCTCTCTACCCCTCTATTTCTCTCTCTCCATCTCTCCAG
>NC_137913.1:8147832-8157832 GCF_963457725.1 Sprattus sprattus | reverse complement strand
GCTGTAAACAACCCAATGTTCCTGACCTCCATTTAACATTCACGTCCTCCGCCATGACAACCCACAACCCATTTCATTTACATTTCATCATTTAGCAGACGCTTTTATCCAAAGCGACTTACAAGGATGTATACACATTTTACATTTTCACTGATGGCACACTGCACATCAGGAGCAATTAGGGGTTCAGTATCTTGCTCAAGGATACTTCGACAGGGAATCGCACTAGCAACCTTCTGATTACTAAACGACTTCTCTACCTCCTGTACCACTGTCGCCCATACCCGCGATAGAGACACACAGAGGAGCAGGTCAGAGACACACAGATCAGAAGGGTAGAGACACACAGATCAGAAGGGTAAAAACACACACACACAGATCAGAAGGGTAGACACACACACAGATGATCAGGTCAGAGACACACACACACACACACACACACACACAGGCTAATCTATGGCAGCTCACCTTTATAGTTGGGGTGCACGCGAGGGGTGTACACCCCAAACTTGATGAGGATGGGCACGTTGTAGCCAAGGCGAACCCACTCCACCACGTGTAGGGGTAACAGGTTGGGGGTGGTGGCACCCTGAGAGGGGGGGGTGAGACTGCAGCTGAGCTCCGCGGACCCCCCCACCCGGGCCCGCACCACCGGGGCAGCAGGCTGGGAGTTACCTGGCAACCACAGACAAGATTAGCCCTCCAGGAACATGAGCATAGGCAAACACCATAAACATGACTTAGAGCTATGAACAGTGACATAAGCATGACTTAGAGCTATGAACAGTGACATTAGCGTGACTTAGAACTATGAACAGTGACATAAGCATGACTTAGAGCTATGAACAGGGACATTAGCGTGACTTAGATCTATGAACAATGACATAAGCATGACTAAGAGCTATGAACAGTGACATAAGCGTGACTTAGAGCTATGAACAGTGACATAAGCATGACTTAGAGCTATGAATAGTGACATAAACATGACTTAGAGCTATGAATAGTGACATAAGCGTGACTTAGGGCTATGAACAGTGACATAAACATGACTTAGAGCTATGAACAGTGACATAAACATGACACAGAGATATGAACAGTGACATAAGCGTGACATAGAGCTATGAACAGTGACATAAGCATGGCACATAAGCATGTGTGTGTGTGTATTTGCGTGTGTGGGGGGGGTGCGTGTGTGTGTTTGTGTGTGTGTGTGTGTGTGTGTGTGTGTGTGTGTGTGTGTGTGTGTTTGTGTGTGATTACTAAAGCAGCCCTGGCTTGAGCGTGTGGATGCGCATTCCCAGACGAGAAGTGGCGTAAACACATCCTTTTGTTTGGCAGCAGGAGGACCCAGTCTATAGGTCCCTCAACAACACACACCACACACACACACACACACACACACACACACACACACACACACACACACACACTACACGCTGGCTTCAGCTCAGCGGAGGACTGACAGGACACCAGAGACTGGGCCAAAGAGGGGGGAGTGTGTTTGTGTGTGTGAGAGAGAGGGGGGTTATTAAGAAGAGAAAAAGAGAGACGGATATTAAGAATCAGAGCGAAAGGGGTTTGAGGGGGGAGGGGGAGAGCGAGAGAATGAAAGAGAGAGTGGAGAGTGGGAGAAAGTGAGAGTGAGAGAGAGGGAGAGGCTTAACACTTGTTTATTTAAACACTGTATATCTCTTTCACACATGATTAAACCACTAAAGTGAGAGAAAGAGAATGAGAGAGGGAGAGACAGGGATAAGAAGAGAGTGTGAGAGAGAAAGAGAGAGGGAGAGAATGAGAGAGGGAGAAAGAGAGAGAGTTGTAGAATGAGAGAAGGAGATAGAGTAAAAAGAAGAGAGTGTGAGAGAGCAAGAGAGAGTGAGAGAATAAGATAGGGAGAAAAAGAGAGAGTTGTAGAAAGAGAGAAGGAGAGAGTAAAAAGAAGAGAGTGTGAGAGAGCAAGAGAGAGTGAGAGAATGAGAGAGGGAGAAAGAGAGAGAGTTGTAGAATGAGAGAAGGAGAGAGAGTAAAAAGAAGAGAGTGTGAGAGAGCAAGAGAGAGTGAGAGAATAAGATAGGGAGAAAAAGAGAGAGTTGAAGAAAGAGAGAGGGAGAGACAGGGAGAAGAAGAGAGTGTGAGAGAGAAAGAGAGAGTGAGAGAATAAGATAGGGAGAAAAAGAGAGAGTTGAAGAAAGAGAGAAGGAGAGAGAGTAAAAAGAAGAGAGTGTGAGAGAGAAAGAGAGAGTGAGAGAATAAGAGAGGGAGAAAAAGAGAGAGTTGTAGAAAGAGAGAAGGAGAGAGAGTAAAAAGAAGAGAGTGTGAGAGAGCAAGAGAGAGTGAGAGAATGAGAGAGGGAGAACAAGAGAGAGTTGTAGAAAGAGAGAGGGAGAGACAGGGAGAAGAAGAGAGTGTGAGAGAGAAAGAGAGAGTGAGAGAATAAGAGAGGGAGAAAAAGAGAGAGTTGGAGAGACAGGGAGAAGAAGAGAGTGTGAGAGAGAAAGAGAGAGTGAGAGAAAGAGAGAGGGAGAAAAAGAGTGAGAGAATGAGAGAGTCAGAGACCATATGAGGGAGACAGACAGTAAATCAATCAATCTGCACTGGACACAAGCCTGCATGTTCACACACGCACTACATACACACACTACACACACACCATCAGATTTAGGCAAAACTTAAATCAGCTCATCTCCTTATGCGCAAGCACACATGCACACACACACACACACACACACACACACAGACACACACACACACACACACACACACACACACACACACACACACACACACACAAACACACACCCCTTTCCAATCTTCTCAATTTGGACAAGTTGGACTGGGCTGTCGAGTGGAGGGCTTTGACCTTTGACCTCTGGTTTCATGGCCAGGGCTCATCAGGCCTGCTATTGAGCTGAGGGTTTTGACCTCTGACCTCTGGAGGGGCAGGACCAGCGTTCTGTCTAGCATCATCAGGCCCCCTTCAGGCTGCAGCCACCAATCACGTTACAGACACCTGGGCCACCAATCACGTTACAGACACCTGGGCCACCAATCACATTACAGACACCTGGGCCACCAATCACGTTACAGACACCTGGGCCACCAATCACGTTACAGACACCTGGGCCACCAATCACGTTACAGACACCTGGGCCACCAATCACGTTACAGACACCTGGGCCACCAATCACGTTACAGACACCTGGGCCACCAATCACGTTACAGACACCTGGGCCACCAATCACGTTATAGACACCTGGGCCACCAATCAAGTTACAGACACCTGGGCCACCAATCACGTTACAGATACCTGGGGCCACCAATCACGTTACAGATACCTGGGGCCACCAATCACGTTACAGATACCTGGGGCATGGCTGCCCTCTATGCTGCCACAGCTGTCTGTCTGACCCATGGCCTGTCTCTCTTCTCTATCCTCTGCCAGACCTGACTGTCTGCCCCATGGTCCGTCCCTCTCCCCTATGCTGCCACACTTGTCTGTCTGAGCCATGGCCTGTCTCTCTTCTCTATGCTGCCACACTTGTCTGTTTGACCCATGGCCTGTCTCTCTCCCCTATGCTGACATGTCTGTCTATCTCCTCTACAGACAACACAGACAGACAGACAGACAGACCAGACAAGGGCAGACAGACAGACAGGCATCACATCACAGGGCACAGCAAGAAACAGACAGACAGCCAGGTATGATACAGGAGACAGCCAGGTATGATACAGGAGACAGACAGGTGGCAGCATTGAGGAGTTGGACGAAATTTATACTACTCAGATTTCACGGAGTGGGACACAGGGATTGCCTCTCCGATTTTAACCACTCCCTCTCCGAGCCCGCTGTCGTGCGCCTCCTAATTTTTCTAACTATCCCGTACGAGTCTCGGATACCACTTGGCTGTGATTGGTCCGCTAACCCTACTGTTCTGGCAGTGAATTGTTTTCAGCACCCACAGCCTTCGGAGTACTATAAATTCAAAATAACGATTTCATATGAAAACGGCCATCTGTCCATATTGGAGTCGGAGTAGTATAAATTTCGCTTTACAACTGTCTCCTCTTGGCTGCCATGACTGTCTGTTTCCTCTATCATACCTGTTTGTGCACTCTGTGATATGCTGTCTGTCTCTCTGTCTGTGCCCTCTGTGAGATGCTGTCTGTCTCTCTGTCTGTGCCCTCTGTGAGATGCTGTCTGTCTCTCTGTCTGTGCCCTCTGTGATATGCTGTCTGTCTCTCTGTCTGTGCCCTCTGTGAGATGCTGTCTGTCTCTCTGTCTGTCTGTCTGTCTGTCTGGCTCTCTTTGCCCTCTGTGAGATGCTGTCTGTCTCTCTGTCTGTGCTGTCTGTCTGTGCCCTCTGTGTTATGCTGACTGTGTCCCCCTCTGTCCTACTCTCTCCCCCTAATCTCACATCTGAGCCCTCTCTGATGGAGGGAGCCCCCCCCCCCCCCACTCTCCCTGGCGTCCCTTGCATGGTCTGTAACCTATATCCTCTGACCATCTACCCCTAGGACACCCCCCCAAAGGCAGAGAGGGGGGCTCCTTAATCCTAGGCTGATCTAAATCCGGATTTGTTTCATATTTTTGGGTTTTTAGGCCATCCACCACCGGGGTCTTTACTACAAGCAGGGTCTCTCAGGCCATCCAACCGGGTCTTTCCTACACACAGGGTCCCTCCTTACACACCCCCTCTCCCCCCGTCTGTCTTACTTTTCCCTGGGCTGCATCATTTACAGACCCCCCCTCTGCCCCCGACCCCTGTGGATTAAAGAGCCCCCCCTCAGGTCGCCCCATTTACAGAACCCCTGATCTTCACCTCAGGCCTGTAGTTTAAAGGGAGGTGTTTAACTCCTCAGGCCTGTAGTTTAAAGGAGGGGTGTTTAATCCTCAGGCCTGTAGTGTTACAAATACGAGGAACACACACCCCAGTGCTCTGGCGTAACACGCATGAGGAACACACACCCCAGTGCTCTGGTGTTACACACACAAGCAACACACACCCCAGAGATCTGGTGTTACACACACACACACACACACACACCCCAGTGCTCTGGCGTAACACACATGAGGAACACACACCCCAGTGCTCTGGCCTTACACACATGAGGAACACACACCCCAGAGCTCTGGCGTTACACACATGAGGAACACACACCCCAGTGCTCTGGCCTTACACACATGAGGGCTGTATAAATGGAAGCTGATAAACCAACTGGATACATTAGAGCAGGGGGCTGTCAAACAGAAGGGGGTCATGGAGAAAAGAACATATCAGAGAAAAGGGAGATGAGTCAGAATAGAAGGATTAAGGAAATGTGAGTGTGTGTGTGTGTTTGTTTGTACTCACCCACCAGCATGATGTGTGTGTTAATGAGTGTGTGTGTGTGTGTGTGTGTGTGTGTTTATGAGTGTGTGTCAGTGATTCTTGAGACAAGGGACAAAACAGGTTTTGATTTTCCCAAAAAATATTTGGATAACTTCCAAAATACATGATTACATTTATGTCAAATTAAGTTTTGTCTATCCAAACATGTTTTGGTTCAACCTCCCAGTTGTAGATTTTTTATGTTAATTGAATGTTTGCTGGGTCAGCACTTGATTTTTGTCAACTCCATCATGAACATAAATATGCTTATGGAAATTATTTTAACTGATCTTATCAGAAATATTTTCACTTATTAGTTTTCCCAGTTCCCCTTATAATATACACAGGTCTTTAAATCATTAAAAACTAAAGTTTAGAGCCAAAGAAATCAGTGTTTAATGAGTAGAATTGAAATCATATCACGAATTACATTTGTCTTTAACCTTCAGATTTAACAGAGACATTTTTAAGCATTAAAAATACATATCTACATTGGAAATGTGTTAATCTTTGAAAAAATATCCTTCAAGGAATGAAACAGATACCATTTAATAAAAAAAACTATAAAAAATATATCTGAAGGAGTTGACACTCTATATCTAAACTAGATATAATTCGACACATGAAACTTAAATAGCAATAAAAATGCATAGGAAGTGATATTTTTGTTATAAACAACATTAAAATGATTAAATTGGACACTAAGATGGCCTTAGTCAACACCATCAGAGAAAGTCAACACCATCAGACACAAATTTTGATGGTGTTTGATGGTGTTTTGATGGTGTTGACGCCTGATGGTGTTGACAAAAAAAGTACATTTCTCCTTATATCACACAAGATTCTCACAGGAGCCATCTTGTTTATCATCTGTTGATCATGGTCCAGCCAATCTATATAAATAAACACTAGATTGCAGAACATTTTACTCTAATGTTGACTCTTTAGCCATTTTGGAGTTGATGCGCTATGGTTGTGACATGTGCATATTAGTAAATAGATATGAAAAACAAAGTATTATTAAAAACTTACCAGACCTCAAATTTTCTCATGTCACCAGGAAGACCAAGGAGGAAGGAAAGGGGTCCTTTGAGTTAAAGCTGCACTAAATTATTCCTGATTTTTTCCCCAATTTAAAAAAGTCTGATGGTGTTGACGAAAACTCTGGACACATGTTCAACTGACCAGAAAGTACATTCAAAATGTTTCAAAATATATATTTTTAATGTTTGTGAAATAAATACTATGTTATTTACATATGATATAGATAAAGTTCAATTTTATATCACTTTTCAGACTTTTTAAAGCATTGGAGTGTGATGTGACCTGCTTTCGGACATGGGTTTTTGTAGGTACTGGTCACATATCATATCATAAAGAATAAAAACTAAATGTTAGACAACAACAAAACACACTTTGTTGTGCTACCCTTGTCCTGTTGATGAGTTTGGTGAGGCTTTTAAAATATATTACGTACATTTTAAGATAAAAAAACTGTGATTTATGTCACGGACATGTTTTGTCCCAGGTCTCAAGAATCACTGGTGTGTGTGTGTGTTTATGAGTGTGTATGTTTGTGTGTGTGTGTGTGTGTGTGTGTGTGTGTGTGTGTGTGTGTGTGTGTGTGTGTGTGTGTATCAGTACTCACCCAGCAGGCAGAGGACAGCAGCAGCAGTGATAGCCAGAGCCCAGAGTCTCTCCAGTCCCATGGCCAACGTCACACCGTAACGTTCATCCCCCCACCTGCAATGCAAACACACACTTTAGTTTAGCTTTTAGTACACTCACACACCTCAGATATGATCAGTTTAGCTTTGAATACACTCATACACCTATCAGATATGCAGGGACATAACAGTGCAAGTGACTTTACAACCAAACTGTGGTTAAGTGGTTTAACTCATAGGGTCAGGAGGCTAAGAGCTGAAGAGTCTAACTAAAAGGCTAACTGGACGCTAACAGGTGAAGGCTAATTGCACGCTAGCAGATATAGGCTAACTTCATGCTAACAGCTGAGGAGTTAACTGCACCCTTCCACCCTGGGTCACGAGCAGCATTGTGGCTCTCTGGAATCCCACAACTCTACGTTTCTCCAGGAACAATTGTCAGACAAATTGCTTGTATTCTTCCCATAATCCCAGCCTGCAGCAAGACAGAGACGTGTCTGAATGAAGGAGCTTTGAGGGGATTGGATACTGAGAACCCTGAGATTCATGCAGACTGGGAGAGAGAGGGAGAGGAGCAGAGAGAGAGAAAGAAAGGGGGTGAGAGAGAGAGAGACAGAGTGAGAGAGCAGAGAGAGAGAGAGAGAGAGAGAGAAGGAGAGAGGAGCAGAGAGAGAGAGGGGAAGAGAGAGCTGTGTCTGTTCTGTCTGTGCTGTCTGTGCTTTGTCTGCCCTGTGTGTTGTGTCTGAATCAGGGTGAACAGAAATTAGTTCCTCAGCTCAGAGTGCAGACAGCAGCTGACTGTAGAGCAGGCACGAGAGGCCATGTTCCGTTGTATGCGGTGCAGTTGTGTGTGTGTCTGTGTGCGTGTGTGTCTATGTTAGTGTGTGTGTGTATGTTAGTGTGTTTGTGTGTCTGTGTGCGTGTGTGTGTACGTATGTGTGTGCATGTTAGTGTGTGTGTGTGTACGTGTGTGTGTGTGTCTCTGAGCTACTGACCGGCACACCGGGTGTGTGTGTGTATGTAAGTGTGTTTGTGTGTCTGTGTGCGTGTGCGTGTATGTTAGTACGTGTGTGTGTGTGTGTGTCTCTGAGCTCCTGACCGGCACACCTGCCTTCTCTCCTCTCTCCACCCCCATGTTATTCACAGTCACTAATACCAGCTTTAAGGGCTTCCTCTTTAAGTTCATTAGAGCAGCTCTAACCCAGAGCTTATTGGAGGCCCCGTCGTCCACACATCAACGGGATGTTTGGAAAGTGATGTGTTGCCTTTGCATTTCAAAAAAGTTTTGCATGGCGTCCTGTTACACGCTTACACTTAGGCTGACACTACCAAAGTGCTGTGTTCTGTGTGTTCAGGTTACGAGTATGTTTAGTCTCTCCTGTGACTGGTGTGTTGAGTATGTGAGCAGAAAGCTTTAGTCTCTCCTGTGACTGGTGTGTTGAGTATGTGAGCAGAGCTCTTTAGTCTCTCCTGTAACTGATGTGTTGAGTATGTGATCAGAATGCTTTAGTCTCTCCTGTAACTGAACTGCTTGACCTGACTTGTAAAGCCTTTTTTGTCATGCCGTGGTCTAGCCCATGTGATGGTAAGACTCTCTGAGAAACTGGGCTGAACTGAGTCCTCTACACACAAACACACACACACACACACACACACTGTACACACACACACACACACACACACACACACACACACACACAGAAACTATGCAGGGGGTATAAACTATGCAGAGGGGCATTTCATTTAGGGGTAGAAACTTTGCACTGGGGCAGTTAATTGTGTTACTCTGCATGAAGCCTGTGGGCAGCTGGTGAACAGAAGAGCAAGACACCATTAAGAAAGAGAGAGAGGGGGGGAGGATAGAGAGGGAGGGAAGGAGGAGAGAGAAATAAGGTGGACAGAATGAGAGGGTCAGAGAGAGAATGAGACTGAAAGAGAAAGCGAACGAGGAAGAGAGAGGGGGAGAGAGAGAAAGAGAGAGAGAAGAGAGAGAAGAGAGAGAGAGAGGAGGGAGAGAGAGAGTGAGTGATGGAGAGAGACATGTGTAATATGTATTACATACTAGGTGCACAAGCAGTCAGGGCAAACAGTGGATAGCGCTATATGGGAGTCAGTGGATAGCACTACACTCACACACACACACACACACACACACACACACACACAAAGACACACACACACACACACACACACACACACACATACACACACGCACACACACACACTCCAGCCAACCCAACGCAGGCTGAGGTGAGGGCAACGCCTGAGAGCCCACAGGCTCCCTACTGTGCTGTGATCCATGTGTGGCAGAGAGAGAGAGGAGCTCCGCACAGCCAAAAGATCCCTCAGGCCCATCAGGCTGGATCCATAACATCGGTTCCACACGTGCCCCTCTGGATCAATAGCACACATCAGTCTCACACACACACACACACACACACACACACACACAGTCCCCGCTGAATCAATAGACTCAGAGTCCCCGGTGCCCGGCCAGAGTTGGCAGCATACTCCGACCGCCTTCCCTCTGCCTCGTTAACAACATAATTACATTAACGACAGTTCATTAGTAAGAGTGTGTAGCGCTCAACACGGGCAGATCACAAACAGCCGAGAGCTTTTCCAGCTCAGAGCTACTGGGATGGCGAACCAGGAACGCCTGCCCTACTGCTCCCCATTAAGAGCCAAGTACCACATCAACACCAACTCAGCACACTCATCTCATGCCTGTGTGTTTATCCCCCTGCTCCCAATCCAACCCAGCACAGTGATCCGACGCCTGTATTCATCACCACTGCTCCCCATTAAGAGCCAAGCACCACATCCACACCAACCCAGTGCAGCCATTAGATGCCTGTGTTTATCACCACTGCTCCACAGCCCAGCAGTGATCCCATGCCTGTGTATATCACCACTGCTCCCCATAATGAGCAGAGTACCACATCAACACCAGCCCAGTGCAGC
>NC_137913.1:8132832-8142832 GCF_963457725.1 Sprattus sprattus | reverse complement strand
AATAACACTAGGTTAGAAAAGCATTTTTGCAGTGCAGTAGTGTGGGATGTTTTCCAACAGTTGTGGCAGCGTTGACAGGACTGGGATTTATTATTTCCGCATTGGTAATAGTCGCATCGAACCCCCCCCCCCCATCGATCACCAATACTACTACCAGCGCGGATAGCAGCACGCATGGGTGCGCAGGTCCCCCATACGGAGTCGGGAAAACAGCAGTTGATTAGTGTCTTGTTTGCAGATATGAAGAGCTGCAGCTACCGGTGAAGGTTTAAAGCAAGAGCGTCTTAACGCCACGGCATTAACAGGTGTAGTAAGAGACAGCGGTATGACTCACAAATAGGTCAGTGAGTCACGTTAGTGCGCCGCGCGACACCTCTCCAGCACGGGACAAACAGGCTGGTGGCAGGACAGCAAGTCCCCAGGCCTCCGGAGACATATCGGACATGGCAGGTGCAGGTTAATACACGTTAATACACGTCTGCCCACTGTTCAAAATAGCGAACATCACAGGGCGATGAAAGCCAAATTAGGAAATGGGGAATTAGCAGCCTGAGGTTGGCTGCACGTCCCTATCGGAATAGTGTATCGTTTACCCAGAGTCCACTGCCCCAGGGGTCGTATTGTTCTCGGCCAAACAGGGGTTCGGGAGATCTCACGTTAACCTACTCTGCACACCTGACACGTTCTTTGTTGTTTACCTAGATCAATAGGTTTATTTCATGTAATTGTTTCAAAGAGTATAGTATAGTGTCGTTTAAATAGCGCAAACCGCAATGCAAATCAACAGGATCAACAAGATACGCTCCCAAATTAATCATTGGTTATGGATTCGCACTGTTTTTAAACAAAGGTTTCCCATGACTGGGAAGCGAGTTTGAGTGAATAAAGGAGTGTCTTACCCAGATTAGGCACTTCCTCAGCGTCAAAACAGTGAGGTTATTCCATAGATGCAAGGTCTTCCAGTGGTCTTGAATAGTTATCTTTTTCAAAGAACCTGTATCAAATGTTCGGGGATAGAGTATCCAGTTCAAGAGACTTTAGAAACTTCAGAGTTATAGGCTGTCTTCCCGTTTCTTCAGTGAACTATCAGCCCCGTCTCCTTCAGCAAAAAATGCTAAAAATTTCTGAATGGATGACGGAGTAACAAACGGCATTCAATATCCAGCCATAGTCGCGGCTTGACGACCTCTGGTGAAATACAGTGTCCTGAACAGGTGCTCCGCGTGCACCGGGGGCTGGAACTCCAACATGTGGGGTGGTTGCTGATTTCCCAACGGTCTCGGATTGATGCGAGGATCTTTCGTCCCGGGGCAGTCCACTCTTAAGGATTACTACGCAAGATAGCCTACATCCACCAGTATATAAGTCTTTCTCTATAGCAGAGTCCACCTCAGTGAAATGACTTTCCGGCCAAAAACACGCACTTCGCTTAAATCAAGTATCTTTTACACTGAGTCGTACTCGGGTTCAGCTCTCCAGTTTCTCTATCTAAACACGAGTACCTTACTTACAGGACTGTGTTTGCCTCGTTCGAAGTTAAAAGCTAGCCCTGACGCTTTAAATACTCAACAGTTGGAGGTAGAAGTTCCCTACAACGAATGCCGCGTTTACAAAAATCCGCTAAACTGAGGCAAGAGGAGCCGGAACTTAGTGTGCGTTATACGGCGAGTCTACTTTCTCCTGCTGCTTTCGACGGGTCCGCCTTGCTGCCGTGCAGTCCCGTCCGCTTTCTCTCAGCGCGTCCTCTCTCCCGCAGACAATGCGCACAAATTATGCTCGCACCTCCTCCCCCTCCCCGACACACACCACGCGTTACCCTGTCCACAGATTGAAAAATTACACTACCGTTGCCCTCCCATTTGTCTGACCTCGTGACGTTTTCTTCCTTAGCGTGACCCTAACGGAGTGACCTAAAGGCCGGCGCATTGTCTTGAAATGCCGCAGAGAATTCCATCTCCCGTCTGCACCTACCATTGTCTGGGCTCTATTGAATATATTATCTACGCCTCTTTGTAGGCTACTACTCATTGGAACTGCGCAAATATGCTCTGTTTAGTCAGGTTACGCATGCCTGCCTTAAAGGTGCTGTTTGGCCAAAGGACTTTCTTTCATCCGTGCTTCCAGTGCATTCCTACCTTTAAACTCTATAGTGAATCATTTACTTCTGGAACAAAAACACGAAACTTGAATTTACTGACAACAGCATCATATTCTCCACCATGTCATAACATCTAAACAATTCAATACAACTACTCTGAAAAACGAAGCAAAAAATACAAACAAAATAAGGAGGCTTTTACTATTAACTTTTTTAGATATTAATCTACAAAATGTCTTCTTTCCTCCGCACGAGGGCGCGCGTTGACGGAGGGCGGTGCTGTGAGAACGCGCACAAAAGGACCATAGTAAAACCTACTCGGTGGTTTATTATGGACGGTGAAGAAACAAAAGTTGCCAAAAGTCTGAGCTCGTAATGGCGCAGTGGGGGCCTAAAGGATTCACCAGACTGCAGTAGATGCCAAGTCTGGCTTAGTTTGGCATTTAGGGATTTAAAGACAGCTGGCTTCTCATTCAAAACAGTGTATGTTGGTATCCAGTATGCATATTGTCAGCCTTCTTTACCAAAACAATTCAAAGGGTGTTTAGTCTGATTTAAATAAGCATCTAAGAGGAAGCAGAATCAGTCAATCAGTCAAACACACACACACACACACACACATAAACTGTGCCAAAGCACTTTACCACTCCAAACTGTCAGAGGTTGGCCTGTTCTTAATCCACTATTTTCAGCTTCCGAATACCCTGGTGCAATAAAACAGCAAACAGGTCCTTAAACACACACACACACACACACACACACACACACACACACACACACACACACAAACACACACACACACACACACACCTGCATCACTGAGACGGGAATAATTAATACTGATTCCAATAGAAAGGTGCATTCAAGTTTTATTGTTTGAACATGAGTTTGTAGCCTACTGCATCCAGTTCAGCTCAGCACTGCAGGGGCTGTCCCAGTGGTCAACTCTCCGGACGCTACATTAAGCCCCAGTTGATTTGACAGGACTAAGCACACTGATTAAAGTGTGGATTTTACCAAAACAGAGTTACAAAGGAAATCCAGCAAATAAAGACAAATTAATCCAGGGCAGGACAATTAAGAGTGGGAGCCTTCGAGTGATGAGGGTGTGTGTGTGAGGAAGTTTAATTCCTCGTGCATGCATGGTGCCTGTGTGTTTGGGGACTGCATGCGGAGATGAAAGCCTTCATGTTTAATCGCTTCAGATAGCTGCTTCTCTCTGGAATTCATCGGGGGAAGAGAAGACCGGCCACTGAGTGCAGGCTGGGGGTCACACACACACACACACACACACACACACACACACACAGACACACACACACACACACACACACACACACACACACACACACACGTGAATGGCCGACGGTGGGCAGATGTGTCTCATCTCAGCTCTTCCAGTTTGCTCGGACTCAATCAACACCAGGCCGAACACAGAACCGGGAGCCCGGTCCATTACTGAGGGCAGTCAAGGGGGCAGGCGGTAGAGACAGGGAACACACAGGTTCTGTCTCGGGGTCTGGAATGAAAGCAGTCTTCCTCCACACAATGCAGCATAGCGCTTTTCACATTCAATATCAAAAGCAAGCGCGAAGCCAGGGCCACACCTGACTACCATACAGTTAATGATTACATAATCTGCCATGTAAATGGGAAATGGAATTAAATATAACAGACGTATATAGAACAACACATTTTCTTAGTGCATTTACATATTTTACATTTGAGACATCTTTAAGCACTGGTCAGACACAGTTCCAACTGTCCCGGAACACAATGGAGTTTTCCTCAGGAGTGTCCGGTTGCCGTAGAGACATCAGTCAAAGTCAGGAATGTCATCGTAGGAGTAACCACGGTAACCTCTGAAGGCATAGAAGGCAATCCGCAGATGATAAAATCCAGGAAGGAAAACCAGGATTCCGATGATGAGGACTGGAATGGTGCGATCCTGATGCTACAGAGAGAGAGAGAGATACACAGAGAAAGAGACAGAGGGATACAGAGAGAAAGAGATTCACAGAGAGAGAGAGAGAGAATGATAGAGAGATTTATTTGAATGTGAGGGAGAATCAGTGCAAAGAATAAAAAAAAAAACAGCAGATGCAACTGTTCAAATCGGTGAAAAGACACCATATTGCTCCCACATGCTGCTCTAGTCTCTACTGAACAGGCCAGTCTAGCTAGAAGCTACTGAGAGCTGAAAGGCAAAAACCTCCTTATGGGACAACTCTCTCAGGGTGCTAATACTCCGTATGGGACGACTCTCTCAGGGTGCTAATACTCCGTATGGGACGACTCTCTCAGGGTGCTAATACTCCGTATGGGACGACTCTCTCAGGGTGCTAATACTCCGTATGGGACGACTCTCTCAGGGTGCTAATACTCCTATGGGACGACTCTCTCAAGGAGCTAATACTCCGTATGGGACGACTCTCTCAGGGTGCTAATACTCCGTATGGGACGACTCTCTCAGGGTGCTAATACTCCTATGGGACGACTCTCTCAAGGAGCTAATACTCCGTATGGGACGACTCTCTCAGGGTGCTTAAACTCCGTATGGGACGACTCTCTCAAGGTGCTTAAACTCCGTATGGGACGACTCTCTCAAGGGCGCTAATACTCCGTATGGGACGACTCTCTCAGGGCGCTAATGCTCCTTAAAAAAACAGCAGATGCAACTGTTCAAATCGGTGAAAAGTATTAGCACTCTCTCAGGGTGCTAATACTCCGTATGGGACGACTCTCTCAGGGTGCTAATACCCCGTATGGGACGACTCTCTCAAGGTGCTTAAACTCCGTATGGGACGACTCTCTCAAGGTGCTTAAACTCCGTATGGGACGACTCTCTCAAGGGCGCTAATACTCCGTATGGGACGACTCTCTCAGGGCGCTAATGCTCCTTAAAAAAACAGCAGATGCAACTGTTCAAATCGGTGAAAAGACACCATATTGCTCCCACATGCTGCTCTAGTCTCTACTGAACAGGCCAGTCTAGCTAGAAGCTACTGAGAGCTGAAAGGCAAAAACCTCCTTATGGGACAACTCTCTCAGGGTGCTAATACTCCGTATGGGACGACTCTCTCAGGGTGCTAATACTCCGTATGGGACGACTCTCTCAGGGTGCTAATACTCCGTATGGGACGACTCTCTCAGGGTGCTAATACTCCGTATGGGACGACTCTCTCAGGGTGCTAATACTCCTATGGGACGACTCTCTCAAGGAGCTAATACTCCGTATGGGACGACTCTCTCAGGGTGCTAATACTCCGTATGGGACGACTCTCTCAGGGTGCTAATACTCCGTATGGGACGACTCTCTCAAGGAGCTAATACTCCGTATGGGACGACTCTCTCAGGGTGCTAATACTCCGTATGGGACGACTCTCTCAGGGTGCTAATACCCCGTATGGGACGACTCTCTCAAGGTGCTTAAACTCCGTATGGGACGACTCTCTCAAGGTGCTTAAACTCCGTATGGGACGACTCTCTCAAGGGCGCTAATACTCCGTATGGGACGACTCTCTCAGGGCGCTAATGCTCCTTAAAATGGCCAGATCAGTCCGGATTAGAAGATCCCATTTCACCTTCACTGCTGACCACGTGCATACTGGACACCAACATCCACTCTGTGAGAAGCCAGCCACAAAGACCTGCTGGTCAGACTGGTTTACACACACACACACACACACAACACACACACACACACACACACACGACAGACAGACAGACACACACAGACGCGCACACGCACGCACACATACACGGCTCAGCCAGATGGACACCAACCGGGGGGTAGGGGCAACACCGCCACAGGATTACCTGCCATCAGCTGCTCTAACCTAACCCATACAGCCAACAGGTGCTCTAACCCTAACCCGTAACACACCAGGTGCTCTCTCAGGCAACCGCCTTAAACACACTTCACACACACCACTGTTCTATACACACACACCGCACACACCACTGTTCTATACACACTTCACACACACCACAGCTCTTAACACACACCACTGCCCTGAACACACTTCACACACACCATGAATGCCATAAATAGAATAGAAGCATGGCACTCCCTGAGTGTGTAAATGAAGGAGAGGAGATGTGTGTGTGTGTGTGTGTGTGTGTGTGTGTGTGTGTGTGTGTGTGTGTGTGTGTGTGTGTGTGTGTGTGTGTGTGTGTGTGTGTGTGTGTGTGTGTGTGTGTGTGTGTGTAAATGAAGGACAATGCAGGTGAAGAGATGTCTGATGTGAACTTACTGAGACGTGGAAGTAGCCAGCCTGAAGCAAGCCTCCAATGATTATCAGCAGGGACCCGATTAAGAACAGCACGATTGCCAGGGCGATGGCCTTGTATGGCACCTTGGGTGGACTTTTCTTAAACTACAGGGAGACAGACAGACAGACAGGCAGGCAGACAGACAGACAGACAGACAGACAGACAGACAGACAGACAGACAGACAGACCGACCGACAGGCAGACAGACAGGCAGACAGACCGACCGACCGACAGGCAGACAGACAGGCAGACAGGCAGACAGGCAGACAGGCAGAGACAGGCAGACAGAGAGACAGACAGACAGAGAAACAGACAGACAGACAGACAGAGAGACAGAGAGAAAGACAGACAGACAGACAGACAGACAGACAGACAGACAGACAGACAGACAGACAGACAGACAGACAGACAGACAGACAGACAGAGACAGGATAACAGAAAGACAAAGAAGATGATGTTTAACACAGCAATAATCTCTGAGTAAATCTTCCCAGAGGGAGACAAGCTCACAGTAAATCTGAAGCCAAGTTTGATTTGGTGAAGTCACATCATGTATGTTTTCATGAAGTATTTAATGTAGCAGTAATGGTGTGTTCAAGATACAGTTAATTTAATATAGCAGGTATGGTGTGTTCAAGATACAGTTCATACTGTATTTGATCCGTCCAGATATGACCCATTTTAATCAAGAGCTCTGATCACACAAAAAAAATGTCAACTGATAAGATATCTAAGTTTAACTGATTGATGAATTTGTATTGAAAATGTTAGATGTTCAAATCTAGAAACAATGTTTAAGAAAGGCTATGTAACAGCCGATGGGCATCTCCCCCTCCCCCCCCCCCCCCCCCCCCCAATTATTATTATTTAATAAAAAACAGGTAATAAACTACATGAGCATCTCAAACTTTGCAGCTTGGTGTTGAGGTTGTCAAAAGGGGGCTGCTTCGAGAAGAGGGGGGTCTGCGTGAGAAGAGGGACCCACTGCATTAAATGAATGCTGGCAGTCACGCCTGAGGCATGCCATAGTATAGTAAGACTGATGTTTAGATCATTAGGCAGAGCACCGTTCAGACACAGAGATATGCAAGTGGAATCTTGTCGAGGTGCATCTCGAGGTGTATCTGTTGTTGTCCCTGGTATTGACAACGTGTCCTAACCCATTGTGATTATGGAGGGGGGTGGGTCTGGAACGTCAGACACCCCTGTTGAGCCTTCTGGAGGTGTTGTGGGCCTAATTCAACACAACACTGAAGAAGGAAGGTAATAATGACTCGGTTTGATCTGAAATGTGCTACACGAACGATGCAGAGTATTGTAGGTCTTAACTGAAGCTTTCAAACAGTAGTTTTAGGTTACAGCTAGCGCGTATGCCACCACTTCATTGGGTTATATGGTAGCTTGCTAGCTAGATGCTACATCTTCAAGGATGGCGACAGCAGATAAGAGGGAGTCCCACAAATTAGTCTTTTTGGCTTATAATTAATTAAAAAATGACGACAGTCTTGTTTCGTGCTCTATACTGTCGTATACATACATATTTGCAACCATGAGCGTTTCGGCGCTCTAGTGACGTAGCAGCCAGCTGGCGACGATGTATGATGATGTACCCGAAACCAAGTGACATACCCGAAACCGAGTGGCGTCTCATTTCATAGGGGAAAGATTTCAGCCCTTGGCCCTTACACTTGTAAGTGCTAGGGTTAAGACAAAGACAAAGAAAAAGGGGCAAGGGGAAGAATCGAGATTGGGCCTTATTCTCATTTGTAGTTCCACGTTGGTGGAACGAAACTGCCTAGCACTACCAGAGCAGGGGCGTCCCTCTCTACCTTCAAGAAGCTTTTGAAGACCCAACTCTTCAGAGAGCACCTCCCTTCCTAACTTCGACTAGTACTTAACTTGCACTTACAGCAGTAACATTTCTGCACTTCTTTTTTCTATTTATTTTTTTCTATTTCTTATGTAAAGTAGTATTTATTGTTACACCAGGTTTTTATTGCTCTTAGCTTGACTGTTCTCTCCCTTGTACGTCGCTTTGGACAAAAGCGTCTGCTAAATGACTAAATGTAAATGTAAACCTCAACCAAAAGCCTGAGGAACATCTTTTCCTGTGTATGATTAAAATGATGGGTAACGCTTTAGAATAACCCTTGTGATCTTGATGTTTTTCTTACTGTACTTAATTAATTTCACACACAGTGAATCTTCCCTAGCTTCTTATGTTAGCTTCTATATATGGTGGACTGTCTATCTGTTGCCAGGCAAGCGCGTACGTAGCAACCAGCAAGCAGCCGTCAGACAGCTAGGTGCACACCTAAATGAATCAGTCCCTGCATGATTTTGCAATCTTGTGTTTTCACAAATTCATGCAAATTCAAGGATTTCCCGCAATTGCACTTTGCAATGTTTTGTCTTATTATTGCAATATTTCCACAAACCTTTTTTGACCTTCTACATTATTTGTGATCTTATTTAATTCCGAATCAACCACAATTTCTGAGAGTTCCTGCAGCTGAGATCCCGGAGTGACTAATTGAAGTGTAAGTATACCCCCATCTCCACCCTCTGCACACTTTTCAAAATATGATAGACTGGGCAAGGGGCTGGGGGACTGGGGTTTATTAGACTCGTTATTAGAGTCGTGTCCCACCAAAGTCCAGGAAAAGTGGTTAAGACATTGACATGGACATGGACACAATGTAATCCTATCCAACCACAACCTGAGAGTCTATGTATTCAAATTACGTGAATATGTACAGGTCGATTTTACATCAGCTTTGGCCTTTGATGATTTTAAAGTAGATGGCGTGTTGAGCCATTTTCAACCCATAGAATGCAGATTCTTTTAGTTATAAAAATTGTCATTTTGTCACCATTAACACTAGAACTGACGTGTTTCACCACAGTTCGGTCATATCAGTTAGTTACCAGCTCAAAACACATATTTCTACGTAAAATATTTGCGCTTGACTAGTAAGAGCACTTTACCTGCAAGTCTATGTAGCCATCGTCATCATTGGCCAATTTGGAGTAACGGACTTTGCTGTTGGGGATCCCACTGGTTATTGTGTTTCGGGCAGGCATCCTGACTCTCTTTCGCTACCTACTGCTGGAGAGAACGGCGCACCGTTAGCATGAGATTCATTGAACTACCGCCCTTAATACCCACTAACCAGCAGACGCTAGGCAGACAGATTTCCTTGCTTGGCTGGCTAGCAAGTAGGCAAACTATTTGCTTATTTGCTCAATTGGTTTGCAAAATTTTTTTCTACGGTTGTAATAGAACACACATTCATTTAAGTACACGTACACCTCATTTGGTTTATACGAGGAAACATAAAATAAAATACCTTTAAAACATGACACGATTCCCTGTTTGGATTAAAAACATTAGCATGTTGTGGCTGCAGAAGCACCTGTCACAGTTTCCGGGTATAATTTCGCGCGTGCGCAGAAGACATGCCAGCTAATTCTGTCAGTTTGATGGACGTGGTGAGTAGGGCCTACAAATGGTACAAACAAGTGCGATCTTAATATCAGAGCCAGTCGAAGGCAGCGTTAAGGAAATGCAGCTATTTGAACTTGTTTGAGATGGATTTCAGAAGCACCCACAGGAACGGACTATCA
>NC_137913.1:8125332-8127832 GCF_963457725.1 Sprattus sprattus | reverse complement strand
CCAGTTATTAAGGGCACAGATGCAGGCCCTGTACACAATGTGAATCAGAATGATACAAATTTAAAGCACGGTGCAATCCAGCTCTGATGCTGGTAACGAAGGTAGTGCAGACGCTGTGGATCAGTCTGCGATCGTGGGGGAGGAGGACTCATCGTGTCGAAGGTGCTGCAGCAACGTGCCTCTTAGTGAGGGGGATATGATGTCGGAGACAACCGATGCGCAGTCAGTGGAGAATGACAATGACAGTGAATACGTAATAGTTAATAAGTAGGCCTAGCTTGTAAATTATTTCACCAACATTTTCTCAGTATAGTAGCCTACTAGCGAGAGAGATTCCAATCCCAACCTGAAGCCTTCATGACACAGTTGAACAAGTCATTTATTTTCTTGATCAGACCAGAAATCAGCGATAACCCAGGCTGGACAAGTTTTTTCCTAATCCAGGTCTTTCCCTTGAATCTTGTGCTATGGCAATGAACGTTCGAGGAGCTTGATAAACCAAAACGATTTACACTTCTTAAAAATCCATGGTTACTGTTAAAAAGAGGTTGAAATTACGATCTCCAAGGCTAAGATAGTATGTTTTATGGATGTGCATGGTTCTTATGGTGACAGTCTCTACGCCATCTTTTAGCATTGTGTCTTTAGATATTAACGGTTGTAGAAATGTAGCAAAGCCGAATGCCTTATTTAATTATCTAAAGGTCAACAAGCTGAAGTGGTTCTGAAGCCAAATACGTTATTTAATTTACTACAGGTAAACAAAGCTGATGTGGTTCTGTTGCAAGAAACATACAGATGCACAACATGAGATGCAGTGGATCCGTGGATGGTGTGGTAATATTTGTTTTAATCATGGGACTAACCTGAGTGCTGGTGACCATTTCAATTTAGTTGATCTGTGGAGGAATGCCTTTCATGGGGTTAGACAGTACACTTGATTATGGACAAGAGGTCAAGTGCCAACCAGGTGTCTGAGGCAAGACTTGCTAGGTTTTATGCTGAAGCAGATAACAGAGGCTTGTTCTAAATCTATTCCCCCAACTTCTTTGTCTGATCATCATCATGTTTAAGTAGCTGTCTGTCTCATCACGCTGGCACTTTAACACTAGGTTAACGCAGGAACACTCTTTTATTCACTCTTTTAATCTGTTCTGGAAATCTTTGAGGGAGTAGAGGTCAAGACTCCCAACCCTGAGCCAATGCTGGTATATAGGCAAGGTGCAGAAAAAGACCCTTTGTTGCAGTAGCACCAGAAGCCTGAAAGAGAGGATGTTGGCATGAACAAGCAATTATTGAGAAAATGAGACACATCGATTAGAATTATAGTAGCAATTTTTTTGTGTGAGGCTATTGAGGAGAACAGACTCCTGCTAAGGGATCTTATGGAGGACAGAGGGAGAGGAGCCCATATGAGGGCCAGGTTTTCCCAGTTTAAAAATAATGATGATCAGAATCAGATTTTATTTTACTGGTTTTGAACAAACAAGGAAAAATATATGCTACATGGATATATATATATATATATATATATATATATATATATATATATATATATATATATATATATATGTCACTATGAGTTGTTCAATAGTGAGACGGCGAGGGGGAAGAAACTGTTTTTGTGTCTGGAGGTTTTTGAGAGGGGAGGCGTTTGAAAAGTTTGTTTCCGGGGTGTGAGGGGTCTGCAGTGATTTTTCCTGCCCGTTTCCTGACTCTGGCGGTGTACAGGTCTTGGATGGTGGGCAAGTTGGCACCGATGATCTTTTCAGCAGACCTGACTGCTGCTGATCCAACTGCTGCTGATCCATTTTTTTTTTTTACAAGAGAGAGCTGCGGGAGAGAAAATAACTTTTTCAGCCTAAACTGCCAGATGGCCCATGCTATCTGTATTCATGAGGACCTCTGATGGGAAAGCAGTAGACGAGCTGCTCTGTGGTTTGCCACAACAACCTGGGAGGAATCGGCTGGGTCTCGAGAACTCTCTGACCTCTTGAGGTGTCCAAGGCTGTCCAGGGGCAGAACACTGGGAAGTTACCTACTGTTTTTATTTTCAGTGTTTCTTTTGTAATGAAGGTCTTAAAAGTCTCTATCTCTCTATCTCTCTCTCTCTCTCTCTTCCACCCCCCCTCTATCACTTTCTCTCCTATCCCTCTCTAGCACACTCTCTCATCACCCTCTCCTTTTCTCCCTCTCTCTCTCTGTCTTAATCCTCGTCTCTCTCTGGATTTAATAGCAGCTTCTCCAGGGCTCCTGCTCTCATCCAATCCGCTAGCAGCAGCTTCTCCAGGGCTCCCCCTCTCATCCAATCCGCTAGCAGCAGCTTCTCCAGGGCTCCTGCTCTCATCCAATCCGCTAGCAGCAGCCCCCTGCCTACAAGTCAGTGTTATGAGGGACCCTGCCTTTACCCCAAAATGACACACCATCTCAGAAAACACATACACACACACACACTGTCTCAGAGAACACACCCAAACAACTCTCAGAACACACAAACCAT
>NC_137913.1:8112832-8117832 GCF_963457725.1 Sprattus sprattus | reverse complement strand
AGAGATGACATAGAGACGTCACAGACATGACATAGAGACATCACAGATATGACATGGAGATTCCACAGAGATGATAGAGACATGACATAGAGACGTCACAGATAGGACATAGAGATTCCACAGAGATGATAGAGACATGACATAGAGACGTCACAGATAGGACATAGAGATTCCACAGAGATGATAGAGACATGACATAGAGACGTCACAGAGATGACATAGAGATGACATAAAGATGACATAGAGACAGTATAGACAGCAGTGTTAACAGTTAGACAGCTAAAGACTGAATCAGACATGTCCTCATTTAGTTAGACAGCTAGAGACTGAATCCGACACACACACACGTCCTCATTCAGTTAGACAGCTAGAGACTGAATCAGACACACACACACATCCTTATTCAGTTTGAGAGCTAGAGACTGAATCCTACACAAACACACATCCTCATTCAGTTAGACAGCTAGACACTGAATCAGACACACACACGTCCTCAGTCAGTTAGACAGCTAGAGACTGAATCAGACGCAGACACGTCCTAATGTCTTCAGACACTTCTCTGACAGCGTCTCAAATGGAACATAAAAAAAAAAAACATTTCCCACCATAATTGCTTCAGCAATTATTCTTGGTTAGAGCTGTCTACTGGGTCTTCCAGCTACGTGATGTTTGTGTCAGCCAATTATCATTTTTTTTGCCCCTTCTATTACCGTGTGTGCTTTGTGCTCTGTTATATTGAGTAAAATGTCCTCGTCTTGTGTCTGTGTTTCCAGCAGGAGTGGGGCTGGGAGCGCCGCCACTACCCAGTTTAACACACTCAGACACAGACTCCATCCACACTAATATACCCAGTTTAACTCAGACTCAGACACAGACTTCAACCACACTAATATACCCAGTTTAACTCAGACAGAGACAGACTACATCCACACTAATATACCCAGTTTAACTCAGACACAGACTCCTTCCACACTAATATACCCAGTTTAACTCAGACACAGACTCCATCCACACTAATATACCCAGTTTAACTCAGACACAGACTCCATCCACACTAATATACCCAGTTTAACTCAGACACAGACTCCATCCACACTAATATACCCAGTTTAACTCAGACACAGACTCCATCCACACTAATATACCCAGTTTAACTCAGACACAGACTCCATCCACACTAATATACCAAGTTTAACTCAGACAGAGACAGACTATATCCACACTAATATACCCAGTTTAACTCAGACACAGACAGACTTCATCCACACTAATATACCCTGTTGAACTCAGACACACACAACACCCACACTAATATACCCAGTTTAACTCAGACAGAGACAGACTTCATCCACACTAATATACCCAGTTAAACTCAGACACAGACTCCATCCACACTAATATACCCAGTTTATGATGCATATATGATGCATGTATATGTCTATTGGCAGGATCTCAAGCACGTGCAAAAGTTGTTGTTGTCCAATTGGAATCTAGATTCGAGAGACACATGCGCGCGTAGTCCGATTCCCAGCGCAATCCGATCGTTTATCCAGGGGTCTACATCGGAGTCCAGTCGGACTCAAGTCGGACACAGAAAATCTAGATTTGGGGAGACCCATGAATCGGATCTTCGATTTAAATCGGACTGAAATCGGATACTGGACACATGTGTCCGCACAGACTCCACACTAATATACCCAGTTTAACTCACACAGACTCCATCCACACTAATATACCCAGTTTATCTCAGACACAGACTACATCCACACTCATATACCCAGTTTAACTCAGACACAGACTACATCCACACTAATATACCCAGTTTAGCTCAGACACAGACTACATCCACACTAATATACCAAGTTTATCTCAGACACAGACTACATCCACACTCATATACCCAGTTTAACTCAGACACAGACTCCATCCACACTAATATACCCAGTTTAACTCAGACACAGACTACATCCACACTAATATACAGTAAAACTCACTCAGACACAGACTACATCCACACTAATATACCCAGTCTCTGTCCACATGACGGTTGTAACTGTACATAATATCCTTCCATCCCAACACGTCTGAAAATTGAAAAACCCTTCCTGGAAAAGGGTCACGTGCTAGGAGCGTGACGAATCAGGGAAGGACACATTTTGAGTGGTAAATCAGGAAGTGAGTGTGTGTGTCTGCGTCATCACTCACTAAAACAGGGCCAGCAGCGTTTCCAAACGTCTCCGGAGTAGTGTTGATGCCAGGCGGAAACGGCAGAAGTGATGTGGTGTGGATGAAGCCACAGGTAGTAGACACTGGCACACACACATACAGAGACTGGCACACACACACACAGCCACTGGCACACACACATACAGACACTGGCACACACACATACAGACACTGGCACACACACATACAGACACACACACATATAGACACTGGCACACACACACACACACACAGGCTCTGGCACACACACATACAGACACACACACATATAGACACTGGCACACACACATACAGACACACACACATATAGACACTGGCACACACACACACACACACAGGCTCTGGCACACACACACACAGCCTCTGACAAAAACACACACACACACACACACAGAGACACTGGCACACACACACAAACAATCATCATTTTCCTTAATAAGCGGTGGGACTGAGCATGGACAGTAAAGGCCACGATCACACATGCATCACGGCTCAGAGCTCGGGCTGTGCACAGCCAACAGCTGATGATGCTGATGGTGATGATGATTAAGCAACACAGCTGATGATGCTGATGGTGATGATGATTAAGCAACACAGCTGATGATGCTGATGGTGATGATGATTATGCAACACAGCTGATGATGCTGATGGTGATGGTAATTATGCAACACAGCTGATGATGCTGATGGTGTTGATGATTATGCAACACAGCTGATGATGCTGATGGTGATGATGATTAAGCAACACAGCTGATGATGCTGATGGTGATGATGATTAAGCAACACAGCTGATGATGCTGATGGTGATGATGATTAAGCAACACAGCTGATGACAACATTTAAATTAGCACCCAGGGTGAGGACATCCCACACCACCACTGCTGCTCTGCACCATGGAAATACACCATTGTGGGGCAACAGGGTAGTAGGGCAACAGAGTGACAGGGTGACAGGGCAACAGAGTGGCAGAGTGACAGGGCAACAGAGTGGCAGAGTGACAGGGCAACAGAGTGGCAGAGTGACAGGGCAGCAGGGCAACAGAGTGACAGAGTGACAGGGCAGCAGGGCAACAGAGTGGCAGAGTGACAGGGCAACAGAGTGACAGGGTGACAGGGCAACAGAGTGGCAGAGTGACAGGGCAACAGAGTGGCAGAGTGACAGGGCAGCAGGGCAACAGAGTGACAGAGTGACAGGGCAGCAGGGCAACAGAGTGGCAGAGTGACAGGGCAACAGAGTGACAGGGTGACAGGGCAACAGAGTGGCAGAGTGACAGGGCAACAGAGTGGCAGAGTGACAGGGCAGCAGGGCAACAGAGTGACAGAGTGACAGGGCAGCAGGGCAACAGAGTGGCAGAGTGACAGGGCAACAGAGTGACAGGGTGACAGGGCAACAGAGTGGCAGAGTGACAGGGCAACAGAGTGACAGGGCAACAGAGTGACAGAGTGACAGAGTGACAGGGTGACAGGGCAACAGAGTGGCAGAGTGACAGGGCAACAGAGTGACAGAGTGACAGAGTGACAGAGTGACAGGGCAAAAGAGTGGCAGAGTGACAGAGTGACAGGGTGACAGGGCAAAAGAGTGGCAGAGTGACAGGGCAACAGAGTGGCAGAGTGACAGGGCAACAGGGTGACAGGGTGACAGAGTGACAGAGTGACAGGGTGACAGAGTGACAGGGCAACAGGGTGACAGAGTGACAGAGTGACAGGGCAACAGAGTGACAGGGCAACAGGGTGACAGGGTGACAGGGTGACAGGGTGACAGAGTGACAGGGTGACAGAGTGACAGAGTGACAGAGTGACAGAGTGACAGGGCAACAGAGTGACAGGGCAACAGGGTGACATAGTGACAGAGTGACAGGGCAACAGAGTGGCAGAGTGACAGGGTGACAGGGTGACAGAGTGACAGAGTGACAGGGTGACAGAGTGACAGAGTGACAGGGTGACAGAGTGACAGGGCTACAGGGTGACAGAGTGACAGAGTGACAGGGCAACAGGGTGACAGAGTGACAGAGTGACAGAGTGACAGAGTGACAGGGCAACAGGGTGACAGAGTGACAGAGTGACAGAGTGACAGAGTGACAGGGCAACAGAGTGACAGGGCAACAGGGTGACAGGGTGACAGAGTGACAGAGTGACAGGGCAACAGAGTGACAGAGTGACAGAGTGACAGAGTGACAGGGTGACAGAGTGACAGAGTGACAGAGTGACAGAGTGACAGAGTGACTGAGTGACAGAGTGACAGGGCAACAGAGTGACAGGGTGACAGGGCAACAGGGTGACAGAGTGACAGAGTGACAGAGTGACAGAGTGACAGGGTGACAGAGTGACAGAGTGACAGAGTGACAGAGTGACAGGGTGACAGGGCAACAGGGTGACAGAGTGACAGAGTGACAGAGTGACAGAGTGACAGGGTGACAGGGCAACAGGGTGACAGAGTGACAGGGCAACAGGGTGACAGGGTGACAGGGTGACAGGGTGACAGAGTGACAGAGTGACAGAGTGACAGGGTGACAGGGCAACAGGGTGACAGAGTGACAGAGTGACAGAGTGACAGAGTGACAGGGTGACAGGGCAACAGGGTGACAGAGTGACAGGGCAACAGGGTGACAGGGTGACAGGGTGACAGGGCAACAGGGTGACAGAGTGACAGGGTGACAGAGTGACAGAGTGACAGAGTGACAGAGTGACAGGGCAACAGGGTGACAGAGTGACAGAGTGACAGAGTGACAGAGTGACAGGGTGACAGGGCAACAGGGTGACAGGGTGACAGAGTGAC
>NC_137913.1:8085332-8105332 GCF_963457725.1 Sprattus sprattus | reverse complement strand
TCAGGGGAGAGTGTGTGTGTGTCTGTGTTTGTGTCTGTGTGTGTGTATGTGTATCTTTTCTAAAAAGGGTATTCAGGGTAGAGAGTGTGTGTGTGTCTGTGTGTGTGTATGTGTATCTTTTCTAAAAGGGTATTCAGGGAAAAGTGTGTGTGTATCTGTGTATGTATCTTTTCTAAAATATAAAAATGACGCCATAATATTCAGGGTAGAGTGTGTGTGTGTGTATCTTTTCTAAAAGGGTATTCAGGGTTCAGAGTGTGTGTGTATCTTTTCTAAAAGGTTATTTAGGGTAAAGAGTGTGTGTGTGTGTTTGTATCTTTTCTTAAAGGGTATTTAGGGTAGAGAGTGTAAGTGTGTTTCTTTTCTAAAAGGTTATTTAGGGTAATGAGTGTGTGTGTGCGTGTTTTTTTTCCTAAAAGGGTATTTAGGGTAGAGAGTGTGTGTGCGTGTGAGTGTGAGTGTGAGTGTGAGTGTGAGTGTGAGTGTGAGTGTGAGTGTGAGTGTGAGTGTGAGTGTGAGTGTGAGTGTGAGTGTGAGTGTGAGTGTGAGTGTTTTTGCTGCTGTCTGGGAGTGAGAGAGGCTGTAGCTTGACAGCCCGAGCTCTCTCTTGTCCGCCAGGACATGACAGGTATGTGTGTATGTAGGTGTATGTGTGTGTGTTTGTGTGTGGCTGTCTGTTTGTGTTTGTATTTGTGAGGGTGCGTGTGTGTGTGCGTGTGTGTGTTTGTGTGTGGGTGTCTGTTTGTGTTTGTATGTGTGATTGTGCGTGTGTGTGTGTGTGTGTGTGTGTGTGTGTGTGTGTGTGTGTGTGTGTGTGTGGTGGTGTGTGTGATGGGGTGTTTGTTTCGAGGGCAGTGCTGTGTTTGTCTGGGAGGGCGGCATTCCCACAGTTCCCAGCTAAAGCCAGGAATCTCCCCATCTGGGAACCGACAAGAACCCCATTCCCTCTAGCGCTCTACCACTGAAGCGCTACAACTGCTCCACGTTCAGAACACACAGAAATGTTTGTGTGTGTGGTGCATGTGTTTATGTAAGAGTGTGTGTGTGTCTGTGTGTGTAGGTGTGTGTGTGTGTGTGTGTGTGTGTGTGTGTGTGTGTAGATGTGTGTGTGTGTGTGTGTGTGTGTGTGTTGGTGTGTGTGTGCGTGTGTGTGTGTGTGTGTGTGTGTGTGTGTGTGTGTGTAGGTGCGTGTGTGTATGTGTATGTGTGTGTGTGTGTGTGTGTGTGTGTGTGTGTGTGTGTGTGTGTGTGTGTGTGTGTGTGTGTGTGTGTGTGTGTAATTCTGAGTGTTAGTGTAAACCATAGCCCATATTGTCTAATCCTGCCCTACTCACAAGAGGGATGACCTGAAGCACCCCGACTGGAACAGAGCACACAAAGCCTCCAGACCCTGGCTGACTTCAGAGTGGTCTGTGTGTGTGTGTGTGTGTGTGTGTGTGTGTGTGTCTGTGTATGTGTTTGTGTGTGTGCGTGTGTGTGTGTGTGTGTGTGTGTGTGTGTGTGTGTGTGTGTGTGTGTGTGTGTGTGTGCGTGGGCTAGAGTCAGGAGCTGTCTGAGACGTGCCCCCCTGAGCGTGTCTGTGGTGAGGAGGAGGATGGGGGACGGGGGAGTGCTGGGGGGGGGGGGGGGGGGGGGAGTGGCTCGAGCTTTATGATGGGGAAGAGGAGAGGAGAGGAGAAAGGGTAAAGAGAGGAAGAAGAGAAAAAACAAGGAAGAGGTGTGTGTGTGTGTCTGTGTGTGTGTGTGTGTGTGTGTGTGCCTGTGTCTGTGCTTGTGTGACTGTGTGTGTGTGTGTGTGTGTGCCCGTGTGTTCGCATCCAAGTGTGTGTGTGTATTTGCATGTGTGTATGCGTGTAATTACGTGTGTGTGTGTGTGTCTGTGCGTTTGTGTGTGTGTGTGTGTGTGGGGGGGGGGTGTGCCTGTGTGTCTGTGTGTGTTTCCGTGCATGTGTGTGTGTTTGCACACGTACTGTATGTGCGAATCTATGTGCTGAGTTCAATACCCCCTTCCAGGGGCGGAGTGGCCATCGGGAGCATCGGGATTTTTCCCGGTGGGCCTGTCGGCCAATTATCTCTCGAGAACCAGCCTGCAGGCCAGCCTTCGCAGCCTTTGAGTCAAAGCCATGAGCGGCCCATCGAATTTGCATGTACGTCAAATCATGGTCCCGTGAAAATCTCTAAATTCTCCGAAAGTTACAGGACTGGGCCGTCCAACCACTATTTATGGCACTATTTGTCTCTGTACATCACACCTATGGTGGTGTCTGTCAAACTCACTCCCATTAATCCAACCTTCTGAGTTTTGTTTAGCCTCCTATATTGATGTAATTCTTTTTATTCAGACGCTCCATTACTTGCATGACCACAAATATAAATTGGCCAGCGATTTAATTCGTTTTTTTGTTGAATGTAGAATGGTCGAGCAAAGCATCATGGGAAATGTGTATCGTTCTGCCTTTATCAAGTGAACCTAGGGAGATAAATTAGCGGCTATCAGGGAGAGAGAGCAGGTGAAGCGTACCTGATGGAGGGACATAAGAGAAAGGAGAAAGGAGGGGGCAAAAAGGCCAGACTGAAAAAGAGGCGGATGCTGGAGGAAAGTGCATCAAAATGTACAAGAATTACGGATTTATTCAACCAGCCGTCAACTAGATGCGAGTGAGTTGACAGGACACATTGTTGCGAATTAGCATAACATTTGAGCCAATACGGGAGTCGATTTGTTCCGTATTTCCATAAATGTACATATACAAATACACTGTCACTGTCATGTCTGTCACCCACACATCAACTCTAAATCTAACAATAATGATCAAAAGCCGCCCGTTTTGTGAGGTCGATATGATGATGATTGAAGTAGGCTATAGAAGTATAGAAAAACATCCGATCTTTAATTTACATGAATGTACTACTCAGAGACACGTAGGCCTACAAAACAATATGGACACAAACAATGCAAAACAAACTTAGGGATACAAACAGTGGCGCACACGATGCCTATAAATCAAACAAACACACAACACATCACACGTCAATGCCTAGTGCCCATCGCTCACAAATACATCGCTTGTTTAAAAATCATCCATACATAGTACAAGGCCCATGAAAACTCACCCAGCTTCATCCAGCCTCACTCCACACATCTCCAAGGTAGTAAAACGCTACAGCACTCAGTGCAGGCTACAAATCATATATTCCACCATCAATGAACGCGTCCACGTAATATTCTAAAAGACATGTGTATAAAAGTTTAATACAGAAGCGTGTCCTACCTTGGATCTTACACACATAAACACACACACTTTCGATTACTCCGCTGGGTGTAGCTTTCACGAACTCAAGCACACCACAGACAAAAGGCAACTCTGCCGATAGCTTCCCTGCTGGGGCTATATCCAGGTGCACTAATCAGCGTGTCTCCCCCTTGACCCTACCCCGTCACCAGTAGGATACCCACGATACGTCACTAATGCGACACACCTCCACTATGCCACACTCACCCCCCCAGAAAATAAACTCAGCGACCCGCTGATTTGCTCTCTCAACTTTACTCAACAGCCATATCCTAAGGGAATCCCCTACCCCGGTGGCTGACCGTTGACTGCGGAAGATTGAAGGGGTTTGGGTGCTTCCCAGCATTACTCCGGGTGGTCCTTCTCAGAGATCTGGGTTCAGGTGACGCTGACAGCTCATCTCCATCTTCATCCGTCATTGACCACACTTCTTCTGCCTGACCAGCCTGCACTGGGAGGCTCTGACGTGGGCATGGGCTGCCAGCATGAGAGCTGCCTGGCTGCATCCTCATCCAGCCCCCAGGTGCCTCCTCTTCACTCCCACTCTCCGAAGTCTGCTCTGTCCACTCCTGCTGCACCCAAGGACCACACAGTCGCAACTCTGTGCGGTGAACGTTCCTAGGCGACTTGGAGGCATCCACCGGGACCACAAGATAGACAGGCTTATTTGGGCCAGCCCTTTCCAACACTCTGTGTGGCACTGAAAGCCACATGTCTTGGATCTTATGCCTACTGGCAAACTGTCTATTCCGCACATACACCAACTGACCAGGACAGAGAACACTGTTCGTTGTTGGAGGGCCTTTTTGTCGGCTTCTTGACTCCGCTGCCCTATTTAATCTCTCCCCTGCTTGCTTGTAGGCTGCTTGTAGCCGTGTCTGGTGTGACTCCACCCACTCACTCAACTCCACCTGGGTATCAACATCACTACCACCAAGGGCCACATCAAGTGGAACCCCAGGGCCACGGCCAAACAGGAGAAAGTAGGGTGTGTACCCAGTACTCTGGTGTTCAGTTGTATTATAGGCAAAAACCACCTCTGGCAGATATTCCACCCATCTCCTCTTCTTTTCCGGGGGAAGGGTGCGAAGGAGATCGTGCAGTGTTCTATTGAACCTTTCGCACTGCCCATTCCCCTGGGGATGATAGGGGGTGGTTCTGCTCTTCTTCATGCCATACAACTGGCACAATGACTGGACGACCTCTGCCTCAAAACACTTTCCCTGATCAGAGTGTATGCGCTCTGGGACTCCATAGGGCTGAATCCAGTGCTTGACAAGGCATTTGGCTACGGTCAACGCCCTCTGGTCCTTTGTGGGTACTGCAACGGTGAACTTTGTAAAAACATCAGTAAAAACAAGGACATTTTCTCGCCCATCCGAAGAGGGCTCAAGGACTGTAAAATCCATCGCCACCACTTCTAGCGGCCTTACTGCCAACAGACTGCCCATCTTTGTCACCACCCGGGGTTGCTGTGCTTTAGACACAATGCACCGTTCACAGGAATTGCAGTGTCTCTCCACATCTTTATAGATTCCAGGCCAATAACAGCGACGGCGCACCAGTTTGAATGTTCTCTCTATTCCCTGGTGCCCGTGCCCGTCATGCATCTGCTGTAGAACCTCTTTATGCAACGCTTGGGGTAGGATGAGCTGCCTTACTTTTCCCTCCGTCCGGTCTTGGCTCTCCCGATACAGTACATCCGCGTCGTCCACCACCCTCTCCCACTGCCTCAGCAGTTCAATGGTTTTGGGGAGCTCTCTTGCCCTCTCTTCCCGACTTGGTTTCTGTCCAGTTACCCAATACTTCAGAAAGGCGGAGATCACCCCATCGGCCTTCTGCAGAGTTGTCAGGGAGTCCTTGCAATACACAGGGAAGCAAGAGGTTGAGGCATGTTGTTCGAAGATCTCTCCACCCATTTCAGATGGCTCGTTCATCGGGCATTCTGAGGTGTGCCTGCTAGTATACTGTCTCGATAGTGCATCCGCCCCGGCATTCAAGCGACCAGGCCGGTAAACAATCTCATAATCAAACTGAGCTAACTCTGACGCCCATCTTTGTTCTAAAGCCCCGAGCTTGGCAGTTTGAAGATGACTGAGTGGATTGTTGTCCGTGAAAACAACAAACTTGTTACCCAAGAGATACTCACGGAATTTATCCGTAACCGCCCACTTGAGCCCGAGCAGTTCGAGCTTCATGGTGCTGTAGTTGCTCATGTTGCGTTCTGAAGGTCTCAAGCCCCTGCTGGCATAGGCGACCGGGCGCCTCTTCCCCCCGACCTCCTGAGACAGTACTGCTCCTAGTCCCTGGTAGCTGGCATCAATCTCCAGGAAAAAAGGCTTGCCAAAGTCAGCATACGCCAGGACAGGGGCCGAAGTCAACTTCTCCCGCAATGCCCTGAAAGCATTCTCGCACTCAGGATTCCAGTGTCGCTGAAGGCTGGCTGCAGAGGATTTGGCCCTACCCTTTACGTGCTCCCCAGTACAGAGTGCGTGGAGAGGGGCTGCAATACTGGCAAAGTTCTTCACAAAGCGTCGATAAAAACTTGCAAACCCCAGGAAAGACCTGAGTTCCTGGACATTCTCTGGCCTCCGCCAGTCTGCCACGGCACAGATTTTTTCTGGGTCTGTGGCCACCCCATCAGCTGAAATCACGTGACCTAGGAAGGTCACCTGGGATTTGAAAAAGGAGCACTTGCTGAGCTTGACTTTTAAGTTCTGATCAGCAAAGCGGGCTAAGACGAGCTCCAGACGGGCAAGATGCTGTTCAAAGGTGGTGGAGAAAACAACCACATCATCTAAATATAACAATAAAGACTGATGTCGCTGATCTCCCAAAATGCGCTCCATTAATCTTTGAAATGTCCCAGGCGCATTGCAGAGCCCGAAAGCCATACGATTAAACTCATACAGGCCAAAGGGCGTGCAGAAAGCAGTTTTGGGGCGGTCTTTCTCTACCACCTCAACTTGATTATAGCCGCTCGCTAGATCTAACGTCGAAAACCATCGAGCTCCCCCTAGTGAGTCCAAAGATTCTTCTATCCTCGGGAGAGGGAAAGAGTCCTTGCGGGTCTTTGCGTTCAATTGCCTGTAATCCACACACATCCTCATGGAGCCATCTTTCTTTCGGACAATCACCACCGGGGAGGAGTATGGGCTACAACTCTCTCTAACCACCCCCTGTTCCAGAAGCTGTTTGATATGTGACTTTACCTCTTCATACTGGGAGGGGGGGATTCTGCGATACCTCTGACGGACAGGCGCCTCATCTACGAGTGGGATCTCATGCTGAATAAGTGTAGTACACCCTAGATCACTATCAGATGTTGTAAATACATGAGCATATTTTTGAAGCCTGTACCTAACTTCACTCGCTTGTACAGTGGTCAGCTCGGGCAGTTCTAACTGAGCTATCTTGGGTGCTAATGCTACCCCGGCACTTGGTACAGCTTGCTGTTCAAGCACAGTGACCTGTTCTTCCTCTGGGCTTATCCTGTGAAAGACCACCTCAGCCTCTCTCCCCCTTATCAATTCGACCGACTGTAGGGTAGCTAAACATGTATGGGGCTCTATGTAAACTGGTGAAGTGCTTACATTAACTATGGGCACAGCAATGTGGTCGCTATTACAAAACATGACGGCACCTGGAATTAGTAGCCCCCCAGGTAAGCCCCCCATATCTGCCCCCAAAGCTTCAATGAGAAATGGCTTCTCCGACCCAGACATAACTCCACACCCGGTACTTGGCACAAAACAAAGAGACCCAGCTGGAACCACATAAGGCACAATAGACTTCACCACACACTCTTGTTTATTCTCTACATACTGCTCCTGCTGGAGCGCATGAAAAACTGCCTTCCACCCCAACTGAGTCGGGGGGCCAAGGCCCTGGGCAAGATCATCATTTACAGAAAACAGCTGATAACATAATTTTATAACATTCATCCCAAGAAGCCCTGGCACCAATTGTTTGAGTTCAATGGCTGCAGGGTCAGTAGGGTCTTTAACAACCAACACACCTCGTTTTGGGATGACCTTGCCGAGCACCTCAATGTCAACCTCGAAGTAACCCAGGTATGGTATGGCGAGCCCATTGGCAGCCCGTAACGCAAGCCAGTTACAACTCTTCAATTTTTGGGGCCCAAAACGCTCAAAGTTTTGCCTAAAAAAAGTTTCAGTGACTGTGGTGACCATTGATCCTGTGTCTAAAAGACAATTCAGACTGGCCCCGCCCATTTTAACCTCAACCACCGGACTCTGCCCCACCAAGCACCCAAAAACTTCTGGGCCAGTAACATCAGAGCCTACTCCCGACCCTCCTGTGACTCGGCTCCGTGCCACAGGGGGAAGAAGTTTCCCTGCTGCTCATTCACATGCACTAATCTCTCAGTGGGCTCAGCGCGGTTCGGTTGAGGGTCCCGCACCTGGTTACTTCTCAGTTGACAATTTCTTGCAATATGCCCCACGCCTTGGCACTTAAAGCAGATAGGCCGACCAGATGGATCAAACCACGGCTGCTGCTGATAACGACTAACCCCGGACCTATTATTTGTCAATTGTGCACCCGCCAATTTCCGGGTCACGTCATCCAATTGTGCTTGCTGTTTGCGCAGCATTTCTAAAATTGTACTCAAACTCGGGTCCAATGATGGGACACGGACTGCAGTCACCGCATTTGCGTCCACTGGCTCGGCCTCCACTTCACATGCGTTAGCAACCCTTCTGCCTCGTTCCCCAGCCATATCACAGTCCTCTGCCCATAGCAAGGCTTCTTTCCGAAGTTCAAAGAAAGACATACTAGTGTTCTGGCGAATCACTCTCTTAAGCTCTCTACGCAGGCCAAGATCAAACACGTTTTCAGCAAACTGATCACGTAGCGCTGTTTCACTAGCCCAAGCACCATTAAGAGGACACTGATTAATTTCCTCCATGATGGCCATAAGGGCATGAGAAAATTCTCTGACAGTCTCGCCCTCCCTCTGCCGGCGATCAAAAAATTGACGCTGAAGTTTGGTAAGTGACTGCGGACGGCCATAGATCTCTTTTAAGATTTTAATAATGCACTCTGGATCTTTACGAACTAATAGCGGCCGGTATCGAATTTCTTGTTTCGCTTCTCCTCCCAATTGCTCGTAAATATAAGAGGCCTTATCTGCCCCAGTATATGGCCGGTAGTTGAGAGAGGCTTGGAGTTCATCTAGCCATTCATAAAAAACAGTTGTAGAGCCTCCTGAAAAAACTTTACCTCTTTTCTCTCTTGATAGGTACAATATGCTTTGAGCACTAGCCGGGTTTTCACTTACCCCACTTGTACGGCTGGAGGGTCTACTGCTTTCCCTGTCCTGCAACTGTCCCTGCAAGGCCTCATTCAGGTCCTTTAAGTTGCTGATGGTATCCTTATCAGCCTGTACTCTCTCTTTAAGGGCCTGAAGCTCAGCCTGGGCCTCAGGGTTTGACATTGTAAATTCCCCAAAACACAGGACAAACAAAATCAAATCGGTACACAAGACAGTTACAAATGAATAAGCTAATCAATTTGCTAGGTCAGCCACAATTTTATGTTTTTTTTTTTTTCTCAAAAAAAAAAAATAGGCTAATGCTTGACTTTTCCACGTTGCATCTTCCTATGCAGGTCCCAGATCAATGCTTTACGTCGCCGACTCTTCCCTGTACGCCACTGTTTCAGTCCCATATAACACACCGTAACATAGCCTGCAATCTGCCTTCTAAGAATACAGCGTGAATCCAACGTGTCTCAGCAATTTACATATTCTATACTCTATATTTAGCCAACAACATAACCTTGCTCGCAGCGCCAAACTGTGAGGTCGATATGATGATGATTGAAGTAGGCTATAGAAGTATAGAAAAACATCCGATCTTTAATTTACATGAATGTACTACTCAGAGACACGTAGGCCTACAAAACAATATGGACACAAACAATGCAAAACAAACTTAGGGATACAAACAGTGGCGCACACGATGCCTATAAATCAAACAAACACACAACACATCACACGTCAATGCCTAGTGCCCATCGCTCACAAATACATCGCTTGTTTAAAAATCATCCATACATAGTACAAGGCCCATGAAAACTCACCCAGCTTCATCCAGCCTCACTCCACACATCTCCAAGGTAGTAAAACGCTACAGCACTCAGTGCAGGCTACAAATCATATATTCCACCATCAATGAACGCGTCCACGTAATATTCTAAAAGACATGTGTATAAAAGTTTAATACAGAAGCGTGTCCTACCTTGGATCTTACACACATAAACACACACACTTTCGATTACTCCGCTGGGTGTAGCTTTCACGAACTCAAGCACACCACAGACAAAAGGCAACTCTGCCGATAGCTTCCCTGCTGGGGCTATATCCAGGTGCACTAATCAGCGTGTCTCCCCCTTGACCCTACCCCGTCACCAGTAGGATACCCACGATACGTCACTAATGCGACACACCTCCACTATGCCACAGTTTGTTTCTGTAGTTGATATATGGGAGGTGGAGGGGATGCGGGTTGGGCACGTTGTGGGCATGTTGTGGGCACGTTGTGGGCCGGTGGTGGGCCGGTGCAGTTAGAATTGTCCCGGTGGATATTTGTGCCCCACTCCGCCCCTGCCCCCTTCATTTAAAAATCAAGTTTTTACACAAGTTTTAAACACCATAAGGTGTTTTGTGCAAGAGACAAGACATATCATGAGCGGAACAAGCAGTCAATGGCTGTTTATGTTCACCTTGGGACTGTAGTGTCTCAAAAACACAGAATCAATCAGCCTTGGTTTCATACGTCACATACAGAAGGAGCCAATCCCGTCGACTCGTGGGGTGAGGCTTTCCATGTCATTAGCATAAGGCTACGTTGAGACGAGAGCTATCAGAAGAGAAGCCAGGTCAAGGTAATTTGCATATCCACAGCTCCGCGAATACCAAATGAGGCAAAGGTGTAAAGTCATATTTAAGCCATTTTAGGGCCATAAAGGGACTTTTTCATGAAAAAAAACCGTAATATGTCATTTTGACTATCGAGTTTGAAGGGGTTTAATCAAAGCCAGGACAGGAACTTTAAGGTTTTAAATGTAGGTGTGGCTGTGTAATACAGTGGTTGGCCTTTACACCAGATATCCTAACTAAGCAATATATATGGCATTACATATGTACATTCATATAAGATAGCAACATCAAGAATGGGCTACAGTTGTTCACGGATTTGTGCTGTACATGACGCACTAATCCAATCATCTGGAGAGATGACAGATTATGCTCTCCGCCTGAGAGAAAACGCAGAGAGTCATTTTTTTTAGAAGACACGGAAACTTCACCTCTGCACCGGAGGAGGCGAGAGAGCAGCGGGAAAGTTGGTAGGCTGCGTGCGGAAAGAAACGGAGAGGAGAGGAGAGCAGAGCAGTGACTCAGTTTGTGGTCATCATCTAGACTAGAGGAACAGAACGACCCCACCGCACAGGAGCATCGCAGTGCGTTCTAAAAAAAAACCCACCTGAAATTCATCACATGCCCTGGATTACCTCCCGGTAAATGCAAAACCTTAACGGCGTGAGCCAGATCTTGCAATCCCATTCGCAGTCACACCGCTGGGGTTTCATTTCAGAGGCAAGCGGGTCCGGGGAAGAAGTGACAGGGTTGCCGCGCGTTATGGTAAGTCATTGGAGTTACCTAGTGAGTTACATTTGCTTCGTTAATGCATGATGTGATCTATTTTTTAACCGCTGTCAAATTATATATGAGCGCACTTCAGATTCACTGAATGAATAAAGGCGTTTTCGCGCCTGTTGGGTCGCTCAGCCTTGCGAAAGAAGACGAACCTGTTGGTGCCCCGCGAGCACTGCAGTATGCACTACCGTTGTTTAAACGTGTAAATGTCTGAATACACAGAGGCTGAATTAAATCTTTTTATCTCCTAAAAGCGAGTTACATTGCCTTTCAACAACGATTTGATTATGTGGGAAAAGTGCAGCCCGTGCGTATTACGCGGCCCAAATACGTTATTCGTTATAGAACATTTCTTCTCTTTAGTTTGTGTATTGCATGGTTCAAAACTGGCGATTTATCTTGATCAGTAACTTCCTTGCCCACATGCTAGATCGCGTATTAACGGTAGATTTCAATGTCACACTTGATGATTTTTTTTATCACTTGGTATTTTATATCACCTGGTATTTTGATTGTTTTTTCTCAAGCTCAAGTTGAAAATATAGTGTGTCAAAAATTGTAATGGATAATGTTAAAGCATATTTTCATGTTATTGGGTTCACGTTGATGGTCATCTCATTATTACAGTATCACCCTGAAGACGGCTATTCATTGTTTCTAGTCGACTTGAAGCACTTACAGGAGAAAGTCTTCAGGAAAAAAACTGAAAGCGAAAATAGGATCAATTACATGACAGTTTAACCTACGTGTTATATATATACATATATTATTTTGAATCAGCAAACGGATCGTTTTAATGTGTATCCGTTCTATTATTGAGTCCGGTGGCCAACGCCACCAGCGGCAGGCACACCTACAGTGATACTCCACTGGAATGAGAAATGCTGTGTATGTGTGTGTCCGACAGTCTGGCTAGACATGCAAATATCTTCATGTGGTTAAGCTGGGGTTTGGTGCAAGTTAGAGTACCAGATATAAACAGATTTAGTTTTTCTTACAGTATTATTCTGATATGAACTACATAGCAACAGATAACAGTCGTATCTTCACTGGTTAAAGTAGCACGCTTCCTTACTTCAGAGAAACATCTTTTTGAAGCCAGTGGTTTCTTTGAGGCTGACCATTTCCTCACATTTACAACCTGCTTTGGATTCTCAATCTCAAAACACGGGTTTTCAAGGCAGAATTCTCATTTCACAGTAATTTTGCGCTTATGGAACAAACTACAGTTGGTCTTTGAAAGCCAGTGCTGCTCCGCGATAAGCCTGCCGCTACAAGGAACCAGTAATTGCGATCTAATCTCAGCGCACGTGGCCCCAGGACTGCGGTGCATCGAGATGGAGTACCGGAATGTCCAGACGAGGAACGCACTGGCTCTCCGCGAGCACTACTGCAATTGACAGTTTACTGGCACCTACTAGCAAAGCAAAGACCGCCTGTCAAGCTTATTTAATAACTTGGAAAAATGATTTTACTAATTTAGTACCATGGGGAAGATCCTAAATTCAAACATGGGTGGGTGAGGACAGTGCTCCTCACACACGCCACACCATAGTTTTATGCGTTCATGCGTGATGGAATTTGCCCGTTGAAATAAATGAAATTAGGGCCGCGAGTCTCTCTTTGGAGTACAGATTCTTAGATGACAGCTAACCTCAAACACCTGTAATGAAATTCCTGTTTTCTTTGAGTCTAAATCAGTAATTGAATAAGGTCGTGCTCAGGTTGGACATGGCCGTGTTCTCCATTGTGGTGTGCACACAGGGCTCACAGAGCCTCGGCGTGAGCGGCCTCACTTATGGTGATCAAGCATCTGTCGCTTCTACTCAGAGCCGCTGGAGGGGGGAGCGGCTCTTCTGCCTCGTGAGCTTTTGGGGCTGTCACGCATGGGTGCGCAGGGGCTGTGTCGGGTGGTGCTGCAGACAGACAGAAGCTTGTCCGTTTAGATTCCTCTCCCTCTCCCGTGCAGCGACGCGCATCCTCCATCCTCTCTCTCTCCATCCTCTCTCCCTTCATCCTCTCTCTCTCCATCCTCTCTCACTCCATCCTCTCTCCCTCCATCCTCTCTCACTCCATCCTCTCTCCCTCCATCCTTTCTCCCTCCATCCTCTCTCCCTCCATCCTCTCTCACTCCATCCTCTCTCCCTCCATCCTTTCTCCCTCCATCCTCTCTCTCTCCATCCTCTCTCCCTCCATCCTCTCTCCCTCCATCCTCTCTCACTCCATCCTCTCTCCCTCCATCCTGTCTCACTCCATCCTCTCTCCCTTCATCCTCTCTCTCTCCATCCTCTCTCACTCCATCCTCTCTCCCTCCATCCTCTCTCCCTCCATCCTCTTTCACTCCATCCTCTCTCACTCCATCCTCTCTCTCTCCATCCTCTCTCCCTTCATCCTCTCTCACTCCATCCTCTCTCACTCCATCCTCTCTCACTCCATCCTCTCTCACTCCATCCTTTCTCTCTCCATCCTCTCTCCCTCCATCCTCTCTCCCTCCATCCTCTCTCCCTTCATCCTCTCTCACTCCATCCTCTCTCACTCCATCCTTTCTCACTCCATCCTCTCTACCTCCATCCTCCATTCTCTCCTCAGTGGGGTTGATGTCGCCCGAGAGGGGCTGTCAGCAGCGCAGCAGAGGAGATAAACGGATGGATGGGCAGGGCGGCACGGCGGCGCGGCAGCTGGCTAGTCTGGCGGGGGGTTCTGTTCGGGAGCAGCTGGGAGGAGCAGACTCCCGAGGAGCAGGAGGCGAGAAAGGTCAGGAGCGGGAAGAACGCTCCGGGGAGAAGAAGCCGGAAGGATGGCGGGAGAGAGAATGGAGGATGGCGGGAGAGTGAAATGGAGGATGGCGGGAGAGAGGATACAGGGAGAGAGAATAGAGAGAAAGACATGGCGTGTGTGGGAATGCGTTCTGCGTTTCCGATGTCACTTCTTCTTCCATCGGGAAAGGACATATGAATTAATATGAAATTACACATCCACATAAGACAGCTCTAACTTCTGTATACATTTATAGCAGATGAACCGGGTGGTTAGTCTCAGAGTCGGCCTGTGGAGTCTTAAAGGCAGCGTGGTTAGTCTCAGAGTCGGCCTGTGGGGTCTATTAAAGGCAGCGTGGTTAGTCTCAGAGTCGGCCTGTGGGGTCTATTAAAGGTGTGGTGGTTAACCTGAGAGTGGGCCTGTTGAGTCTATAACAGGTGTGATTAAAGGTACCCCCTGACTCCTGGCACAATCAAGGATAGATGAGTCACAGGGCAACAGTGAGTCACTGCAGGCCAGGGGACGCCTAACCTACTGTATGCCTGAGTCATCAACAAGCAGAACCTCATTCCTTATGTGTGTGTGTGTGTGTGTGTTAACATTACTGTGTGTGTGTGTCTGCGTGTGTGTGAGTGTTAACATTACTGTGTGTGTGTGTGTGTTAACATATCTGTGTGTGTGTGTGTGTGTGTTAACATTACTGTGTGTGTGTGTCTGCGTGTGTGTGAGTGTTAACATTACTGTGTGTGTGTGTGTGTATTAACATACCTCTGTGTGTGTTAACATACGTGTGTGTGTGTGTGTGTGTGTGTTAACATATCTGGCAAATACATCTGATTCTGATGCTGGATTGGGTGGCAGTGAGAGGAGAGGTGTGTGTGTGTGAGGGAGAGGAGAGGTGTGTGTGTGTGTGTGTGAGGGAGGGGAGAGGTGTGTGTGTGTTTGTGTGAGGTAGCAGCAGCAGCGTGCAGAAGGCGCTCTCAGCAAAGTAGCGGAGGGGTGTGTCTGAGAGAGAAGATAGGTGGGTGCGAGAGAGAGGAGAGGTGTGTGTGTGTGTGTGTGTGTGTGTTTGAGAGAGGAGAAGAGTGTGTGTGAGGTAGCAGCAGCAGTATGCAGATAACAGTGTTCTCTCAGCAAAGTAGAGGAGGGGTGTGTCTGAGAGAGAGGAGAGGTGTGTGTGTGTGTGTGTGTGTGAAAGTAAGAGAGGAGAGGGGATGTGTGTATGTGTGGTAAGGAGAGGAGAGCAGAGGTGTGTGTGTGTGTGTGTGTGTATGTGTGGGAAAGTGAGGAGAGGACAGGTATGTGTGTGTCTTTGGTGTAAGAGAAAGGAGAAGTGTGTTTGAGCCATGCTGTGTGAAACCCCTGCCCCAGACAGGAGTCTCCAGCTGAAGCCTGAAACCCGAGGATGGTGTGCAGTCAGGCGTGAGCTGCGATCGACCGCTGGGGATGATTAGTGACAGAAAGGCAGAAAAGTGAGCAAGAGCAGGGGGGGGGGGGGATTGGGGGCTGTAGCCGTAGCAACTGTTGCTCTTTGAACTGCCGGAGGGTTGCTTGTGTAGGGGTTCGTGTTTAAGGGGTTGTTGTGTAAGGGGTGTTTGTGTAGGGGTGTTTGTGTAAGAGTGTTTGTGTAGGGGTGTTTGTGTAAGAGTGTTTGTGTAGGGGTGTTTGTGTAAGAGTGTTTGTGTAGGGGTGGTTGTGTAAGAGTGTTTGTGTAGGGGTGTTTGTGTAAGAGTGTTTGTGTAGGGGTGTTTGTGTAAGAGTGTTTGTGTAGGGGTGTTTGTGTAAGAGTGTTTGTGTAGGGGTGTTTGTGTAAGGTTGTTTGTGTAGGGGTGTTTGTGTAAGGGTGTTTGGGTAGGGGTGTTTGTGTAAGGGTGTTTGGGTAGGGGTGTTTGTGTAATTGACGCCAGTAAGCTACGCAGGGGTGCTTGTAGTGTGTGTCTGGTGTGTGTGAGTCGGAGGGGTGCTTGTCGCGTGTGAGTGTGTGTGTGTGAGAGTGTGTGTGTGAGTGTGTGTGTGTGAGTGTGTGTGTGTGAGCCCATACCTGAGTGCCGTTGCTGTTTGACCACTGGAGACCCATCAGGAGTCTGACAGAACATTGGTCATGACAGAGACGCACACCTGGGCTCTGGTGTGTGTGTGTGCGTGTGTGTGTGCGTGTGTGTGTATGTGTGTGTGTGTGTGAGTGTGTGTGTGTGTGTGTGTGTGTGTGTGTGTGTGTGTGTGTGTGTGTGTGTGTGCGTGTGTGTGTGTGTGTGTGCCTGGGCTCATGTTCAGGTCTATTTCTGGAGTCAGTGGAGTCCAGTCAGTGGAGATGCGTGCAGCCCCTCTCACAGGCAGCAGTCTGGTTCACACGTGTGTGTGTGTGTGTTCAAGGAGAGGTGTGTGTGTGTTTGTCTCACAGGGAACAGTCTGGCTCATACGTGTGTCTGTGTGTGGAGGAGGAGAGGTGTGTGTGTGTGTGTCTCACAGACAGCAGTCTGGCTCATATGTGTGTGTGTGTGTCTCACAGGCAGCAGTCTGGTTCATACGTGTGTGTATAGGAGGAGGAGGAGAGTGTGTGTGTGTCTTACAGGCAGCAGTCTGGCTCATACGTGTGTGTGTGTGTGTGTGTGTGTGTGTGTGTGTGTGTGTGTGTGTGTGTGTGTGTGTGTGTGTGTGTGTGTGTTGAGGGGGAGGAGAGGTTTGTGTGTGTGTGTCTCACAGGCAGCAGTCTGGCTCATACTGTTGGCAGAGAGAAAGGCACTGTTGAGTTCAGGACAAGTGTGTGTGTGTGTGGGAGGAGGAGGGGTGTGTGTGTGGGATGAGGAGGGGTGTGTGTGTGTGTGTGTGTGTTCAGGAGAAACAGGTGTGTTTAATTGCACAGTGAACAGAGGTGGAGCATCTCACTCTCAGTGCGGGGTGATAAGGTGTAGTCAGGAGAAGAAGAGGTGTGTGTATGTGTGTGAGTGTGTGGTCAGGAGGAGGAGAGGTGTGTGTGTGTGTGTGTGTGTGTGTGTGTGTGTGTGTGTGTGTGTGTGTGTGTGTGTGTGTGTGTGTGTGTGTGTGTGTGAGTGTGTGTGTGTGTGTGTGTGTGTGTGTGTGGTCAGGAGGAAACCATGGATTGCCTTTGATGAAAGGATCAGAGGTGCAGGCTTGAGGAATTAATGACTTTCTATTCCAACAGACAGAATTGGCCCTGAACTTTCTATTTTTTACTTCAGAGCGAATCCATGAGCATCTCTGATGAAAGGTGCTTTTGAAAGACTTTCAGTATGATTCAGAAAAAGATAAATCATCTCCTTGAGGATGACAGAGCTGGGGCTGATGTGATGAGAGAGGTCCCTGCGTGCGAAAGCACAAAGACAGCTCCCCTCCTGTGACAGCAAGGAGACAGGTCACGTGCTGTGAACGCAGAGAGACAGGTCACGTACTGTGAACGCAGAGAGACAGGTCGCGTACTGTGAACGCAGAGAGACAGGTCACTTACTGTGAGGCGAGTCCCTGCGCGTGAAGCAGACAGTCAGGTCCCATTTGAATGCATTTGCAAAGTGTGTGTGTGTGTGTGTTTGTGTGTGTGTGTGTGTGTGTGTGCGTGTGTGAGTGTGTGTGTGGTTGCCTTTCATCAGGAGGGCAATCCGAAAGCTCACAGACAGCAGTGATGATGTAACGTTACAGGATGTTCTGCAGAATAGCTTTTCTAAGTAAATCTGGATTGAAATAAGTCCGTTGTTATCTGATAAAGACAGCGGGACTTAGATGACCTGCGTGTAATGCCAGTAAAGACAATAACCGGCTTACGCACTGGGGGATGGAACTTTGGTTTGATTGTTTTTGTTTGGAATGTTGTCCCCTGGTTGCCGTGGATTGAGAGAATGTTCAGGGTAGAAGAGCGGCCATCTGAGGCCACTGATCTCACAAACTGTGTGATGCGCTGGAAACGTCTTCATTGAGCCCATCCAGGCGGTTGTGTGATCAGCTGCTGGGACCTGCTCCCACTCCCTGGCCCTCTGTGGAAAGAGAGAGAGAGGAAGAGAGAGAGAGAGAGAGAGAGAGAGAGAGAGAGAGAGAGAGAGAGAGGAAGAATTCATCCATCATGCGTTTCTACTCTCTGTGCTCTGTGGAAAAAGAGAGAGAGGAAGAGAGGAAGAGAGAGAGAGAGAGAGAGAGGAAGAGAGGAAGAATTCGTCTATCATGCGTCTCTACTCTTTGTGCTCTGTGGAGAGAGAGGAAGAGAGAGAGAGAAAGAGAGAGAGAGAGAGAGAGAGAGAGAGAGAGGACGAGTTCATCCATCATGCGTCTCTACTCTCTGAACTCTGTGTGGAGATCTATCATGGATGCCTCTAAGCATAGACCTGCATCTCTAATCTCTGTGTTTCCCCTGGTCAGTCTCTGTCTGTGGTGTTTCCCCTGGTCAGTCCCTGTCTGTGGTGTTTCCCCTGGTCAGTCTCTGTCTGTGGTGTTTCCCCTGGTCAGTCCCTGTCTGTGGTGTTTCCCCTGGTCAGTCCCTGTCTGTGGTGTTTCCCCTGGTCAGTCTCTGTCTGTGGTGTTTCCCCTGGTCAGTGTCTGTCTGTGGTGTTTCCCCTGGTCAGTCTCTGTCTGTGGTGTTTCCCCTGGTCAGTCTCTGTCTGTGGTGTTTCCCCTGGTCAGTCCCTGTCTGTGGTGTTTCCCCTGGTCAGTCTCTGTCTGTGGTGTTTCCCCTGGTCAGTGTCTGTCTGTGGTGTTTCCCCTGGTCAGTCTCTGCACTGTCTGTGGTTTTTCCCCTGGTCAGTGTCTGTCTGTGGTGTTTCCCCTGGTCAGTCTCTGTCTGTGGTGTTTCCCCTGGTCAGTCTCTGTCTGTGGTGTTTCCCCTGGTCAGTCTCTGCACTGTCTGTGGTGTTTCCCCTGGTCAGTGTCTGTCTGTGGTGTTTCCCCTGGTCAGTGTCTGCACTGTCTGTGGTGTTTCCCCTGGTCAGTCTCTGTCTGTGGTGTTTCCCCTGGTCAGTCTCTGTCTGTGGTGTTTCCCCTGGTCAGTCTCAGGAGGGCATCGGCTCTGATGGAAGGGCTTTTAATCGGCATGTGCGTCAGCAAACACAAACGCACTATTGGACAAATATGAATGTGGAGCTGCAGCACTCGTCCGTGAGGAATGTGTGTGGCCCTCTGAACACACATACACACACACACACACACACACACACACACACGCACGCATGCAGGCTGTTCACAGTGGACGTGTGGACCAGAGTATTATGTTCCCATCACTTCTGTTGTTTGTTTAAGAGTTGCTCAACTTCCTCTGTTGCAATCTATCCTCTCCTCTCTCCTCCCCTCTCCTCTGCTCTTCTTTCCTCTCCTCCCCTCTTCTCCTCTCCTCTCCTCTCCTCTCCTCTCCTCTCTCCTCTCTCTCCTTTCCTCTCCTCTCCTCTCCTCACCTCTCCTCTCTCTCTCCTGTCCTCTCCTCTCTCTCCTCTCTCATCCTGTCCTCTTCTCTCCTCACTCATCCTGTCCTCTATCTTTCTCTCCTCTCTCTCTCCTGTCCTCTCCTCTCTCTCTCCTGTCCTGTCCTCTCTCTCCTGTCCTCTCCTCTCTCATCCTGTCCTCTCTCTCACCTGTCCTCTCCTCTCCTTTCCTCTCCTCTTTCCTCTCTCCTCTCCTCTCTGTGCTGGAGGAGCCAAAGACATCTCACACATAAACCAGTCAGGCAAAGAAAACACACACAGATATGAATCCACTTATTGGAGCAAATTGTGGGAACCCTGTGCGGTCGGGTTGTTGGCCAGGTCTGAGAGGTTGGGAGTGCACACACACAAACAAACACACACTCACACTCACACGCACACACACACACACACACACACTCAGACACACACACACGCACACACACACACACACACACACACTCACACACACACACTCACACACACTCACACTCACACACACACACACTCACACACACACACACACACTCACACACACACACACACACACTCACACACACACACACACACTCACACACAGTCACACATCCACGAGAGTCACGAGTCATGTGGTCCATCAGTCTCAGGTCCTGGGGGGACGACAGTGGGGACTGAATTTAAAACGAATTGCATTTTCCGTAGAAAACATGAGAAGTAAATAGTGTGCCGTGTCTGTGTGTGTGTGTGTGTGTGTGTGTGTGTGTGTGTGTGTGTGTGTGTGTGTGTGTGTGTGTTAGATTGGAAACAGCTTGAGAGGCAGGACGCTGGTAATGGAGCTGGAGAATGCGGCGGGCGGAATGTTGGCCTGATCCACTAAAGCACACCCTTCATCAG
>NC_137913.1:8060332-8070332 GCF_963457725.1 Sprattus sprattus | reverse complement strand
CATACAGCTCTCACACACACAGGGCACAAGACACACACACACACATCTCATGCAGCCATCTCGCACACAGGGCACAAGACACACACACACACACACACACACACACATCTCATGTATCCCTCTCACACACAGGGCACAAGACACACTCTTTTTTTAACCTCTCCTAACCCATATCTTTTACCCTCTGTCTCACACACACAAACACACACACAGGATGATGCTGGCAGAAGGCCAGACGTCTCCTCAGAGATGTGAGTGTGATCAGGGTGATGGAGTGTGTGGGTGCCCAGGGGAACACAGGGCACCGAGGGCACTAATGTAGCCCTGAGTCAATGCCCGCCAGCCAGCCGTCATGCCAACACAAGACCCCTCCGTCTAGTACCAAGGGCACTAATGCAGCCCTGAGTCATGCCAATGCCTGGCACCCCACACACACACACACCCTAGTGACAAGGGCACTAATGCAGTCTGAACCATGCCAACGCAGGTCAGGCCTCATGCCAACACAAGATGCCAGCTTCACCCGTAGCGCTTCTACAGGAATCCAGTGCATGTTAATAGCTATGCTCAGTCCCTGCAGTAGCATGTTAAATGCTATGCTAATTCCCTGCAGTAGCATGTTAATAGCTATACTTATTCCCTGCAGTGGCATGTTAATAGCTATGCTTATTCCCTGCAGTAGCATGTTAATAGCTATGCTCATTCCCTGCACCAGCATGATAGCTATGCTCAGTCCCTGCACTAGCATGTTAATAGCCATACTCAGTCCCCGCAGTAGCATGTTAATAGCTACACTCATTCCCTGTAGTAGCATGTTAATAGCTATGCTCAGTCCCTAGCGTAGCATGTTAATAGCTACACTCATTCCCTGTAGTAGCATGTTAATAGCCATACTCAGTCCCTAGCGTAGCATGTTAATAGCTATACTCAGTCCCTAGCGTAGCATGTTAATAGCCATACTCAGTCCCTAGCGTAGCATGTTAATAGCTACACTCAGTCCCTGCAGTAGCATGTTAATAGATACTCATCATCTGCAGTAGCATGTTAATAGCTATACTCAGTCCCTGCAGTAGCTATTAGAGCTGCCGATGACTTCAAGTGGACATATGACTTTAGAAGCCCCCACCACAGCTGACTCGGAGCCAACACAGGGCCAGAACCGAGCCCATTGCAGAACTAGTGCCAGGCTGCTCTCCCCTACACCTCACAAATTATGTCCACACATGGATCCGTTTCTAGCAGCAGAATTGTGTTCATGCATGGAGCGTTTTCAACACGGAGCTATCAGGGCCAGATGAGGAACAGATGAGTCTACATCCCTGCATAGAGCATGGGAGGGAAGGGGAGTGTCCACTGTCTACATCCTCAGTCTGACGGTTGTGGTGGTCTCTATCAGGAGGATATGTCTTTAAATGGGGAAACATCGAGAGGGCGATCTCTTAGGGAATGGAAAAACACAGTTGTCCAGTCTGTTCAGTAATGACACCCCATAGATAGCTCTCTGTTTCCTGTATTCATTACGCTGCTGTGCTGACACCCCAAGGCCGAGTCCGGATCCAGCCAACCCTCGAGTTCTCACGGGACGAGATGGGGGATTAGGCGGGCTCAGTCTGAAGCAGAGCTGAAGGGCTGCTGCTATACTCGGTCTTGTAACCTCATATCATTTAAAGCATTAAATATTTATGACATATTAATAGCACAATGATAAATACTCGCTGACCTTACCAGAAAAGGGAAAGGAAAACACAAGGTAGGCACACTGCTGTATCTAGTGAATGTCATTACTTTAATACCGCAACTTAAAGGCACCCAGTGCAAGTTTCGAGGCTTAAAAATAAACATTACATTTCTAGTCTTTTTTACACGTAGTAAGTTTCAATAACTCCATACCATTACATACCGACATTCAAGCAGCAAAGATGAGACGTCATTGTGTGGTGAGAACTGATAGAAAATCGATAACAACAACAATCGCCGCCATTTTCTTTATATTTTGTAACCTACAATAAATAAAGCAGGCTTCCAGTCAATGGAAAAATGGCTTCTCCCCACCGGCGATTGTTGTTGTTTACGATTTTCTATCAGTTCTCACCACACAACGACGTCTCATCTTTGCTCCTTGAATGTCGATATGTAATGGTATGGAGTTATTGAAACTTACTACATGTAAAAAAGACTAGAAATGTAATGCTTATTTTTCATTGAATGTTTACATAAAGTTGCACTGGGTGCCTTTAAGCTCCTTCGAATGGATCAGCTGTGCTGTTCCTGGATATCCTGCTGCACAGTGTGTGTGTGTGCTTTCAGTGTGTTTATGTGTGTGTGTGCTTTCAGTGTGTGTGTGTGTGTGTGCTTTCAGTGTGTTTATGTGTGTGTGTGCTTTCAGTGTGTGTGTGTGTGTGTTCGCGTGTTTGAAGTCATCGTTAGCCAGAGTGCCCTCATCTAGTCATGTCTCACATAGTGCTTCTGCGTCTCCGGACCCCCCGGAGGCAGTTGTACTGTGAAGGTCACTGATGTCATGGCGTTCAGCGGAGGAGGAGGCAGTGACTCAGCACGCCCAGCCGGGGATTCCTCAGATCTTCGCGTGATGGATGAATGTGAGACGCTTCACTGCGTGGGACGAGACACACCAGCGCTTTCACACCCTCTGAGCTCGGCTCGCGGCAATCAGAAAAGCTGCAAAAAGCGAGTAACAGGCTGGTGCGTCTTAATTGAACATCTTATGTAACGTCAATCTGCCGTAAGGCCCCCTCCCACTGCGATAGAGAGTGTTAATTATCTCGTGTTTTGATTTTGGCTAATGAGAAGCTGGGGAGTCCCAGCGTGAGCCAAGGCTGCGTCGTACAGAAAGTGTGTGTCTCCCTCTTGTGGTTCATTTTAATTACTACATCTGCGCAACGCCAAAGCACACAGGCAGTTCATTCGTGCAGTATTGTTTTGAGAGACATCGGATTTAAAGAGAGATTTTGAGTTATAAAGATATATTTATTACATCAACACATTTCAACATGCCTTAAAGACAGAAAAACACCCAGAGATGTCGAGGTCTTTGTTCATTTTTTAATACTTAAAATCCTTTTTTTAGTAACACCTATGGGAGCAGAAGCTTTCCGAGTTCCCAGAGTAAGCTTCTCTACATCCCAGCAGTCTACAAAACATACACTGTCAACGGCAAAACTCCAACAGTGATGGCAAACGGGGGGGGGGGGGGGGTAGGAGCAACAACAGATCCAAATAATAACCAGGAAATGAAGAAGAGGTTCCTAGGGAAGCTCTCTCTGTCTGTCCCACTCACTGACATCACAAACAAACTGACGGACAGACTGACTGACTGACTGGCAGGAGTGCTTCGAAGGGGGGGGGGGGGGGCAGACAACTCACCAGACGTAGCATAAACCACATGTTTCAGATTTACAGAGAAAGAAAGAGAGACTGTGTGTGTGTGTGTGTGTCTCTGTGTGTGAATGTCAGAGAAAAAGACAGAGACCGTTTGTGTGTGTGTGTGTGTATGTCAGAGAGAGAGTTTGTGTGTGTGTGTGTTTGTGAATGTCAGAAACAGAGAGAGTGAGAGACTGTGTTTGTGTGTATGTCAGAGAGAGAGAGAGAGTGTGTGTGTGTGTGTGTGTGAATGTCAGAGAGAGAGAGAGTGTGTGTGTTTTGTTGAGCAAGAGTAGAAGAAGTCAGGATGGGGATTGTGATTCGTTACTCAAAGGTAATGTATGTACAAACAGTGTGTGAAGTGTGCATGTATAAATATAGTGTGTGTAACGTGTGTGTGTGTGTGTGTGCCATGGTGCGTGTATGTGTGTGTGTGACAGCTGACCGTGACTGTGCTCCTCCCCTCATGGATCTCAAACACACGGGAGAGTGAGATTAGTGTGTGTGTGTGTGTGTGTGTGTGTGCGTTTTATGTCAGAGTGAGATGACAGACTGAAACGCACACTGCAGGAAGAGCACTGGGTGATGTGAAGTGACGTGAGGCTACAGGTGGTTTGGGGAAATGGAAGCCTAACCAGAATAACACTGTCACACATGTCACACGCGTGCAACAAACACACTCTGACAGCGACACACAGATCACACACACGGCAGCTCATCCCATTCAGGAACAGAGCCAGCAGCTGGGAGTGTGGATGGCAGGAAAAAAAACATGGCTGTGTGTGTGTGTGCGTGTTGAGCACACTGTGGTTACATAGCAGGGGGAACAGGGTGTGTGTGTGTGTGTGTGCTGGGGAGGCCTGTCTGTTTCCGCACACACAACACAGAGAGGATAGCACCTGGTACAGCAGGGTTGCTAGGGGCAACAACCATGGCTGTCAACATCAATCAAAGAGTGGGTGTTGGAGAACAGTTGTCATGGCAACGTTCTTCCTTTGACAGCTGGAGACAGAAGAATGAAATGAGGGAAATAATGAGAAAAACAAAACACCCACAGAGAACCCACCCCCCATACATCACCCCCCCCCCCCCCCCCCCCCCCCCCCCCATGTGCTGTTAGTTGTTCTCTATTGTACTAATTAGGGCCTTTATCTCTACTATTATACTGTACTGGGTTGGATCGGGTCTCTTTATTTAGTACACTCAGTGACATGAGAGCGGATGAATGGGGACTTTGAGCTGAACACAGGCTAACGCAAGTCTGTTTCAAACCACAGCAATGATTTCTCTTGGACTGCAATGACAGGACCCAAACAGGACCCACACTGCTGTAGGGATGCAGAGGGGGGGACCCACACAGCTGTAGGGAGGGGGGGGGGGGGGGGGGGGGGGGGGGGTGGAGGGTGGAGGAAGACTGAGGTCTGGCGCACCACAGCTCAACCCATATCTGGCCAATCCTCTGATGAGCTCACATATGACCCATGAGCTGCCATGGATACGCCTCACATCTGGTCCATCTTATGAATGCTTTTACCTGAATGAAATAAAATGTGTGTGTGTGTGTGTGTTTGTGTGTGTGTGTGTGTGTGTGTGTGTGGGTGTGTGTGTGAACTGAGAGGTTAGCTGGATACCCCAGGAGCTGCACAGAGGAGATGACACACACCCTCACACATACACACACTCGCGTGTCTTTAAGCGGAGAACAGGACGAACGGATATATGGATGGAGAGAGAGAGAGCGAGTGTGTGTGTGAGGAGGGGAGGAGCTGAGATGAGCATTCAGAAGGATAATATAAGAGTGTGTGTGTATCTGTGTGTGTGAGTTTGTGGGGGGTTGTGCTTGCAGGGATCCCAGTGTTGGTGCAACTCCGGTGGGGGGGGTAGCAGGAGAGGAGCTCGGGCTACACCGTAACCACCCCACCCCCCCTCCTGAGTGACGGCTCCGGCTCTCAGCCCAGGCTGGTGATGTTGGCACGACCACCAGGTGGCGCCACGATGCGCTGGGTGGTGCGGCGAGGAAGGTTGTCATCGACCTGAGCACCTGAGAGACAGAAGAAGAAGACGGGGAGAGTGGCGTCAAGACAACCAGACGCACCGATTCAGATCACCTTGTCCAAGCCCCACAGATACACACACTCGCACACACACACACACACACACACACACACAAACACACACACACACACACACACACACACACACAAACACACGCACACACACACACACACACACACGCACACACACGCACACACACACACACACAATACTGCATGACACCTGGTCCCAAAACGTAGAGATACACACAATCATTTCCCGACAATTCACTGCGATTTTTACATTGATTAACAGTTTATACATTAAAACAGCTTATACTCTAATTCTGCCAGTTATAGCGTGATTGGGTCTCTCTCTCTCTCACCCTCTCTCTCTCTCTCTTTCACATACAAAACCCATTAATGTGATATGTGATAGATAACAAAATTGAATTTACACAGACATAACAATCCTGAGAAATAATGGGACATCAGTGGAGCGAGGGCTTATTATTCCAACATCGATCTAGTGAATGAAGCTGGAGAAGACCCAACCCCCCCCCCCCCCTCCCCTTGCTGTTCTCTATCATATTAATTCAGTGTTTGTGTTTCTCACTGCAAGCATGTCAGAAGATTATCGTTTATGGTACGAGGTCGCCAGGGGATCGATTAACGATTCGACTTAAGCGATTAGCATCCATTCCCACAGAAACAATAACACCAAATAAACGCTCAATACATGATTTTCACTGAGAGAGGCACTGAGGTATTTGTGTCTGTGTGTGCGTTTAAAAAAAATAAAAATAACAAATCAATTCAAAATACTGTAATGCGGTTTATATACGGTGTGACTGATAGTTGGGAAAATACAGTACACTGCTGCAGGTCACCTGGTCCTGTACTCAGAGATACATACACCGATGCAGGTCACCGAGACACAGAAGCACACACACGCACACACACACACACACACACACATGCACGCACACGCAGAAACTCAAACTGACCAGAGAGGCTGAAGCCGGACTGGTGGAGATTGCGGACTGGCTGTGCAGCTGACAGTTTGACGGGAGACGACTTTTTAGAGGTGACAGGGGTCATGACCTTTGGGGTGACGGTCACCTCACACACCGGCCCATCGTAGAGACCACGGGGAACACCCCTCAGCTCAGCAAGCTGCAGAGAGACAGAGAGGAGACTGTTAAAAACACACACACACACACATATACACACACATACACATGCAGACACGCAGGTTACATACACACACAGGGGCGGAGTGGGACACAAAATTCCACCGGGACAATTCTGACTGCACCGGCCCACCACCGGCCCATAACGTGCCCACAACGTGCCCACAACTGGCCCAACCCGCATCCCCTCCACCTCCCATATATCAACTACAGAAACAAACGGGCGGCTTTTGATCATTATTGTTAGATTTAGAGTTGATGTGTGGGTGACAGACATGACAGTGACAGTGACAGTGTATTTGTATATACTTATGGAAATACGGAACAAATCGCGTCCCGTATTGGCTCAAATGTTATGCTAATTCGCAACAATGTGTCCTGTCAACTCACTCGCACCTAGTTGACGGCTGGTTGAATAAATCCGTAATTCTTGTACATTTTGATGCACTTTCCTCCAGCATCCGCCTCTTTTTCAGTCTGGCCTTTTGGCCCTCCTTTCTCCTTTCTCTTATGTCCCTCCATCAGGTCCGCTTCACCTGCTCTCTCTCCCTGATAGCCGCTAATTTAACTCCCTAGGTTCACTTGATAAAGGCAGAACGATACACATTTCCCATGATGCTTTGCTCCGACTATTCTACATTCAACAAAAAAAACCGAATTAAATCGCTGGCCAATTTATATTTGTGGTCATGAAAGTAATGGAGCGTCTGAATAAAAAGAATTACATCAATATAGGAGGCTAAACAAAAATCAGAAGATTGGATTTATGGGATTGAGTTTGACACACACCATAGGTGTGATGTACAGAGACAAATAGTGCTATAAATAGTGGTTGGACTACTCTATCCTGTAACTCAGAATTTGGAGATTTTCCCGGGACCAGGATTTGACTAATATTCAAAATCGATGGGCCGCTCATGACTTTGATGCTACGGCTGCGAAGGCCGGTCTGCAGGCTGGTTCTCGAGAGATTATTGGCCTACCGGCCGACCGGGAAAAATCCCGGTGCTCCCGATGGCCACTCCGCCCCTGTAGACACACACACACACACACACACACAGACTCACCCTGCTGCGAGCCTTTATCCTCTTGTAGACGTTGTCGGGGAAGGGTTTGCGGACGACATAGCGTCCTGAGCCTTCAGTGACGTGCAGGTTTCCCTCCTCCAGGACCATCTTCCCCTGGCTGATCACCACCAGCGGCCCGCCGCGCACCTCCAGACCCTCAAAGATGTTATACTCCACCGCCTGCAACAATCACACAGATCAGATTACACACACACACTCTCAACACACACACACACACACACACACAACCCTGTCTACACCTCCACACCCTCAAAGATGTTATACTCCACCGCCTGCAACAGTCACAGAGTTCAGATTACACACACACACTCTCAACACACACACACACACACACACACACACACACACACACAACCCTGTCTACACCTCCAGACCCTCAAAGATGTTATACTCCACCGCCTGCAACAATCACAGAGATCAGATTACACTCACACACTCTCAAGACACACACACACACACACACACACACACACATACAACCCTGTCTACACCTCCAGACCCTCAAAGGTGTTATACTCCACCGCCTGCAACAATCACAGAGATCAGATTACACACACACACTCTCAACACACACATACACACACACACACACATACAGCCCTGTCTACACCTCCAGACCCTCAAAGATGTTATACTCCACCGCCTGCAACAATCACACAAATCAGATTACACACACACACTCTCAACACACACACACACACACACACACTCTCATCACACACACACACACACACACACAACCCTGTCTACACCTCCAGACCCTCAAAGATGTTATACTCCACCACCTGCAACAATCACAGAGATCAGATTACACACACACACTCTCAACACACACACACACACACACACACACACACACACACACACACACACATGCAACCCTGTCTACACCTCCAGACCCTCAAAGATGTTATTCTCCACCGCCTGCAACAATCACAGAGATCAGATTACACACACACACACACACACACACACACACACACAACCCTGTCTACACCTCCAGACCCTCAAAGATGTTATACTCCACCGTCTGCAACAATCACGGAGATCAGATTAAACACACACACACACACACACACACACACACACACAACCCTGTCTACACATCCCATACACCTTGAGACCGTAAACTGCCAGTGGGCAGTCAAAACAGCTCGTCTTAGACACGACATACACACACCAGAATTTACGCTAAACATGACATACACACACCAGAGTTTCCGCTAGACACGACATACACACACCAGCGTTTCCGCTAGAGTTTTCCATGGTCGGCTCAGTGTCCGGAAAGAATTAAGAAGAAATCCTATTAATCGTTTTCATTGGCCAACATCAGCTACAAGTGGTTTGGGCGGATAGAACTGCCCCAGTGAAGTGACAAAGTCTATTTACTAATGTGCCCATTATTGTAAGTGGAGGACTTATCCATTCCAACAACCCTTATCTAGTCTATCTCAAGTACAATTGAACCTGCTATCACACATAGTCAGTGCTTTCCTCAGTTGAAGAACCTTTTCCACACTATTCAAACAGGCGCCTAGTTTGGGAACCTTTTCTACATCATTCAAACAGGCTAAGGCTGCATTTGAGTTTGACTTAACCCATACGATGTGATGATTTGTTGACTTATAGAGGCCTTAAAAAAAGCAAGTTTCTGATTTCCTGTCTCAGGATAATTTGCTAGACGCTAAACTCCAACAGTGATTACAAACGGGGAGGAGCAACAACAGATCCAAAAAATAACGAGGAAATGAAGAAGAGGTTCCTACGGAAGCTAGTGTGGTTGTAAGCGTGGTCCTACAGAGTGGTTCTACAGTAACTGCTCTTTATCTGTGACTGATCAGTGTGCTGTACATGGGAGAGCATGATGAATCCGCTCTTAGTCTGAACAGGGCTAATTTAATTGAGCTTGTAAATGCCAGATAGTCGTTTCGCCTCACTGAAAGAGAGGAGAATGCTACAGTTGTACAAGTAAGGTGGCTGGAGCTTTATAAGTATATATTGAATACCCACCATCCGATGTTTGTGAAAGAGGAAGTTGTCCGATTTTATGATAATAACATAAGATATTATAAAAGTTAGTATAGTTGCATTTTTCATTTGACCAAACTAAATGTCCTGTTTAAGGTCATGTAAGGTGTTTCTGGACATTTTCACCGTAAATTTTTTAATGTATCGTTTGTTTACAAATGTTACCAGGCAAAAACCTGTCTAACTGGCTAACAGAAACACACACACACACACACATGCAAACTTGTGGACCTCATAAAACACATCCCCTCATAAAGCATAGTATAGTAGAGTATGC
>NC_137913.1:8042832-8047832 GCF_963457725.1 Sprattus sprattus | reverse complement strand
TGTATCCGTCTGTACACTGGCTATGCTGTATCCGTCTGTACGCTGGCTCTGCTGTATCCGTCTGTACGCTGGCTATGCTGTATCCGTCTGTACGCTGGGTATGCTGGGTCTGGCTGTACGCTGGCTATGCTGGGTCTGGCTCTAGCAGGCTGGCTATGCTGTGTCCGTCTGTACACTGGCTATGCTGTGTCCGTCTGTACGCTGGCTATGCTGTATCCGTCTGTACACTGGCTATGCTGTGTCCGTCTGTACGTCGGCTTCCTGATGAAACCTGCTATCCACCATTTTGGTCAAAATGAGATTAAACATCAGACTGGACCAAAATCGGATGGGGCATATCCTGATAAAACCTGCAATGTCAATCTTAATTTTGTGGGGTAGCAACGACACAATAAAGAAAAATGCTTAATCCTTTCTTCTGATATATGCTGTGATGAAAACTGCTATATCCCAATTTGGTTAAATGTTGGTTACACCATTGACCCAAGTTGTCGCATTGAAGCCTGTCATGTTATAAAGAGTTATAAAAAGTGATCTGATTGGGTCATACTGAAGTTTTGATGAGATCTGGCATTTTACAAGCCCTTAAAAAACCTGCTATATCCACAAAATATATGTATATATACAGAATAAAAACCTGCTATCTCCCCTAACTCTGTCCCAAAATGCAACATTTTGATAAAAGTTGCATTTGTTGATTAAATCCAGCACACATCTCTAAATGAAATACAATATTGATGGCACAAGTCAAATTTCTCCATTGCCTAAGATTGCCTCCATTGACTCTCTATTAAATCAGTTTTTTGGCTTTCCTGAAAAAAGGTATAAATGCACATAGCAGGTTTCATCAGGAAGCCGACGCATCCGTCTGTACGCTGGCTATGCTGTGTCTTTCTGTAGGCTGGCTATGCCGGGTACTGTAGCAGGCTGGCTATGCTGGGTCTGGCTGTAGGCTGGCTATGCTGGGTACTGTGGGCAGGAGAGGCCCTCCTCCTCCTCTTCTTCTGCTGCTGTTAGCAGAAAAACATCCAGCCAACATCCAAACCATCTTAACTCAGTTAGTCACACTGCTTAGGAGCCCATCTGGGAACACACACATACACACACACACACACACACACACACACACACACATGCCTCTGTGATGCTCCTCTCCATCCGGTCTGTGTGCGTGTGTATGTGTGTGCGTTCCTGTGTGTGTGTGTGAGTGTGTATGTGTGTGCATGTGTGTGTGTGGCAGCATACAAAAACTCACATTCCTCTGTTTTGGTCTTCTTTTCATCTTTGTGTGTATTTTTGTATGTGTTTTATTACGTGTAAATACATTATAGTTTGTTTGTGTGTGTGTGTGTCTGTGTGGGTGTGTTTGTGTATGCACGTATGTGTGTGTGTGTGCTGGATTAGCGTGAGTTGTCATACAATTTCATAATGAGGAATATTCATATGAAGGGATAAAAAGATGCCTCAGAGGGATGAATAGGTCACACACGCACACACACACACACACACACACACACACACACACACACAAAGGCTCTACTGTACAGTACTGTACATGTCTGCCGTCCACATTAAAAGCTGTGTTTAATTGGGAGGTTGTATGGGGCTTGTGTATCCTAACGTGACCCTGGCAGCACAGACAAGGCCTCTCATTCAGGCCACAGGGATGCAGCGCTGGGAACCTTTCAGCACCGGCAGGAGGGACCGACGGGTACGGAGCGCAGGGCCCCAGCTACACACACATATACACTCACACACACACACACTCACACACACACACACACACACTCACACACACACACACACACACACACACACACACACACACACACACATACACACATACACACACACACACACAAACACGCACGCACTCACACACACACACACACACACACACACACACACACACACAGGGGAGTAAGTGCAGGGCCCCATCTACACACACAGGGGATGGACACACTGGGCTTCAGTACTTCTTGTTTATCATGGAGGGGCTGATTGTGATGAGACCGACCCTGAGCACAGCACCATTGGGCTTTCAGTCCTGCTTGTTTATTGTTCTAATGCATATTTGTGGGCCGTGGTCTATCAGAGTGAGATGAGATTGGCTCCTGGCCCATTTCACATTTTCCTACTCCGAGCGCTCAACAGCGCTCGCACGAATGAAGCTCTCGCACAGCCATGGTTTCAGCGCACGCAAACACACACAGACAGAGACACAGACACAGACACACACACACACACACACACACACACACATGTTGCATAATGGTACATTTGAGCTGGCATCAGTGATTTAACCTCTGGAACCTTTAGGTCATATGTGGTGTAACAACCTCTCATTCTGGCAGCTGGTGTAGTATGCACTCATCCTGACCTCTCCTTCTGGCAGCTGGTCTAGTATGCACTCTGAGTATGCACTCATCCTGACCTCTCATTCTGGCAGCTGGTGTAGTATGCACTCATCCTGACCTCTCATTCTGGCAGTTGGTCTAGTATGCACTCCGAGTATGCACTCATCCTGACCTCTCAATGTGGCACCTGGTGTAGTATGCACTCTGAGTATGCACTCATCCTGTCCGTGCACCCTGGGAAAAAACTGACGTGGCCTTTTACTATCCAAAGCTCTACCAGTGTTTGTACATTCCATCAGTGTGGTGTGTTGTTGGTGTTTGCAAACCGCGCTTAGGTGTTGGTCGTGTGTTGTCCATTGGGTGAGTTTGTATGTGTATAGATTTGCTCATTGAAAAAAGCTGCTTCACGTTTCCTTAAAACACACACATATGCACACACACACACACACACACACACATCACACTCACACACAGCGTCCCTCAGGGTCACCTTCTAAAGCCGCTTCACATTTCCCTGAAACACACTGCAGACTTCAGCCACTTAAATGGATCCTCGGCTGGCTCTAAAACACACACACACACACACACAAACACATACCTAACACGCACTTCACACACATACCTAACACGCACTTCACACAGATCTCACGCGTGAACAGAGGGGAGGTCATCATGATTCCCATTTGGAGCAAACACAGTTTAAGATGATGCCTGTGTATGTAAGCCTTTAAGAATACACCCACACACACACCCACACCCATCCGCACACACACACACACACACACAAACCAACACACACACACACACTAAGGCACACACAAACTTAGTGCACGCACACATCAAATTTATTTCAGCTAAATCCCCTCCGTAGCTGAGAGAGAGAGAGAGAGAGAGAGAGAGAGAGAGAGAGAGAGCGAGAGTAATACAGCCTCCTCTGTAAAGGCACACAGATTTAGGCAGAGGATTTACTCTCCCCAGAGTGCCACTTTAACTATCTGACATGCCTCTCGCACGCAGGGCACCGTTGGCATGGTTACGTACCACACGCACACACACACACACGCAGGGCACCGTTGGCATGGTGACCTGCCCCTACCATACACCTAGGTCACGGATGGTACGTAAAGATGTCCAGCAGGTTGGGCGTTGTGTGTGTGATTGGAGCCCTGGCTCTGTTGGCTCTGAGCCGGTTGGGCATTGTGTGTGTGAGTGTGTGTGTGTGTGTGATGGGTGCCCTGTCTCTGTTGGCCCCAATCATCTCCCTTTGGGTCAGAGGATTTGGTGTTGGGGATTTGATGTTGTTGGTGTTACTCCACTAAGCATCAGATGAGCTGTAGTATCTGTAGTTACAGATGAGTTCAGTGGTAAGCACACACACACACACACACACACTCACACATACACATACACATACACATACACATACACATACACATACACATACACATACACATACACACACACATACACAGGTGGGGGTTGAGGGTTGCAGGAGGGCTTCATAAGGTGGGGGAAGATTCAGGAACACATCATAGGGGTGGGCTTAGTTAGAGAGGCCGAGCCCCTGGGCTGCTCAAACACCACAGGAGAGAAGAGAGCCGGTAAGAACAGACATCTGGTTTACATCCACTCAGAAACAGCACTGTTCTCTGACACAGGCTGTGTGTTCAGCAACAAGCAGATCAACAGTGCTTCATCACTGAGGAACCATCAGGAGAACAGCGCTTCAACACTGAGGAACCATCAGATCAACAGTGCTTCATCACTGAGGAACCATCAGGAGAACAGTGCTCCATCACTGAGGATCCATCAGGAGAACAGTTCTTCATCACTAATGATCGAACAGCATGAGAACAGCGCTTCATCACTCAGGAACCATCAGGAGAACAGCGCTTCATCACTGAGGAACCATCAGGAGAACAGTGCTTCGTCACTAAGGAACCATCAGGAGAACAGTGCTTCATCACTGAGGAACCACCAGGAGAACAGCGCTTCATCACTGAGGAACCATCAGGAGAACAGTGCTTCGTCACTAAGGAACCATCAGGAGAACAGCCCTTCATCACTGAGGATCCAGCAGGAGAACGCTTTGAAAGGTGGAGAGAGGAGAAGAGAGGAGAGGAGGGGGAAAGAGAGGAGAAGAGAGGAGAGGAGAGGAGGGGGGAAGAGAGAAGAGAAGAGAGGAGAGGAGAGGAGGAGAAGAGAAGAGAAGAGAAGAGAAGAGAAGAGAGGAGAGGAGGGGGGAAGAGAGGAGAGGAGAGGAGAGGAGGGGAGAAGAGAAGAGAGGAGAGGAGAGGAGAGGAGGAGAAGAGAAGAGAAGAGAAGAGAAGAGAAGAGAAGAGAAGAGAAGAGAAGAGAAGAGAAGAGAAGAGAAGAGAAGAGAAGAGAAGAGTGGAGTGGGGAAGAGAGGAGAGGAGAGGAGAAGAGAAGAGAGGAGAGGAGAGGAAGAAGAGAGTGGAGTGGAGGGGAAAAGAGAATAGAAGAGAAGAGAGGAGAGGAGAGATGTCTCTCTGTCTCCTTCTGACAGGCGGAGCGAGGCGAGGCGAGGCGAGGCGATGTCGGCCAGTACTTGCCCTACTTCTCATGGCCTCTTACTGAGTCCCCCTGGGGAGGGACAGAGTGGGGGGGGAGTAATGAGTGCAC
>NC_137913.1:7982832-8040332 GCF_963457725.1 Sprattus sprattus | reverse complement strand
GTCTCAGAGTCGAGCGGTTCCGTCTCAGAGTCGAGCGGTTCCGTCTCAGAGTCGAGCGGTCCTGTCTCAGAGTCGAGCGGTTCCATGACTGAATGATGAAATGAGGAGCAAACGGAACCCAGTCCCTCCTGTCCCGTTCCACAGCGCTCTCCCGTCATCAACACAGACATGGGAGGAGAACCGAGAACTCAGAACCACAGACACACACCACAGCCGCCAAATTAAAGTCTGCTCATTAATAAGCACCTCCTCACACACACACACACACACACACACACACACACACACACACACACACACACACACACACACACACACACACACACACACACACACACACACACACACACAGTATGCATGTCCATCTTTCGCTCTCTCTGACACACACACATAGCATGCATATCTGTTTCTTTCTCTCTCACACACACACAGAGCTCACATGTTAGTGCTGTTCGCTTTGCCTGACCTGCAGAGGAACAGTGTCAACCACCAGCACACCCACTATAAAAACACAATATATCATAAATAACGCACAGTTACACGTGGTATTATTGACCACAGTGAGTGTTGATCAGAGTGACTGCCTCAGGCTGCAGAGGGGCTGCACTGAGACACCCACATTGACCAGGCAGACCAGATACCTCAGCTAGTTGACATACATCAGCTGGGTCACAAATATAATCTGGGTGACATATCATCTATGTAACACACATCAGCTGGGTCACTTATATCAGCTGGGTGGCACATCAACTAGGTAACACATCGTATGGGTGACATACATAAACTAGGTGACACATCAGCTGGGTCCCAAACATCAGCTGGGTCACATACAGTACATCATCTGGGTCACATACATCAGCTGGGTCACATACAGTACATCAGCTGGGTCCCAAACATCAGCTGGGTCACATACATCATCTGGGTCCCAAACATCAACTGGGTGACACACAGATTGGGCTCTCTCTGTTAAGAGCAAAGGACACCGAGCGAGAGGATGCGCTGCCCCATGCTCTCATGCCAAGTCATTATGACGCCGTGGAAACGCCTGTGGCGGTGGCATCAGTGGTAATTGCAGATGCCCATCGATCAGGGAAAAGTCAGGCGTCCCCACCCGAGAGCACTAGAGATCTAAAAGAGAAATGCCAGGATTCTCAGCCAACTCACCACTTCACCCAGGGTTAGGTCATTATTAGCCTCTGTGTGTGTGTGTGTGTGTGTGTGTGTGTGTGTGTGTGTGTGTGGTTCTGTAGAATGCGTAAATGTCTTCACAGGTGTTGTGGAGCTCCATGCCGTCCATGCATCAGAACATCCCTCTTTGATTCAGCTTGTGTTGTTCTAGCATTAGAAAATCGCTCTTATTCAGCTTATGTTGTGGCTGTAGCACAAATAGCTCTGGGATAACCTGCTACACAACCTAGTGTCCCTGGGGCGGGGGGGATCCAGACGTCTGCAGCCACAGATGATCTAACATGGCAGCCTTTGTTTCAGCATGTGCATGTGCAGAAAGGCGTACATCATTAGCAAGCGTGGAGGCAGCAGGTTTCAACACCTCTCGTGCAGCTCCTGAACATCCAGAGAGAGCTGGATCTGGCGCTGCCTGGCCCAAACCTGCCTCGGGTCGGGCTCGGTTGGCTGCCACTTAGTGGGCTTCTTCCAGCTGTGAGCAGCTTTGACAGCTGAACAGGGGAAAACACGCCCCTCTGCTACAGACATGCTTCATTCACTAGGGAGAGAGCATCCCGCGTCTCTGGCTGCATTCCTGTGTGTGTGCTGTTCAATAGGTCTATTTCGAGAGAATAGGTCTATTAATGAATACGATTGTAAAGCGAGTTGTACTCGTCTTCAGCTCGTTCTCGTCCTAAGCTCGCTGAAGCAAACCCTGTCTCATCGCTCGGTGCTATCATCAAAGGACGTGGGTAGCATCCATTGACCTACTTTTCAAAAGAGGATTTTCATTCTGCTCCTCCATAGACAGTTTTTCTCCATTGGACATGGTTATCAAACCAGTGGGCTGACGTGCGGGGGGGTGGAGATCGAGCCTCTTGTATGAAAGGGCAAATCCGGGGTTTTGGAAACAAAACAGTAGCCTACCCATTGCTGTAATTGCGCACAGATAAGATTTAATAATTTCCAGGAATGCCCGGTGGTTGGTCTTAAATTACGATCGGAAGAGAGATGAGGCGAACAAGTTGAACCGAATAAAACTGCACAAAAGCTAATCGCTTCAGCAGTCACACATGAAACGGGCGGATCAATGGTGCTGCCTCTTAACAGCACACCAGTCCACACAACATTGATCCGTTAATGCACAAATCAAACGGGTATTTCGCTCACATTGCAAAGTCAAACGACTTTCAGTCAGATTGTGTAACTCGCAATATTATTCCTAAGAGACAAATTGGACACAGATCGGATATGTAGGGTGCCACTAAATGGCAATGTAGTGGTGTATATAAAGAGAGAGAGCTCGGCACCTTGCAACACCATTGTAAACGCCTTTGAAATGGTTGTCGAAAAGCCTCAGGGACATATTCTACACATTTGGGTTGAATTAGTGCTGGAAAAACCAAGCCAATGATACCTTCCTGTGGATATTGGTTAACTGGTGCACCGTCTTGCTAAATCAGAAAGGCGAATTAATATGCACTGAATTAGAAGCGGGGTGAAACATTGTAGCCCTATCCCTGGTCTTTGAGCTTAATCCTCTCACTTGGCATTCGGCTGCACTGATTGTGCGTTGACGTTACACAGCGCATCGGACTGTCAGTCGATAGATTTATACCTTCCAGGAAATAAAAAAAAGAGAACATCTATCTACTTACCGTGATGCGGGGGATGTTTTTCTTGCCCTGGTACCCGATACCTGACATCTTCGCGGTGGATATTGTTCGTCACCTCTCAGGCGTTAGCCACAAACCGCTAGCTACGGGAAGAATTGATGCTGAGAGGCTCCACTGCTAGTGAATAGACGACGCCCAGCTAACGTGACACCCGTTGTCTCTCAACCCCGAAGACCAGCGACAGTCTGGTGGCAGTAGCGCTTCGCTTCCGCCGAGGAGGATTACACTGGCAGTTTTAAGATTAAAATTAAACTGGTCTTGTCTCAGTGACAGCCTTTCCTCACGTTTCAGTGCTGCGCCGTGCCAATTTAGACAGTCGCCGACAGGGAAAGATTTCAGTGCCACCGTACATGCGCAGTGCCCCGCCCAGCTAAATAGACGGCCACCCGGCTATTTTCATTTTATCCCAGACCGAGCCTTTGTTTTTCTATTGCACTCTAATATTCTGGTGATTCGAATTCCGGATAAATAGGATTTTGGCATGATTCTCAGTATTTCGACTCACAATTAATTCATTTTTTCGAATGGTTTCTTGTTACATAGGCAAACACATAGGTTATGATCACAAAGGGATGCATTAAATATGCGTAACTAATGAGCAGTATGCCACTAATAAGCGCCTTCTGTTTCATGCACCATTAATGTGAAAAAGGAATGTGGGATTTTGTAGTTAGTTGGTCAGTCCGTTGGCATCCTGATTTATTTGATTAAACATTAGATGACACTGAGCACTCGGGTCATGTTCACACAGCCTATGTTGGCTGTGCATTCGCCATTGTGCGAATGGTGTGTGTGCACATACGCTCTGTTCATTTCAGTTTAGATTTGTATTGGCTGCAGATTTACATCTTTGATTGAGTTTTATGTTGCAGCAATTTCTGAATATGCTACGTTTCAGATATCTGCTTAACCACCCTAAATGAAAGTTGGTTTAAATTTGATCAGCTGTGGAATGATGATGTGACAGGCAAAGTTGTCGAAAGGTCTCCACACCCCCCTCGCGTTAGCCAGGCATCATACACATGTCACTCAGCCTCCCCTTCTCTTCCAGTTCACACCCCTATTGCATGCAACCTCAGAACACCTGCCCACAGCCAATCACATCCATGGAACACCCAAGCCCCTCCCCCTCAGCATCTGATGTTGCCATGGGAGACCGGCTGGGCTGCCAGGTTCTTCGAGGCTGCTGGTTGGTGGCGGCTGAGCAGTGTGCCTCTTGCTTTCAGCTCTGTGACTAGACTGCAGAAGCTGCCTCTTAGGCTGAGATGGCGCAGGCTTTCTCTGGAACATAGAGATGGAGGCTGCATGAAGGTGTGTGCCGTGTGTGTGTGTGTGTGTGTGTGTGTGTGTGTGTGTGTGTGTGTGTGTGTGTGTGTGTGTGTGTGTGTGTGTGTGTGTGTGTGTGTGTGTGTGTGTGTGTGTGTGTGTGTGTGTGTGTTTGTGGCTTTATCTGGAACACCACAGCTGCCTGGAGGTGTTCAGCCTTATACTGGGAGAGAGAGGAGTAGTCTGGACACCTCATCACGTGCGATTTAGACACGTTGCTAAACTAACTGAAAAAAGACTATGTATAGATGGGTTCATGTCTCAAGTGTATGTGTGGCTCATTGGCTCTCATTCAGTCTTAACAGGCTCAAACAATAGACCACTCTGCACCCTGACATGTAAAGGCAAAGGAATAAACAATACCCAGTATTACCATTAGGAGGCAGTGGTGAGCAGATTACCCGGGTGCATGCGGTGTGCGTGACCGGAGCAGGAACTCTAACAACTATGTAACTAATACTAACAGTAACTCTGTAACAATCTGTCTCTTGCACTTTTATCACTTGTATTAGTTTACACTTTACAGAAACGTATGCTGCTGTACGTGAATCTGTATGTTTACTTAGTATTAGGAAATGTCTTGTCTTATCTGTTATATATTTTTCACCGTGGGAGAATGGGAAACATCCTATCGATTCCTTTGTATGTCTTGACATGTGAAGAAATTGACAATAAAGCTATTACTAGTAACACTAACAGTAGCACTAACAAACAGTAACAGTAACACTAACAGTAACACTAACAAACAAACAGTAACACGAACAAACACTAACACACATAAACCTTAACACTAACAAACAGACATCACACAGACACACACACACACACACACTGGCACACACAGACACACACAAAGGACACAGCAGGGTCAAATAGTCATATAGACAACTGTATCTTTAATGCTAACAGAATGAGAGGTACCATCACAAGTTTAGTGGCTCATTCATTACATATCTTACAAAGGATGTTTGAGAGCAGATAGAAAGATAAGAAAGAGCTTTGGCTGAGTGACATCTGTCTGAGAGAAGTCTGTCCATGGAGTTATTTTGACACAAGATGAATATGAACAGTCATATTGGCCTCTGAACCAGGAGAGTACCTCAGGCCCATCTGTCACATCTCTATCTGACATCCTGATGGTCGATTCTCTAGAGAACAGTTCTCTCTGGAATGGGTCCATGCCAGAACTGTGTTCCAGAGTTCCAGAGTGTTCCAGAGTTCTCATCTCTCTGATTGGGTTCCGTGGTGCCAACCCCCTTGCTTAGCTGGACTACCCTCCACTCCCCCTGACCCCCTCAGGTGAGCGGTGTCTCTCTGGTCTCCCCTCTCAAGTGAGTGGTGTCCCTCTGGTCTTCCCTCCTCACACTTACACACCAAACAGCATCTCCTGCCAGACCCCGTCTCAAGTGGTCCTACCATCTACTAAATGAAGGCAGGCCTATGGGATCGATTCAGAAGTTCCTGGGTGGGAACTGTGTGTGTGTGTGTGTGTGTGGAGTGTTAGCAGAGATGCACATCAGTGTGGAGGCTTCTCTCTTTGAGACCACTCCTATCACACACAGCAGTCTGAAGAGATACATGCACCTGGAGGATGGACCTTGGGTGACCAGGTGTCCCGCTTTGCATTGTACCTCACGGCATTTTGTCCCTTTGTCTCGCATATTTAGAAAATGTCCCATATTTCTAATTTGTCATTTGGTTTTTAATTGTCATAAAAAATGAGAACACATGAATGCACAAACTTTTTCCGATAAAGATTCTATCTTTCATATAGCAAAAGCCGTAGTCAAATCCTGGGTCTTTTACTGCCTGGTGCTGTGGAATCGACTATAGGACAAAGCACAGGTGTTTACAAGCCGAAAGGCAGAAACGAATTATTTAGTTAGACAGTATATCAAAGTTTTAAGTTACCTCTCCGTGTTGGTAACATGTCCGACATCGTCCCACACAAACGTTCTACTTGTCCTGCATTTGATGTGTTTGCATATGGTCACCAGTCAATCATGATTTACACAAAGAGTTACATTTTGCTGGTGTCCTTTGCAGACCACTACATCTACAGCACTATCCATATGGGGAGATGTCCCCTTAAACCCCATAGATCCTCACATCTACAGCACTATCCCAATGGGGAGATGTCACCTTAAGCCCCATAGGTCATCTTCAGACTACTACACCTACAGCACTATCCCAATGGGGAGATGACAACTTACGCCCCATAGATCCTCTACAGACCACTACATCTACAGCACTATCCGAATGGGAAGATGTCACCTTAAGCCCCTAGGTCATTGCATTGATGAGGGAAAGAGCTGTGCGGACTGCTAGTGAGTCTATGCTGTGCAGACTGCTAGTGGTGCTATGCTTACAACTCTCTTATAACCCTGTGGAATCCCATTATAATGAACTCTTAATATACGTTACTGCAGAACACAAGATCTTAATGCAAAACACAATACGTTACTGCAGAACACGATATTTTACTGCAGAACACAAGATCTTACTGCAGAACACAATATTTTACTGCAGGACACAAGTTCTTACTGCAGAACACAAGTTCTTACTGCAGAACACAAGATCTTACTGCAGAACACAATATTTTACTGCAGGACACAAGTTCTTACTGCAGAACACAAGTTCTTACTGCAGAACACAATATTTTACTGCAGGACACAATATTTTACTGCAGGACACAAGTTCTTACTGCAGAACACAAGTTCTTACTGCAGAACACAAGTTCTTACTGCAGAATGAGTAAATGCACTCGGGTTTAGAAAAAAACTGTGATGTTTTCCTTTAATAATGTATTACAACTTCTCATTTTTTGCAAGGATGTCAGTGAGGTGACCAGGGAAATGCCTTTAGGTGCAGAATCACAAGGGTAGTGAGACATCAAATGAAGCGCCTGCACTGACCGTCAGTTCACTATTTTACACGAGGGATCGTCATCCTGTCCCGTTCACGTCACCAGATCAGATCATGCTCCAGGGGACTCATGCTTCCCTGTCCACACGTTTACCCATAGTTCCACAGCGACAACACACACACGAGCTCACAAATACACAACACTGCATTCGTCATGCGTCTATGTTGATTACATCATTACGTCCTCACACTTACACTGTCTCACAGTGGTCACACACACACACACACACACACACACACACACACTCACACACACATACAGGCATGCATATATGGTGATAACATCATTATGTCCTCACACTTACACTGTCTCGCAGCAGTCACACACACACACACACACACACACACACACACACAGGCATGTATCGTCTTCACTCCACTTCCTGATATGGATTATATTTGTAGCAGATACAAAATGGATTTGGATGTTAGTCACTTTCAATGAAAATCAAAGGTCACTCAACTGACAGAGTGATATGTAAGTTCCTTAACAAAAATGTTGCATGTTGTGTGGGAACTTAAGGGTGTTATGTGATGGCAAATATGGCTATGGTGAAGAACGGTAGCCTCTTGGTGAAGCTAAAGAAGTGTGCTGGGCTCACAGATTAAAACTCTGCAAAAGGGCCTGGCGCCAGGCTAACTGTATATCATCACACTGCCTGTATCTCACTGGCCAATGCTAAGCGCTAGGCTAACTGTTTATCATCACACTGCCTGTATATAACTGGCCAATGATAAGCGCTAGGCTAATCGTATATCATCACACTGCCTGTATCTAACTGGCCAATGCTAAGCGCTAGGCTAACTGTATAGCATCACACTGCCTGTATCTAACGGGCTGATGCTAAGCGCTAGGCTAACTGTATATCATCACACTGCCTGTATCTAATTGGCCTATGCTAAGCTAACATGTTAACTACGTGTCTAGTAGCCTAAGCTAATGCGCCCAGTAAATGATTTTATGTCAAACTACCACAATGAGTGTGTGTTAATGTGCTAAACTATGCTATGCTAATATACTGAGTGAATGTTGACAGAGCACATGGTTTGTTAGAAATGCTGAGTGGATGTCTCAGCGCTAACTAACCAACCTTAGGTTCCCATGTAACAGTTAGGGTTAGAGTTCAGTTCACCTGCTCTACTAATACAAAAGCCAAATCTAAAATCCACCAGTCTAACTCTGTTCTCGTGTATGTGCTTATTTAACGTTAACATATTTTGATGAAACACCAGATGTGTGAGAAGGGCTGAGTGAAGATGAGGCAGATAAAAGGAGGGAAAAAAAATAGATGGATTCTGTGACACGTGAGGTTGCATTTGGATCTTTAATGTCAGTTTACCTTCCCAATATGTGAAAAATAAAACAAACTACATAGCTTGATTCCTCTTAGCCACCATCTGCATCACTGGTTAAGCGAAACACAAAGCATTTTCTGGGTATCTCACGAGGGCCCTGCCCTCCAAGCGAATCTCAGTCTTCCTTTATAATCACCTTCAAAGAAAAATTTAACATACACGATGGTGTGCGTCTTATTCTCGAATCACCTTCAAAGAAAAATTAAACAAACACGATGGTGTGCGTCTTTTTTTTTCTAATCACCTTCAAAGAAAAAATGAAACATCACGATGGTGTGCATAATGGAGATTCATGTTTCAGATTCAGGATCCTTTAACCCCACAGGTCACCTGGACAGCCACTGAATCGGGCTGCCCTCACGGCCGCGAGGCCGACTAGTTTATCTGGCTGTTTGGAGCTACACGTTGGCTTCACGTACACATTCACAGTTTCTCACCAATCTGATAACTCCCTCTGAACACGTTAGGAAATAAATGGCAGCTACATGCAATTGGGGGGGGGGGGGGGGGGGGGGGGCACAGTTGGTGTAAAACAAAGCTTTAGGCACATCACAGAATAACAAAATAAAACAAAACAACACAAAGCAAATCAAAAGAGCAGGCATTAATGTTCCTCTAACCAGGAAGAAGCAACAGCAGGTGCAGTATTAAGCACAGTTTTGATTGGTGGATACCCTGGTCAATATTCAGCACAGTTTGATTGGTGGAGACCCCAATCTTAGGTGAAGACAGAGAGGGGGGGGGCGATTTGTTTACAGCACACAGCTCGTCAAACACAAATACAAACAAACAAACATCTGCGCACAAATAACATGAAGAGTCAGTGGAATGCTTGGATGCATTTACAAAACACGCCAAAAAAAAAAAAAACACGCTGATGTCACACAGCATGAAAACGTCACAAGCAGGCATCTGCATGCAGGTATATGTGGGCGGGACTAGAGAGTCCTCCGTGTTGTGTGACATGTAGGCAGACTCTCTAATGCCACCGCCGCCACTACTACCCCCCCCCCCCCCCCGCCCCCCCCCACCCCTCTCTCCTCCCCCCGTCCTTCCATTCCAGGTCAGCTCGCCCTGATCTGGTACAGATCCAGAGTGCTTTTACACACACCTGGCTGTAGAGCACAGAGTCTTTGCGTTTACACACACCTGGCTCTAGAGTAGAGAGTCTATGCTTTTACACACACCTGGCTCTAGAGAAGAGAGTCTGTGCTTTTACACACACCTGGCTCTAGAGAAGAGAGTCTGTGCTTTTACACACACCTGGCTCTAGAGAAGAGAGTCTGTGCTTTTACACACACCTGGCTCTAGAGAAGAGAGTCTGTGCTTCATCACAGCTTCATCACCAATCCCACTTTGGCACATAGGGGGCGCTCTGGAGTCAATAATGCTGAAATGTGCTGAAGCCACTGGCATTACAGCTACTGCACCATCAGACACGCACACTGCCAAAAAAACATGGGAGCAGGTGTTAGCGCACACACATACACACACACACACAAGTCCTGTGAACCTGATGCTGTGGGATCACTGTTGTTATGGTTACTCCGCGAGAGCGGGCTTCAGTACCATCACACACAACTGATGAGTTTTGAACTAAACAAATGTATTCTCATGTCTGTGACACTAGCGTTCTTGTGTACTGTGCCCGCAGATGGGGAGGGCATGTGTGTTCTTACTTCTGCATTCTCTCACACACACAGACACACACACACACACACACACACAAACCAACACCCTCTGCTCTCAGTCAGGTACTGAGTATCACTCGTCCTCCCAACTCCCCCACTCTTAAGCATCAGGCGACGGCTGCAATGAGCCAACTCACACACCCTCACTTCCACTCACTTCCATAACAAGGAACCCCACAGCAAAGGAGTGTGTGCATGAGTGTGTGTGTGTGTGTGTGTGTGTGTGTGTGTGTGTGTGTGTGTGAGTGTGTGTGTGTTAGAGAGACAGTGTGTCTGAGTGCTTGTGATTGCTTGTGAGTGTGAGTGTGCGTGAGAGAGCGAGGCTGTGTGTGTGTGTTTGTGTGTGTGTGCGCATGTGGTTGTGAGAGAGAGTGTGTGAGTGTGTGAGGGCCAGTCAAGCACCCTGACCGGTCTGAGAGTGTGAGACATAGGGGAGGAGAGCTGGCCACTCTCTAAACACACTTTCAAACACGACGCCCCCTTGAGCTCTTACACACAAGACACATCAGCAGAAGCCTGATCACATGAAGCAAACAAGAGGCCAAGAACAACAGAAACAGCCATAATCAGAGCTATCTGACAGTTAGATGAGCTGCGCGTGTGCAAGCGGGGAGTGACAGGGCCAGAGAGGGGGTGTGGGGTGGGTCTAGCGCACGTGAAGATGCACAACTTATCGGCACACCTGCTTCCAAGAGAGCATCCAGGCAATACAATGTGTGTTTACGTGTGTGTGTGTGTGTGTGTGTGTGTAAGAGAGAAAAGAATGAGAGAAGAGAGAGAGAATATCCAGGCAATAACGTGTGTGTGTTCATGTGTGTGTATGTGTGTGTGTAAGAGGGAAAACGTCCAGGCAATAATGGGTGTGTTGATGTGTGTGAGTGTGTGTTGATGTGTGTGAGTGTGTTTGTGAGTGTAAGAGAGAGAGAGAGAGAATGTCCAGGCACTGTTGTAGTTGGGGGTTTAAAAGGAGCTTGTGGAGGGTGTGGCCAGTCTCTTCCCGATGTAGACTCTGAGGAAAGAGAGAGAGAGACATGTTAGCGCACACACACACACACACACACACACACACACACACACACACACACACACGGCACCTAATACACACAACACACAACATCTAATGCACATAACACACAAAAACACACTCATGGAACCTATTACACACAACACGTCCCCAATTTTTGAGCGTGGTTCTGTGAGATGACTTAGCGAGCAGTTCTGTGATTGCGTTTCTGTGAGTGCGGTTCTGTGAGCGCGGTTCTGTGAGCGCGGTTCTGTGAGCGCAGTTCTGTGAGCGCGGTTCTGTGAGTGCAGTTCTGTGAGTGCGGTTCGGTGAGATGACTCAGCGAGCGGTTCGGCGAGCGCCGTTCTGTGAGATGACCTAGCAAGCAGTTCTGTGAGCGCGGTTCTCACCCGATGCCCAGGGCCAGGATGTGGGACAGGAAGAGGGAGGGGATGAAGACTTTGAGGAACTCGGCGGAGAACATGCCCCCCTTCTTCATCGCACCCGTCTTCCTCATGCTGAGAGTCACAGAGCGCCGTGGGTGCCTGAAGTGGAACTCCCTGATTAAACAACACACACACGCACGCACGCACGCACGCACGCACGCACAAGCACACACACACAAGCACACACACACACACACACACACACACACACACACACACACACACACACACACACACACACACACACACACACACACACACACACACACACACACACACACACACACACACACACACACACACACACACACACACACACACACACACACACAGCACAGCACAGCACATCATACATTAGGCACTGGTCTCAGAGTCTGCTGGTTGTTTAACAAGTACAAACACTGAGATATGGTTAGGTAGAACTATGGAAGTACTATGGTTAGGGTTAGATGCACCATAGGAAGTACTATGGTTAGGGTAAGGTAGGGTTGGGGTTAGGGTTAGTCGTCATAGGTAGTATTATGGTTTGTGTTAGGTAGTATTAAGGTATTGAAGAATATTGTTGTTTTTCCTATACTTTCTAAATAGTTGCAACTTATGTGAATCCCGACCCCGCAAGAACGTTTCACATTTGATCCACGTTCATTAACATTACCGTTCATCAAATGGTCAGCAAGACCTTTCCTGTCTGCAAACCTTCAGACCCTTTTATACCTAGGTAGAACCCTATACTGTTCTCCTTCCCAAAACACACACACCTCACACCTTGAACCAGACCCCACCATTATTTTAAGTTGTGTATTCTACCTTCCTATAACTGAAATATAATTTGTATGCCGTACTGACTGAAGAATGAAGAAGATGATATTGCTGAACTCCTAATCATCCGTCCTTCTCTCTCTCTATCATAGTGTCTTGTGTGTGCAAGCATTCCAGCAGGTCCTTTGCTAAATCATGCAACCGCAATTAACTTCAGATCTAAAATAGAGTTATGTTAAATTATAGTATAACAGTGGTGTTTTCACATTCGAATCCTGCTGAAAAACCCATTATCCTGCTTGAATCCTGCTGAACAACAATACAATTTAAACACATTTCTACGGATTTGCATGTTTCTATTTATATAGGGCCTTTGCTGTGTGGACACTGCAGCCAGACTCATGAAATAAATCTAGGGTTAGTGTTAGAGTAAGAGTTAGGGTAATGTGTAGGGTGTGGTTAAAGGTTATGGGTTAGAGTTAGGGTGAGGTGTAAGTGTAGGGTGTGGTAAAAGGTTATTGTTAGGGTTAAAGTTAGGGTTAGGTGTAAGTGTAGGGTGAGGTTGTGAGTGTGAGTTAGGTAAGAGTTTTGTGCATATCTGAGGTTGCGAGGGCTTAAGGGTGCACTGTGCTCTGGTCATGCAGCAAGAGAGCCAACACCAGGACACCTAATCTACTCTGACTGAGAGACAGCCACGGGCGACACGGTCTCTCTGTCTGTCTGTCTGTCTGTCTGTCTGACTGTCTGACTGACTGTCTGACTGACTGTCTGACTGACTGTCTGACTGACTGTCTGACTGACTGTCTGACTGTCTGACTGTCTGACTGTCTGACTGTCTGACTGTCTGACTGTCTGACTGTCTGACTGTCTGTCTGTCTGTCTGTCTGTCTGTCTGTCTGTCTGTCTGTCTGTATGTATGTCTATGTGTGTGTGTGTGTGTGTGTGTCTGTCTGTCTATGTGTGTCTCTGTGTGTCTGTCTATCTGTATGTGTATGTATGTGTGTGTGTGTGTGTGTGTGTGTGTGTATGTGTGTGTGTGTGTATGTATGTGTGTGTGTGTTTGTCTATGTGTGTCTCTGTGTGTCTGTCTATCTGTGTGTGTGTGTGTGTGTGTGTGTGTGTGTGTGTGTGTGAGAGAGAGAGACTCACTTTGGAGGAATGTTTTCAGGCCTGCTGGACCAGTCTGCTACCCAGTCTGCCTCCTTAGTCATGAGGATGTCCTCGTCTCTGTCCTTCTCCCCAGCATCGTCCTCAGACTAAACAGGGTCAGCGTCAGAAACACACATGCAGTCTTACACACTTCAAATACCTCAAAAATAAACACTCCTACTTAGCATTCCAACTGTCAACATCGTGTGTAAATTTGCAAATAAAGCCTTTACCAACAGCTGAGCATTGAGACAATATTGCGGTGCTTGAGTGTGTGCCCGTGAGTGTGTGTGTGTGTGGGTGTGTATATGTGTGTGTGCACGTGCGTGTGTGTGTGTATGTAAGTGAGTGTGCGTGTGTATGTGTGTGTATGTGTGTGTGTGTGTGTGTATGTGTGTGTGTCTGTGTGTGTGTGTGTGTGTGTCTGTGTGTGTATGAGTGTGTGTGTGTGTGTGTGTGTGTGCTACCTGACTCTCGCCACTGGGCATGTCCACATCAAAGGTGATCTGCCCGTCGTCCTGGTCTGGACTGTGGGGTCTGGGGGGGCTGTAGAAAGGAATGCGGAGCAATCAGGAATAATGCAGACGGGAATAAGGAGAGATCAGAAATAATGCACCGCTGGCTAGATTCCGGAGCAAGGGCAGGGCAGTAAATAACGTCACCTTTCAGGGGAGGTGTGTGTGTGTCTGAGTGTGTGTGTATTTTAATGTCTTATTCAAAACACATTTCTGTCAACTGATACACCTCAACTGGAAAGCACTTGTACAACTCCTGTTGTTTTTAAATGTGCTTTATAAATAACTCCTGTTGTTTTTGAATGGTGCCATATAAATAACTCCTATTGTTTTAAGATGTGCTCTATAAATAACTCCTGTTGTTTGTAAATGTGCTCTATAAATAACTCCTATTGTTTTGAATGGTGCCATATAAATAACTCCTGTTTTTTTTTTTTTAAATGTCCCATAAATATTTCAATATACAAAATATACAGTATAAATGTCAGTTGCCTTGATCCTCTCAGGTCTCCCCCTCTGCTCTCTCTTCCACCTTCTCTCTTTCGGGTCTCCCCCTCTCCTCCTCCCTTCTCTCTCTCTCTCTCTCTCCTTCTTCTCTCCTCCTCCCCCCCTTTCTTGTCCTCCTTCTCTTTCATCCCCCTCTCTCTCGCTCTTTCAGGTGTCCCCCCTCCTCCCCCCACTCTCTCTCCGTGCAGGTGGTGTGTCTAAACTCCTGTTGATTTAAAATTTGCTCTATAAATAACTCCTGTTTCATTCAAATATGCTCTATATACAGTATAAATGTGACTTGCCTTGATCCTCTCGGATCTCCCCCTCTCCTCCTCCTCCCTTCCCTTCTCCTCTATCCTCTTCCCCCTTTCTTGTCCTCCTTCGCTTTCATCCCCCTCTCTCTCTCTCTTTCAGGTCTCCCCCTCTCCTCCTCCCTTCTCTCTCTCTCTCTCTTCTTCTTCTCTCCTCCTCCCCCCCTTTCTTGTACTCCTTCTCTTTCATCCCCCTCTCTCTCTCTCTTTCAGGTGTCCCCCTCCTCCCCCCACTCTCTCCCTGTGCAGGTGGTGTGTCTGAACTCACCTGTTGCAGGAGGAGCTGCTTGGGCTGGATTCGTGCTGTGCGTCGAGGAGGATCATCTCCATGTCTCCATTGTGGATGGAGGAGGAGGAGGGCACGTGCTCCAGCCCTCCCGTCAGAACCTGCTCCACCTCCTCCTCCTGCACTACCTCCAGGGCAGCAGGGGGCACCGTCTCCCCCTCGTTGCCGTTGTCGGGGAAGGCAGGGGTGTGTGCTGCAAGTTGCAGGAGCTGAGAGGGGGGGGCTTGGTTTCCATTCATCTCTAGTTCAACCCAGGACCCTGAGAGAGGGGGGGAGTCAGAGAGAGAGAGAGAGAGAGAGAGAGAGAGGGAGGGAGAGAGAGAGAGAGAGAGAGAGAGAGAGAGAGAGAGGAGAAAGAGGGAGGGAGAGAGAGAGAGAGAGGCAGGATGGGAGAGAAAGAGGGAGGGAGAGGGGTGGAGAGAGTGGGAGAAAGAGAGAGAGATGAGTGGAAGTAGGTGACATTAACTGCATCCAGGACAGACTCATTTATTAGAGTAAAAAAGTAGGTATGCATGCTTATAACTCTCTTTCCAGTCTACAATAACTGATATGACTCCTAGTCTCTGGTGGAGATTAACACAACAGAGCAGAACTGAACAAATGAGTCCCAATGGCTCCTGAACACAGCGTGGCCTGTCACCCAGCTAGTCAAACTAGGTCTACTTGTCTTCTGTCAGCGTATGCCAACAACCTGACAACACACACACACACATGAGCGCACACATGAGCGCACACAGGCACGCACACAGGCACGCACACAGGCACACACCCACACACACACACACACATACACACACACACACAGTAAAACACACACACACACACACACACACACACACACACACATACACACATACACAAATACACACATACACTCCCCCTTTGTTGCTGCCCAGAGTCATGGCCCTGTTTCCATGACAGTGGCAGAGCTGAGCATTCCATTGGCTTTGCAGTGTGGGGTCACTAGGTGTCAGCGGCCACTGGCACAATAAAGCAGCCAGGGACACAAACAGAAGCCCACAGCACTGAGCACAGACATGACGGCCACTAACACAACATGGGCTATATATATGGAGAGGTCTTAGAGAAGAGCACAGCCATGGCCCACAAACACAACATGGGCTTTCTGAACCGGCCCTATAGAAGCAGGCCTCCCTCAAAGCAAACAGCACTGTGTGACCAGCATGCTGACTGAGAGGGCACTGTATACATCCCCATGGTGACTGAAAGGGCACTGCATATATCACCATGGTGACTGAAAGGGCACTGTATATATCACCATGGTGACTGAAAGGGCACTGCATATATATTGCCCTAACGGCACAGCAGGAGACCTGGACAGTCATTACTGCATACGGCTTAATCGTCCTTCTCATCCCTACAGGCTCGAGCCCCAGCACACACCCCTGGGGGTTAGGACCCTCATGCTGTCACACGGCACACACCCCTGGGGGTTAGGACCCTCATGCTGTCACACGGAACACACCCCTGGGGTTAGGACCCTCATGCTGTCACACGGCACAAACACCTGGGGTTAGGACCCTCATGCTGTCACACGGAACACACTGCTGGGGTTAGGACCCTCATGCTGTCACACGGAACACACTGCTGGGGTTAGGACCCTCATGCTGTCACACGGAACACACTGCTGGGGTTAGGACCCTCATGCTGTCACACGGAACACACTGCTGGGGTTAGGACCCTCATGCTGTCACACGGAACACACTGCTGGGGTTAGGACCCTCATGCTGTCACACGGAACACACTGCTGGGGTTAGGACCCTCATGCTGTCACACGGAACACACTGCTGGGGTTAGGACCCTCATGCTGTCACACGGCACACACCCCTGGGGTTAGGACCCTCATGCTGTCACACGGAACACACTGCTGGGGTTAGGACCCTCATGCTGTCACACGGAACACACCCCTGGGGTTAGGACCCTCATGCTGTCACACGGAACACATCCCTGGGGGTTAGGACCCTCATGCTGTCACACGGAACACACTGCTGGGGTTAGGACCCTCATGCTGTCACACTGCACACAGCACTGGTGCTCCTGGTGTTCTACATACTGGTGGATGTGCTATGCGGTCCTGCAGGCTGGTGGATGTGCTGTGCGGTTCTGTTCTACAGACCGGGGGGGGGGGGGGGGGCATTATGTAATCTCTTGCACGCCACTATATAAATGAGACAAGGCCGCCCCCCCCCCCCCCCACCCCAGTCTGTCTCTAACCTAGTTTCTGTGTGTGAGTGCTGGAGGCACAACTCCTGGAAATGTGTGAGGTGGTGTGCTGTGTGCTGTGTGTAAGCAAGGCAGCAGAGCCTGTTCTAGGACACCTTACCACACACACACACACACACACATACAGAGAGATAGAGGGGAGGGGGGAGGGAGGAGAGAGAGAGAGGAGAAAAGAGAGAAAGAGGGGGAGGGAGAGAGAGAAAGAAAGAAATAGAGAGAGGGAGAGAGAGGGGGGAGGGAGAGAGTGAGAGAGATGGCTCAGCCCTCTGCTCACAGCTTTTGTTTTATCCAGAATCTGGACCCTGCACCTACTCTGAGTGGCACCATGCTGGACCTGGGCCAGAGGCGAGCCGCAGTTGTGTGTGTGTGTGTGTGTGTGTGTGTGTGTGTGTGTGTCGAGGGAGTGGGGTGGACCAGTTTAGGATGCCTCTGTTGTGCAAACAGCTCCAGCATGGTGGGGGGTGGGAGGGCAGGAAGCTGAGGCTGGTCAATGAAGCACGGTCAAGTTAAAGCTACAGACACACACACACACACACACACACACACACACACACACACACACACACACACACACACGACCCAAGAGCAACATATCAGAGCTGCAGACACACACACACACACACACACTCGACCCAAGAGCATCACATCAGAGCTGCAGACACACACACACACACACACACACACACACACACACACACACACTCGACCCAAGAGCATCACATCAAGGCTGCAGACACACACACACACACACACACACACACACTTGACCCAAGAGCATCACAGGTGAGGTGTGTGTGTGTGCGGTGTGTCAGAGCTGCAGACACACACTCTTCCCAAGAGCATGGCATCAGGCAGTGCAATTGTGTGTGTGTCTGTGAATGCAGTGTGTGTCAGAGCTGCAGACACACACTCAGCCCAAGAGCATTGGGCAGTGCGCTCACGTAGCTGAGGGGCTAAACTGCACTGGAACACAGTGGTATGTGTGTGGAACACAGTGTACCCTTCTTAGGAATTACACGGCTTTCTCGGCCGTTATCCATGAACTCTTATCTTTAGTGATACTTCAAAAACATCATCATACACACCACCAGATAATCACTTTATAATTCGGGAATTACCGGGCTATACAGACAGGCCAACACCACCAAGCATTTAGGAACATTCCTAGCCTTCACACAGACTTCGCTTTTTTGGTGTTGTGTGAAATAGGAGGGAGGCGTGTCAAATGTTTAGTTTGGAGGGGGGGAATTCTGGAAAAACAGCTTGAAATACACAAAACAAAGATAGCACGTCAAAAACCAAATATGTGGCACAAAGAGATACTTGTCAGTTCAACTCAAGAGTACGCTGAGAACAAAATGTCCTCAATGTGCAGATGAAGTTACTTCAGATAACAACGGAGGCCGTTTTTAAGGCGAAATCGTTCCGATTTATTATTTTGTGATTTTATTCTACGTGGCATCAAAACACGTTGTGGTAACATGATGTTATGGTACCGACGCAAAACACTGCGGAAACAGATGTCTTTGTTAAGAGTGCGGATAGTATTTTCCAGCGCAAATATGTTGAGCACACATCTAAAGTAAAAAAAAAAAACAGAAGAGTAATATAGCATCATTTATTTGCCCCAGAAGAATCCTAAGTGATTTCACATTAATGCAGAACGATGGATATTGTCCGCATCACATAAACTCAGATCTGTAACAGTTGCCTAGTTATTCGCGTCTCCCCACCCCGCCCCCGTCTCCATTTTACCCCAATTCTTTCTCGCCTTGTTTTGATATCAATATGGTACCGCCCAGACGGGTCGCCACCATTCATACGAAGTTCTCATTGGTTTGTCCTCAATCAATCACACACAAAGAACTAACATGCAAAACCTACGCAGCCTTATTGGTGGCTTTTAAGTGACGAAACAACATGAACGCCCTCAACCCCTCCCTGTAAGAGAGCAGGAAATTCCAACCATTGAGCGAAATGTAACAATAGACGTTACATAATATCAGTAATACACTTCACAAAAACGCCATTCATCTATTTAACTGCAGATTTTTGCCACTGCATTTCCAACAGCCAAAAAACCCCACGGATCTTACCGTTAAGTCCTGGTTCTTCGTTGTTGTTTTGCTGAGCAGCGGCTGTGGTGGACATGTTGCCTCGCCAGTCAGCAGTCACTCAGCATGACGCGCATATTCCAAAGCGGGAGCGCGCAAACGGACCCACCATCCCCCTCCCGTGGCCCCACCTGAACTGAAACGTCATCACTCGGGCAACCTTTTGGCCGAATGAAAGCAAGTGCGGCCGGCCAAGATGGCGTCGTCGCGGGTAGATATGAATACCCGAGCTCGTTGAGAAACTTCCTCTGAAGTGGCCAACAACTTATAATTGAACAATAATTTTGTGAAAAACACACGTGTGGTATATTTATTTAATTGCAGATACTTTGAGTTGAGTATATGGGCAGAACAGTTAAGAGAAAGGGGAAAAGAAAGCAGGAAAATACAATGCTGCAGGATCCCCAGGAATTGACACCTGCAGCTAGTGCTAGCTCCAGTGCTTTAAATTCTACTATGGATTCAGGTGAAGATGACGTTAAATTCTGGTTTGATTCGAGTCCAACCTTTGACGGAGTAACTGAAGTAATCGAGCCAGACACCCCAAATAAACCATTCAGCAAGAAAACAAAACGGGATGAAAACGCAAAGCGTGATGTAGCTGGAAACAGTGAAGGTATATTGGACGTTATGGCTGCTATCCGTGAACTCTCAGCGAAACATGATGCAACCTTCCATAAGATCACAACAATTGAAAAGACAACGCAGGCTACCTCCAGAGAAATCGAAAATCTCTCTATAAAGGTGAAACAACTGGTGGTCGATGTGAGTGAAAATAAGAAGGAGTTGCACCGAATGGAAAGCGAGATTCAACATTTGAAAAAGGAAAACAGCTCTCTAAAAATAACCTTGGATGAATCCCGCCGTTACAGCTGGAAAGGTTTTCTGAAACTACATGGTTTGGAGGAATCTAATGGGGAGAACGTGAGAACGAGAGTTATAGAGATTCTACAACAGGTGGCACCCGAAATCCGTGACGGTCTACATGCAGGAGTTGATATTGTTCACCGGCTTGGAGCTAAACAAGATAGAAAGAACAGGTCTATCATCATCCTCTTCGCAATGCGGCGAATCCGAGACGCGGTTTGGCAAGCCGTCAGGAAATCCAAGTATCTTCAGGCTAAACATCTGACCATCACGGAACCTTTGCCTCCTGAGGACAGAGCCGCGAGGGAAAGACTCTGGCCATTAGTTAAGAAGGCACGAGAGGAGGGTAAGAAAGCGTCGTTTAAGAGCTCATATGCCCTTATTGACGGGAAGAAATACGACTTCTCAGATGTTGGGTAATGATCAAAAACAATTGCTAAAAATGATTCTCTATAGGTTATGTTTTACTATGAAGACGAACTCATAGTGAACTTGATTTTTGTTTTATCCTTACAACTTCTGTGATATTTTCACTATAACTCAATTTAAACTCATAATGGTTTTGCTCAGCTCCATTTTCTACCTTTTTTGTTAACCCTTTTTTATATAACTTCCACTGACTGTGTAAGGGACATTTAAATTAAGCACAGTATTATATACCAAGGGTTCCTGTTTTCTGACGCAGTTATTTAGTTTTACAATGGTATATTGGAATTCTCTATCTTTATTGAAAAATCCATTTTTATTTCATTTTTAGACTAGAAGTCTAATGAATCTGAGCATCTTCACACTGTGTTATAAAAATAAAGTTGTTATCCACCTCTCCTTTGTAGGTGAGTTTGTAAGTTTTCAAAGTTCTTGTTAAGTGTTAACTGTTATCTTTCACTGTTATGGATTATGTTTTCAAGTCTTTGTCTATTTTGTCTTTAAATGTAAGAGGAATGCGTGATACTGTGAAGAGGAAAGCTTTATTTTTATTTTGTAAAAGAAGCGAGGCAGACATTGTAATGCTCCAAGAAACTCACTCAACTGAATTGGATGTCAAATTTTGGAGATCACAATGGGGAAATACTATACATTATAGTCATGGAAGTAATAACTCAGCAGGGGTTGCTATACTTTTACACAAATTCAAAGGTGAAGTGTTAGAAACAGTGAAATCCTCTGAAGGAAGATGGGTGATGATTGTCATAAAACAAGACAATGGCATTTTTATTGTATGTAATGTTTATGGATATAACTCACATTCGGCCAACAAAACTTTATTTGTCCAGATATCGAATAATGCTAAATTACTTCTTGACAAATATAGGGACTCCTATGTTATCTTTGGTGGTGACTTTAATGAATGTGTCGATTCTAGTGTTGATAGGTTCCCCCCTAGGTTGAGTCAGGGTCCTCTGGCAAATAATTTGATTTTATCTTTGTGTTCCACTCTTTCTCTGGTTGACACATGGCGTTTTTTTAACCCTGATCTGATTGACTTCACCTGGTCAAATAAAAACTCAACACTTAAATCAAGAATTGATCTTTTTTTGATTTCCCAATCTGCTATTCATTTTGTAAAGGAAGTCTTGCATTCATTCGCACCACTGTCTGATCATAAGTTGATAACAATTAAACTGGGCAGCGAGCTGGACACTCCACTATTACGAGGCTATTGGAAGATGAATAATAACTTACTTAAAGATGAACACTTTAACAATAGTGTTAAAGACCTGATCGCTGAATTATTCTCTGACTTAAGTGAGGGATGTAAACAAAAATGGGAGTTCTTTAAATACAAAATACGATATATTGCCATTAAAAGATGTAAAATTATTAAAGCCACTAGAAATCAATTAGAGACAAAGTTACTACAAAGAATAAATGAGTTGTCTAAGGAGAATATTACTGATGAAGAAAAGGTAGAAATTAAAAACATCAGCTTGCAACTTGACGAGTTATACTTGGATTTAGCTAAAGGGGCCTTTATAAGATCTAGGGCCAAATGGTTAGAGGAGGGCGAGAAAAACTCTAGTTATTTTTTTGCACTGGAAAAAAGGAATGGCCAAAGAAAAGCCTTGACTTCTCTTAATATAAATGGTACCAAATCTAATGACCCTATGTTAATTTCAGAATCTGTTGCAGATTTTTACAAAAATCTGTACTCTTCCCAATTTGATCCCAGTAACTGCAGTATATTCATTGAGAAAATAAGTAAAAATATTCCGATAATCGATGACACTTACAAAGCAGTTTGTGATTCTAATATAACAGTTGCTGAAATAAAGAAAGCTCTCCATTCCATGAAAAAAGGTAAGGCTCCCGGAATTTGCGGACTTTCACCGGAGTTCTATGTACATTTTTGGGAATATATTCAGAATCCTTTGCTTTGTATGTATAAAGAATGTGTGGAGCAAAGGGAGATGACTACTACTATGAAACAAGGTATTATTTCACTCATCCCTAAACCAGGTAAAGACGCACTTTGTATTGAGAACTGGCGTCCAATTTCATTGTTAACGATTGACTATAAAATATTAGCCTTAGTATATGCAAATAGACTTAAAACTGGCCTTGGTGATATTATATCAGAAACACAGTCTGGCTTTATGAAAAATCGTCATATTTCAAACAATATAAGATTGGTGCTTGATCTTCTAGACTATGCTGATGCAGTGCAGTCACAGGCTCTTCTCCTTTTTCTAGACTTCTACAAGGCTTTTGATACTATTGAACATGCATTCCTTTTGAAGACTCTTAAATTATTTGGTTTTGGCGATTCTTTTATTAATATAATTGAAATGCTTTATAAGGATATAAATAGTTCTGTGATTATTAACCAAAACACGACTAATAGATTTGAGGTCAAACGTGGAATAAGGCAAGGATGCCCAGTTTCTCCCTTCTTATTTCTCCTGGTCACAGAATTGCTAGCTTTAAGCATAATCCATGATCTTGAATTTAAAGGTATAACTATTTTTGACAGAGAAATAAAAATTGCACAACTGGCAGATGACACAATTTTGTTTATGCAAGACAAAGATCAGTTGTCTTGCGCTTTAACTTTGGTTGAACAATTCTCAAATGCCTCAGGTCTTAAGCTGAACGTTTCCAAATGTGAGATCCTACCTTTGCATGAATGTGATGACAACTTCATAAAGGATATTCCAGTAAAACATACTGTTAAATACCTTGGAATTCACATAACTAAGAATGTAACAGATAGACAGCAGTTAAACTACACAACAAAAATGGCCAAATCTAAAAGTATTTTTAACTCTTGGTTGCAAAGAGACTTATCTATGTTTGGTAGAACTCTTTTATCCAAGGCAGATGGTCTATCTCACTTTGTATATCCCTCCCTTTCTTTATTTATTAATAATAAATCGTTAAAAGAGATTAATAAAATTTTTCTTGACTTTATCTGGAAAAATAAACCTCATAAACTTAAGAAAGAGGTGCTCTCTGATTGCAAAGCCAAGGGAGGTTTAGATTTCTTGGACTTCACAGACACTGTTAATTCATTTAGAGTCGGCTGGATCAGGCGTTGTCTTATACATCTTAATTCCTTATGGTTTTTTATCCCCAATCATATATTTAACCAGATGGGTGGTCTTTCTTTTGTTTTAAAATGTAACTATGTCCCTACCAAATTACCTGTCATGTTGTCTAAATTTCACCAACAATGTCTTCTTGCATGGAAACTGTGCTTCATTCACAACTTCTCACCTCATAAAACACTAATTTGGAACAATGCAGATATTAAAGTTAAAAATAAATCCCTATTTTTCTCTAGATGGTTTGAGAATGGCATTACTAATGTTATTTCTTTGTTTGATGGATCTGGCACTCTACTGACATACGAACAATTTCTGTCACGTCATGGCCTCCCAGTCCCATTTAGGGAATTTAACTCAGTCACTAAAGCTATCCCTAAGGGATTAATCCAACTTGTCAAAAGTCACCTTTCATTTGGTGTGGACAATGCAACACAGTATAATTTACTTTTGAATGGGATTGATGTGATGGACAGAAAGTGTGATAACAAACATATTCGCCAGATCTTTCAAATAAAGAAAAGAATAACACCTAGAGGGAAATTCTACTGGGGATCCTTGATTCAGCACATTAACTGGCAAAAAGCTTGGCTGTTACCCAGTAAATACTGTATCACAAATAAGATTAAAGAGGTTCACTTCAAAATACTACATAAAATATATCCAGTGAATGTCAATATAGCGAAATATGCTGACATAAGCTCTGCTTGTTCCTTTTGTGATAATGCAGATGAAACAATGTTGCATCTCTTTTTTGAGTGTGAGAAGACAAAAAGGTTTCTTAATGACCTAAATAATCATCTTTTTGAATTGTCATATTCCCTTACAGCAAAGGATTTTCTCTTTTATTATGATAACCCTGTGAACTACCCTTTGGAATTTGTTGTAAACTTTTTTACTTTGCATTCAAAATTTTTCCTCCACAAACAAAAATGGCTACAAGGACAGCCATCCTTCCATGTCTTTAAGCTGGAAATGGACTCACTTCTTAAATCTCTTCATTTGGTCAAAAATAACAAAAAAAATGATAGACTCTTATGTCTCCTCCACACGGTTATTAAAGGATAATTATTTCTTTCCTCCTTGTTTTGTGATGTGCTTTTATTTTTATTTTTTATTTTTTTCCTGTTGTCATTGTTCATTATCATTTGTATATGAATGTTGTAATGTACTGCTATATTATTTTAATGTATGATATTCTTTATGTTGTTGTATTGTCAATAAGCATCAATAAAAAAAAATTAAAAAAAAAAAAAAAAAAAAAAAAAAAAAAAAAAAAAAAAAAAAAAAAAAAAAAAAAAAAAAAAAAAAAAAAAGAATGAAAGCAAGTGCTTTTCAATAAAAGTGCTCTTAAGGCGTCTTTACAATCATAGTAGTGTCATAACTGTAAAATACGAGATTTTTTTTATAAAAAAAATAGCAGAAAATGATGCTGATGATATAGTTTATATTTCGGATAAACAGACTGGAAGAGGCCTACAGTATGTATTAGTATTTAACTTGCACTTACATTCCTGCACTTCTTCTTTTTTCTATTTCTTATGTAAAGTAGTATTTATTGTTACACTAGGTCTCTATTGCTAGTAGCTTGACTGTTCTCTCCCTTGTATGTCGCTTCAGCCAAAAGCGTCTGATAAATGACTAAATGTAAAATACGCAGAGAAGAATTTGTGCAAAATAGTTTGGTGGGAATGGGCAGCTGGGGGGTTGCAGTGCATGTAGATCAGGTGGAAAGACTGTGGCAGAGAAGAGACAGAGCTGACCTGACCTGACCTGACCTAAATGCATACATGTTTTCACTGAGGACACCAGGGCTGACCTGACCTTAATGCATACACGTTTTCACTGAGGACACCATGGCTGCACTCACACTGATCTGATAACAATACGAGGTCATGGGGCATCTTTTACCTTAGACACACCAGGAGAGACCGGGGGGCCCCTCCATGTGAAGCCATGCATCAGACACAAACATCCTCCTAATGCTGCGACATCTGCTTTACTACAAACCTCATACATCAGACACAAACATCCTCCTAATGCTGCGACATCTGCTTTACTACAAACCTCATACATCAGACACAAACATCCTCCTAATGCTGCGACATCTGCTTTACTACAAACCTCATACATCAGACACAAACATCCTCCTAATGCTGCGACATCTGCTTTACTACAAACCTCATACATCAGACATAAACATCCTCCTAATGTTGTGACATCTGCTTTACTGCAAACCTCATACATCAGACACAAACATCCTCCTAATGCTGAGACATCTGCTTTACTGCAAACCTCATACATCAGACACAAACATCCTCCTAATGCTGCGACATCTGCTTTACTACAAACCTCATACATCAGACACAAACATCCTCCTAATGCTGCGACATCTGCTTTACTACAAACCTCATACATCAGACACAAACATCCTCCTAATGCTGCGACATCTGCTTTACTACAAACCTCATACATCAGACACAAACATCCTCCTAATGCTGCGACATCTGCTTTACTACAAACCTCATACATCAGACATAAACATCCTCCTAATGTTGTGACATCTGCTTTACTGCAAACCTCATACATCAGACACAAACATCCTCCTAATGCTGAGACATCTGCTTTACTGCAAACCTCATACATCAGACACAAACATCCTCCTAATGCTGCAACATCTGCTTTACTGCAACCCTCATACATCAGACACAAACATCCTCCTTATGTTGCGACATCTGCAGACCTGCAAACCTCATGCCGAAGAGAGACATTAATAGTTACCCCACGTAAACAGTCCTGGATGCCAATAAACTGGACACCGAACAGTGCATTTCGAGACCAAAGAGCAGGTAGCAGCCATTTTCTTTCCACAGAATCGCATTTGTTTCATTAATGTAGTAATGTTACTAAACTAAGTTGTCTAAAGTATTGAGCTCCTTCGGCCCCGGTCTCTGATTTCTCATCAAGAGATGTGTGCAGCAGGATTAAAGAAGCATAGCTTTAACATTTTTTATTTTATCAGAGAATATGGCACGTCACTCAAGTTAGTTAAATAACCCTACATTAAGTGTTTTCCTTAAGTTAGTTAAATAACCCTACAATAAGTGTTTTCCTTCAGTAAGTTAAATAACCCTACATTAAGTGTTTTCCTTAAGTTGGTTAAATATCCATGTGATTTCTTAAAGTTAAAAAAGTTTAGCAAAACTTGTACTGAAAGCTTCTGAAGTTTTAAGCCTGTTTTCCTAATCAAGTATGGTCCAGATCAATCATTTCATTGTGTTTCACATGGGAGAGGCATGGATATAATACTAGACATGTACTAAGTGTGTCCTCTACCCAAAACCAATGCACTTAAAAAACAAACAAACTGTAATGTACAGAGCCATTGCATACTGGAATGTGCTCCCCTCATATTCGACTCTAACAAGAAATAAATGTGATTTCAAAAGGAAACTAAGGCAGCAATAATCAGAAAGGAAATAAGAGTAGATTAGGTTATTATTTTAGGTATTTTTCGGACTGACAAAAATGTTTGTTGTTAATTATGTCTTTTTGTTTTTTGCATTATTTACATTCAATGTGAATGTTGTTTTGTAAGTCTGTGTTTTGGTCACCAACATTGATGATGCTGTACTGCATTTTATAATTTGTATTGTAATGTCTTTTGCCTGGACCCCAGGAAGAATAGTCTCCACTATGGTGTAGACTAATGGGGATCTTTAATAAACTAAACTACATTTACTGCTGACAGGAGGGAGAAGCTGTCCATCCATGAAGTCGGGCGGTGGCCGTTGACCTGGATTAATCTGAAGCCATTGGCTCACCCTTAAACCAATCGTTTTACTCCACTGGCACCATTGTTTGGAAATGAACACAAAACACTTCTCTGGACGTTTTAGCCCGAGTCGCACCCATGCTGGTCCGCCATTGGTGGACCTGAACAGCACCCATACTGCTCCCCGATTGGTGGACCTGAACAGCACCCATACTGGTCCCCGATTGGTGGACCTGAACAGCACCCATGATGGTCCCCGATTGGTGGACCTGAACAGCAGCCTGGGGAATCGGCCGGTTTTTTATTTTTTTCCCCACATTTCCAGTCAATAATCCACACGATATGAACACATGCAACTTGCACAGATAGTTGATTGATGAAGTTTATTTGGTTTGAAGTATTTCATTGTTACATAGGTCTGAATGATTCATGTTCCCCCCCCCCGCACAAAGCCCTCCGTCTTGAGCAGTGGCCAAACATACAGTTTCACTCTTGAACCCAAACACCGCACAGGCATCCAACATGGCCCTGTTTCAGCCACATAACAAACACCTCTACACACGACACACACTATCTTTCAGGCAGACACAGACACACAGACACACCCCTGCATGTAATGTGAGCACTTTAATGCTCCACAGGTAAGGAGCGCAGTGTTCACCTTTCCCCCTGCATAGAGATGTCAGCTCTGACACGGCCATCAGGTGCCCCTCTCGGCGCTTACATGTCTACAGAGAGGACACAGAGTGTCCGGGCAGGAATGAAGGTAGAAGTGCATCTAAGTGAAGAAGAAGATTGCCTCGGCAGTGAACTCAAATCTGGAACCGTGTCTTAGAGTGTGACTGGATTAGGGACCAGAACCGTGTCTTAAGAGTGTGACTGGATTTAGGGACCAGAACCGTGTCTTAAGAGTGTGACTGGATGCAGGACCAGGAGAGGACATCTCTACTCGTACAGATCAGTCAGAGAGGACATCTCTACTCGTACAGATCAGTCAGAGAGGACATCTCTACTCGTACAGATCAGTCAGAGGACAGTTCTACTCGTACGGATCAGTCAGAGAGGACAGTTCTAATCGTACGGATCAGTCAGAGGACATCTGTACTCGTACGGATCAGTCAGAGAGGACATCTCTACCCGTACGGATCAGCCGGAGTGGATACATCATAGGATCACTTGCCTGCACGAAATCATCAGCCAAATGGGAGTGTCTGCTTGCATGGAGAGGAGCACCTCTGGTCCAACAAGAATAGGTCAGAGAACCTCAGCACAGGTCAGTCAGTCTGAGATAACCATCTCTGCAAAGGGTCAGTCAGTCTGAGATGAACCATCTCCTCTCCCCTATGGAAAGGATAAGTCAGAGAAGAATATCTCTCCCATGTCAAGGATAAGTCGGAGAGGAATATCTCCTCTCTCCCATGGACAGGATCAGTCAGAGAAGAATATCTCTCCCATGTAAAGGACAAGACAGAGAGGAATATCTCCTCTCTCCCATGGACAGGATCAGTCAGAGACAAACATCTCTCCTCCGATGGAGTCAGAGTGTGACCTCTGCTTGTCCTGGGTTAATCACTAATGCCTACTTGCTCACTTCCGACTAATACATGGAAATGGCTCACAATCCTGCTGAAGAAAACATCAGCAGGTCCGCAGCAGGGACAGGACAGGACACACACACAGACACACACACACACACAATCACAGGCAGTCCCATCGCTCTACTGCCAGTCGGTCTTCTTGAATGATCTTCTTAAATGAAGCCTGCACAAACACACACACACACACACACGGGATTTGACTGTGGCTACTGATGCAGACAGAATCACCCTTCTTCCACTTAACACCAGCTTAAGGGATGGATCCTCCACACCAAGCCTGTTGTAGAGCCCAGCCCAGCCCAGCTCAGCGGGCACCAGGCAGACTGCCTGTGTCAGGACAGCAGTGGAGACAGTAGACAGCTCAGTAGTCTTTGGATAGCACTTCCTGCAACCGCAGTCAATGACAGCACTTCCTGCCGCCCCAGCCAATGACACACCAGAGCCAGACAGGAGCCAACTTTGGCTGGGATTGGCCCTGATTTGGCTTGGGTCTGCTTCGAACCAGCACCAGAACAGGCCCGGGCCCAATCCAGTCAGGGGGGCTGTTTGAGGAGCCACAGTGGTCTTCCCACCCCCTAACCTCCACCCATGGATCTGCCTCAGACAGAACCAGCAGACAGACAACGCAAGACAGCTCTAGTCAGCCATCTCCCAGCCAGCAGACAGACAGACAGACAGACAACGCAATCTCCCAGCCGGCAGACACAGCACTTAAGACAATGCAGGGCAGGGCAGGGCAGAAGAGGGCAGGGCAGGGCAGAAGAGGACAGAGTAGGGCAGAAGAGGACAGGGCAGGGCAGAAGAGGACAGGGCAGGGCAGAAGAGGACAGGGCAGGGCAGAAGAGGACAGGGCAGGGCAGAAGAGGGCAGAGCAGGGCAGAAGAGGACAGGGCAGGGCAGAAGAGGACAGGGCAGGGCAGGGCAGAAGAGGACAGGGCAGGGCAGGGCAGAAGAGGACAGGGCAGGGCAGAAGAGGGCAGAGCAGGGCAGAAGAGGACAGGGCAGGGCAGGGCAGAAGAGGACAGGGCAGGGCAGAAGAGGGCAGGGCAGGGCAGGATAGGACAGGACAGCTACAGACCTGCACTTCAGGAGCAGATCACCCTCCCCTCATTTCATCTGTAGAAAAATAAATCTAACTATAGTGATTATCCTCTCATAAGAAGAAAAAAAAAAACACAAACAAAACTCCTTGGGGGGAAATAAATCAAACATAAAAAGAAAAAGAAAAGGAAAAAAAAAGAAAGTGACCCAAGATCATGAGAAACCATTAAGTTTTAACTTCCAGAAATTACAGTAAAATAAACCCCCCTGATGTGGTGATGATCAAACATGGAGAAACACCAAGATGACTGAAGTCTCTGACCATGGGGGCGTGTGTGTGTGTGTGTGTGTGTGTGTGTGTGAGCTCACATGTGGCAACAACCATGGAGAAATACAAAGAGACTGCAAGATGACCGAAGTCTCTCACCATGAGTGAGTGAGTGTGTGCGTGTGTGCGTGTCATCTTCAGGGGCTGGTGAAACTGTGCTGTTCGTCCTCACTGGCCCACCTCTGCCCAGTCACATGAAGCGGAGGCTACTGGTCTGCTGACGTTGGTGCATCTCCTCTCTCTCTTTCCACACACACACACACACACACACACACACACACACACACGGCTGAGCTGGTCTCTCCTCGTTCCTCAGCTACGTGAGGAGGCTGAGAAACACACACACGGCCGGTCCGTCGGCCCTACAGCTTTGAGTCCAGGAGGTCGGAGGTCACTGCCTGGTCAGTGCAGCTGTCTCTGGGCACTTAGACGGTGGAGCGGGACCAAAACAACAGGACGAAACAAAAGTAATAAAATAAAATCTGTACGACATTAAAAAAAAACAACAATGTACAGCAAAAAACAGTAAAATGCACACAGACGAACCAATGGAATGCCTCTGAGGTCGGAGTGTTTTAAAAAAACCAACCAAACAAACAAACAAAAACAAAAACAAATCCAGACAAGTGGCTTACAGTGGAGAAGAATGTGGGGAAATGGTGGCCGAAACAAGACGTCACGTTTGCCTTTGGTTTGGCAGCCTGACGGCTCACGGCCAGGTCCTGAATATACTGCATTCCATACAAAATCTGTTTTAGTATCAAAAGTAGTTGTTAATGCCCGTTAACGCTTGTCTTGGAAAATATACAGGTTGTTAGTGGTAGCCACGGCGATGATGTTGTCATGGGGATGCCAGGTGGTGTGCAGGATCTTTCTGCTGAAGTCCAGACTGTCAACGCCCACTTCGTCCTTCCGGCGTTTTCCGCCTGCACACACGCGGCGTGGCTTCAGGGCCATGAGCGGCTGGCTGACCTCCCGCGACGCTTCCAGAGTCACGTCTTGGCGCCCGCCCCGCTCAAACATCCGGAAGAAGTTATTATAGGAGCCCGTCATCACCACACTGAGACAGGACAAGAGAGAAACACTCATCAGACCAAACATTACAGAGAGGGGACTGACTCTCCTGACCCCGTCACTATACACTTCAGGAACTACAGGAACCCCAGAGAGGGGACTGACTCTCCTGACCCCGTCACTATACACTTCAGGAACTACAGGAACCCCAGAGAGAGGACTGACTCTCCTGACCCCATCACTATACACTTCAGGAACTACAGGAACCCCAGAGAGAGGACTGACTCTCCTGACCCCATCACTATACACTTCAGTAACTACAGGAACCCCAGAGAGAGGACTGACTCTCCTGACCCCATCACTATACACTTCAGGAACTACAGGAACCCCAGAGAGAGGACTGACTCTCCTGACCCCATCACTATACACTTCAGTAACTACAGGAACCCCAGAGAGGGGACTGACTCTCCTGACCCCATCACTATACACTTCAGGAACTACAGGAACCCCAGAGAGGGGACTGACTACTTTATCACGATAAACTTCAGGAACCCCGGATGAAGGGCTGACTTCACTTCTTTGGGCGGTGGTGGTTTAGAGGTTGGGAAATGTAGGTTTAGGGGTGCTGGTTCAGGGAAGGGAAATGTAATTTTCGGGGTGCTGGTTTGGAGTTGGGAAATGTAGTTTTGGGGTGCTGGTACAGAGATGGGAAATGTAGTTTTGAGGGCGCTGGTTTGGATATGGGAAATGTAGTGTGGGGGCGCTGGTTTGGATATGGGAAAAGTAGTTTTGGGGTGCTGGTTCAGGGAAATGTAATTTTCGGGGTGCTGGTTTGGAGATCGGAAATGTAGTTTTGGGGGTGCTGGTCCAGAGATGGGAAATGTAGTTTTGGGGTGGTGTCCCCTCTCACCTGTCATCTCCACTCCAGCAGCACTCAAACTTGTCGAAGATGCAGTCGTTCTCATACAGCGAGCACAGCTTACTCCTCAGGTACTCATGCACCTGCACACAGAGAGATTAGGGCAAACAGTTGTATGAGCTTTTTAATGTATGAGCTGCGATGTGATTGGGACAAAAATACCCAGAAACTTCCAACGGCGCAACAGGGATTGAATGAGCACTGAAAGGACAAATCTCGCTTCGCAAACGCATCGACCTGGGGTGTCGTGTGACAAAGGGGGTTAACTGGTTAGCTAGCTCCCACTTTCCTAGAGATGTGCCAATGCAGCAATTAGGGCAAACAGATGGAACTACTGTGAGCTGGACACGGGTTCCATAAATGAAAAGACTTTAATTGCACCTTAAACACACACCAACAGTGACATACTTCTGAATGCTTCATGTCTAGACAAACCTCCAATGTTTCTGTGTGCTTCACAGCCTCTAATTCCCATGTTAATTAGCACATACTGTACACAAACCCACCCCTAGGACATTTAAAACGGCATTAAACTGTACAGCACATAGAGGGAGACCAGGGAACCTTATCCTTCTGCTTTTCATCAGACAATCATTTCCATTTTCTGCTGAAAACTATTATTTAATCAACATCTGACTTGGCATTGGCACAGCTTCTGCAGACAGTAACTGGTGTTCTACTACTCAACGGCTCCCTCTAGAGGAAGAATACGGTCATTTACAAAAACATTTTTTTGAACGCGTCTGTAGAAAAAAACTCCCTGGTCTACATAATCATTTGTTTCATTTCAATCAGAAACAGAAGAACAACTCTCCCCCCCAACACACACACACACACACACACCTGATAGCAACAGCATCCAACACACACACCTGATCGCTCTCCCCCAACACACACACCTGATCGCTCTCCCCCAACACACACACCTGATAGCAACAGCATCCAACACACACACCTGACCACTCTCCCCCAACCCACACACCTGGTAGGTCTCCACCGGCCGGCTCTCCATGTTGAGGTCCCAGATCTTGACGGACAGGTAGTCCCGGGTCATCATGTAGCGGCCGCTGTGGCTGAACTTCACGTCTGAGATGGAGGAGATGATCTCCGAGAAGAACGACCGGCGGCTGGGGTCCTCCTGCTCCTCAAACACTACAGGGAGGAGGGAGTGGGTTAGCACAGGACACACACACACACACACACACACACACAAACACGCACACGCTGGGGTCCTCCTGCTCCTCAAACACTACAGGGAGGAGGGAGTGGGTTAGCACAGGACACACACACACACGCTGGGGTCCTCCTGCTCCTGAAACACTACAGGGAGGAGGGAGTGGGTTAGCACAGGACACACACACACACACGACCTGCAGCTGGGGTCCTCCTGCTCCTCAAACACTACAGGGAGGAGGGAGTGGGTTAGCACAGGACACACACACACACACACACACACACACACACACACACACACACACACGCACGCACACACACACACCCCCCTCACAGAATGGCCAACTTCTCTAGCTAGATCTTAACTAAATCTGGATCACTTCTTCACTGCCTGTGAAGTGATGGAAGTGGAATCTAACCAAGCCCTGGACATCCTGTGCCAACCATGCAGAAGTCCCCCTGCCCAGGAGTATGGGGTGAGTGTTGAGTTCACTCACGTTTGGAGTGCAGTGTGTGGTGAGTGTACTCACGTTTGGAGTGCAGTGTGTGGTGAGTGTTGAGTGTGCTCACGTTTGCAGTGCAGTGTGTGGTAAGTGTACTCACGTTTGGAGTGCAGTGTGTGGTGAGTGTTGAGTGTACTCACGTTTGGAGTGCAGTGTGTGGTAAGTGTACTCACGTTTGGAGTGCAGTGTGTGGTAAGTGTACTCACGTTTGGAGTGCAGTGTGTGGTGAGTGTTGAGTGTACTCACGTTTGGAGTGCAGTGTGTGGTGAGTGTTGAGTGTACTCACGTTTGGAGTGCAGTGTGTGGTAAGTGTACTCACGTTTAGAGTGCAGTGTGTGGTGAGTGTTGAGTATACCTAAATTTGTAGTGCGGTGTGTGGTGAGTGTTGAGTTTACTCACGTTTGGAATGCAGTGTGTGTGGTGAGTGTTGAGTTTACTCACGTTTGGAGTGCAGTGTGTGTGGTGAGTGTTGAGTTTACTCACGTTTGGAGTGCAGTGTGTGGTGAGTGTACCTACATTTGAAATGCAGTGTGTGGTGAGTGTACTCACGTTTGGAGTGCTGGTCGCAGAGCGCTGATGCACGCATGTCACAGAGGCGGATGGTGCCCTTGCTGCTGCTGTAGACGAAGGTGTTGCACTCGTGGGGGTGGAACTCGGCCGCAGTGATCACCTCCGTCAGCTCCTCCATGTTGGCTGGCTTTATGTCTACAATGTCTTACAGGTCAAAGGTCAAGGTCATAAGCTAGCCCACATTATGATTCAACACGGCAGACACTGAGCTGGGCTTGGAGCTACAGGTGCGCTCCACTCGCTCGGATTACACTTGCTTCTGCAGCAGGGGGCGCCAACAGCATGACTCTCCTGCTGGGGCCTAAGTCACAGTGACTGGCTGATTCAGTCACATATTTAAGAGCACATCTCAAATGCATTCTGCAGTCTTGCCTGTATTCCTAGGCAGCCACACGCTGCTACTACTCTGCTGCGTGTGTGTGTGTGTGTGTGTACTCCTGAAGCAGTCTCTCATCTGCAAGCAGGTGCTTTACACTCTCCTCACTGTGAGGAAACACTGAGATCATAAACACTCACCTTCTCTCACAACCTCTCATTGTCATACACACCAGCTTTGTTCTGTTTAATTTCACTCACACGCGAAAGCCTTATTTGTCTGAAGACCCCCCCGAATCCCCCCCCCCGCCCAAGCACAGAGGATACTGAAGCTGCGGTCGGTGATCTCCAGGTTCCACAGGTTGACTCGCAGGTCGTCGGCAGACAGGTAGGTCTCGTTGTCGCTGTTGACGGAGATGGAGTTGATGTGGTAGGTGTGTGCGTTGGCAAAGATGCGCCGTGGACTGGCCTCCACCATCAGGTCCATGGGTTGGAATATGGGTACCTGACAGAGACACACAGAGCAGACAGAGCTGATTTAACCTGTAGATTGATACGCATTAATAATAAGATTACCGTTTCTAACCTGTACACCGCTGGGACCTCTGTAACGTGTGTGTGTTTGTGTACGTGTGTACGTGTGTGTGTGTGTGTGTGTGTGTGTGTGTAACCGGTAGAGCAGTGACTGTGCTGGGATCTCTGTAACATGTACGTGTGCGTGTGTGTATGTGTTTGTGTTTACTCGTAGAGCAGTGACTGTGCCGGGATCTCCGTCAAGTGTACATGTGTGTGATTATGTGTTTGTGTGTGTGTTTACCCGTAGAGCAGTGACTGTGCCGGGGTCTCTGTAACGTCCATCTTCCTCCTTCAAGTTGTAGCCTTCAGGTCTCTTATCTCTCTCACTGATCTTCCACAGCTTAATGGTTTTATCTGCAGGGCAGAGTACGGACGTATTTACACACACACACACACACTCATAAACGCAAGCTTCAAACAAGTTACAAACAGCTACAGAGTACAATAAATATCAGTTAAACAGAAGGAAAAATGCACTGTTGCATCACCCCAGTGTGCTCCTTATATGGCCTCATAAGGCTCAGATCCCAGGAAGCAACCCTGCACGCACGCACGCACGCACGCACGCACGCACGCACGCACGCACGCACGCACGCACGCACACACACACACACACACACACAGCAACCTATTTTGAGGCCAACTGGGAGGATTACAGAAATGGTTTGTAGCACTAAAACAGGATGTTGAGGAACTGCTGCTGTCAAAGAAGACTCCTCCCATAGCTGGTGGGTTAGGCTGACTTCATTCATGTCATTGGACAATTACACTTATTAATCAGTACAAAGTCAATGAGGGGCAATAACATTCACTGTCCACTGATGAATGATTCTGAACACATGTGCAAACCTTACATTAGTTCCCTGTGAGTACTACCACCACATTGACTGGTGCAAGGTGTGAAGCAGCACAGGCTTTTCATTGAAGTAGAGACGTAGTGTAAGCTGGCATTAAGGCATTAATTAAGGGTTGGTTAATGAGAGGAATTTATGGGCACCAATACTGCCAGACTAGTTAATATGCGCCCAGGGCTATGTGAGTGTGATGGTGTATGGGGTCAACTAGTGTGTCTGTGTCTGTGTCTCCCTGTATACTTGTGTGTGAGTGTGTATTGGGTAAACTGGTCTTGTGTGTATACCTTCTTGTGTGTATACCTTCTTGTGTGTATACCTACGTGTGTGTATACCTACGTGTGTGTATACCTACGTGTGTGTGTGTGTGTTCGTGTGTGTGTGTGTGTGTGTGTGTGTGTGTGTGTGTGTGTGTGTGTGTGTGTGTGTGTGAGTAAGCGCATGTGTGATTGTATGTGGCTGGACTGACCATTTGTGGACAGCAGGAACTGGGAGGCGTTCTTCTGGGGTAGCCAGCGGATCTTGTTGATCTTCTCCTCGATCTCCAGACTCTTCAGGTAGTCAAACTCAGGCTCGTGGCTCTGGAAGGTGCTGTACACGTTATACTGCCCTCGACACAGAGGCTGGCTCTTGCTCTGGCAGGACACAGGAGGAAAGACACTATTCAGACAGTGGTACAGGAGGTTGAGAAGTCGGTTAGTAATCAGAAGGTTGCTAGTTCGATTCTCTGTCAAAGTGTCCTTGAGCAAGACACTGAACCCCTCATTGCTCCTGATGTGCAGTGTGCCATCAGTGTAAAATAGTATACAGTACATCCTTATAAGTCGCTTTGGATAAAAGCGTGTGCTAAATGTAAATGTAAATGCAAACTCATCCACCACACAGGACACCATAAACTCAACTCACCTTAAGGGCATAACACAGTCATAGGACACTCAACCATTTTTCAACAACAAACAAACAAAAACCGGTCACTCTCCCTACAAAACACATGACTCCACCAGGAGAGTTGGAACTGTACAAACACAGAGGAACACTACAAACATCGAGGAACACTACAAACACAGAGGAACACTACAAACGCAGAGGAACACTACAAACGCAGAGGAACACTACAAACATCGAGGAACACTACAAACGCAGAGGAACACTACAAACGCAGAGGAACACTACAAACATCGAGGAACACTACAAACGCAGAGGAACACTACAAACGCAGAGGAACACTACAAACGCAGAGGAACACTACAAACGCAGAGGAACACTACAAACACAGAGGAACACTACAAACACAGAGGAACACTACAAACGCAGAGGAACACTACAAACACAGAGGAACACTACAAACATCGAGGAACACTACAAACGCAGAGGAACACTACAAACGCAGAGGAACACTACAAACGCAGAGGAACACTACAAACGCAGAGGAACACTACAAACACAGAGGAACACTACAAACGCAGAGGAACACTACAAACATCGAGGAACACTACAAACATCGAGGAACACTACAAACATCGAGGAACACTACAAACGCAGAGGAACACTACAAACATCGAGGAACACTACAAACATCGAGGAACACTACAAACATCGAGGAACACTACAAACGCAGAGGAACACTACAAACATCAAGGAACACTACAAACGCAGAGGAACACTACAAACGCAGAGGAACACTACAAACATCGAGGAACACTACAAACATCGAGGAACACTACAAACGCAGAGGAACACTACAAACATCGAGGAACACTACAAACGCAGAGGAACACTACAAACGCAGAGGAACACTACAAACAGTCACTGCTTCAGTTCCCAGGCTAAAGCTAACTCTGCAAAGTAGGAGTCGTACCAGTAAACCTGCAGCTAACGCTAACTCTCAGAGTAGGAGTTGTACCAGTAAACCTGCAGCTAACGCTAACTCTCAGAGTAGGAGTGCAATCAAAACTGGTGGCAGTTACACATCTGGGGCCGTATTCACAAAGAATCTTAGGGCTAAAAGTAGCTCATAAGTGGCGAATTTAGGAGAAACTCCTAAAAATAATGGGCGTGTCAGTCTTAAATGTAGGACTCCTATTTTTTTTTTACTAAGAGCAATTCACAAAATATTTTATCCCTAAAAGTAGCACCTAAGTCTAAGACAGCTTAAAACTCCTCATGAGGACTCCTAAGTCACTAAGACTTATTCACAAAAAATCGTAAGATGGCTGCAGCCGACTTGGAATTGATAAAAGACATTGCTTAAACCGTGAAGGTATTAATATTGTCGTAGAATTAGCGCGGGATGCAATGACGCCTTTAAACAACGATGTGTCCCGAAGTGAAATGTTTGGAAACATAAAGATAGCCTATTTGCTTCGCGGAAAACGCAAATGACGACACTGGGATATCATCAGTCAGCCGTTTAATTCATCAAACTATCAACGCACTGTAGACCCCACATCATCCAACAGTTTATCCAGTTGCCTTTGGACAATCTATTACACAAGATCAAAGTAAATTCCATGGCGATCGCAGGAATGTCCAGTGACGGGACACACATTACAATAATTGCCCCTTCAAGATGAGGACGTTGTACCGATGACTCGTGCATTTCAACGGAGAGCGGTCTGCAGCAGGTTTTTGAGAACTTACCAGCTGGATGCCCCTGGGGTGACAGTGGCTATTGGTCCTGGGACCAGTAGGCTTTCGCTTAGGCTACGTTTCACGTTCGTTTCGCTTTGATCAATTAAGATTGGAGGGCTTGGAGGGCCGTATGAGCTGATATTTGAAGTGGTCAAGGGCTGGAAATATAATAGCCTAACAGTTTGCTGGGTGCTTTAATTATTACTGCCTTGATTATTACATGCAATTGCCATATTTTATATTGATCGCTTTCTATTTCTCTTAACGTGCAAAGTGTCATTCCCGTTGGATGCACAAACTTGTCATCATGCGTGTGCATTCTGCTAACTGCACTGTCCATAACTATTTAATATGACTTAATTTGAAGCCTAGGTTATTCTCTTATTTTCAGTTGAGATATAGTGGGATTGTTAGAGGGAAGTCACGAATGAGTTTTTAATGAGAGAGCCTGTCAACAACCAATCACCGTCCTCACCCCTTCTAAACTCGTGCATGAGAATCGACGTCATCCATAGCGACAGTGTTTTATCTTAAGCTTAGGAGTTTGTATTATCCTTAGTATGAGTAGGTCTCAGAGGCGTTGTGAATCACTTTTAAGAAATTACTCCTACGTAAAATGTTTTAGCGCGAGTTAGGAGCACTCTTAGTGGTAAGATAAAAAGCTTTGTGAATACGGCCCCTGAACCAGTAAACCTGCGGCTAATGCTAACTCTCAGAGTAGGAGTCATACCAACAAACCTGCGGCTAACGCTAACTCTCAGAGTAGGAGTCATAACAGTGAACCTGCGGCTAACGCTAACTCTTAGCAGAGGTGGAGCCGTAACCAGTAAACCTGCGGCTAATGCTAACTCTCAGAGTAGGAGTACAATCAGAACTGGTGCCAGTCACACCTCTAACCTCTGGATCCTCCTGAAGAGGCTCCAGATCTCTCACTACGAGTGTGATGAGCAGCTACACCCTCACCTCTGGAAGATGCTCCAGATATCCAACTATGAGTGTGTAGAGTAACGGTGTGTGGAGTAAGAGTGTGTAGAGTAAGAGTGTGTGAGCGCTACTGGTGTGTATGGAGCAGCTGTGGTCCTCACCTCTGGGTCCTGCTGGAAGATGACCACCCTGCCTCCTTTGTCTCCGGTGGCCAGCAGCTCCCCGGAGTGGCTGAACTCCACCGTGGAGATGATGTCAGCTGCAGCAGCAACAGGAAACACATTAATGTCCAGAGTCTTAAGATCAACCAATCAGTAAACACATTAATGTCCATAGTTAAACAATCGACCAATCAGTGAACACATTAATGTCCAGCGTCTCAACCATCAACAAATCAGGAAACACATTAATGTCCAGAGTCTCAACAATCAACCAATCAGTAAACACATTAATGTTCAGAGTCTCAACAATCAACCAATCAGTTAACACATTAATGTCCAGAGTCTCAACAATCAACCAATCAGTTAACACATTAATGTCCAGAGTCTCAACAATCAACCAATCAGTGAACACATTAATTTCCAGAGTCTCAACAATCAACCAATCAGGAAACACATTAATGTCCAGAGTCTCAACAATCAATCAACCAACCAACAGTAGCAATGCATGAGTATGAGCACTGGACTACTGAACCCAAACCAAGGTCACAGCTATGAACTAGGGATGCAAATTATCGTTTTATTCATTAATCATTAGTTGATAATCTTATCGATCGACTTTCGATTAATTGATAAGCAGCGTTTTTCACCTGAGTTTCAGTGCTTCAATAGGGCCTTTAAAAATATCAGCTTAATAGTTGAGTTATTATATTACATTATGATAATTATATTCTATTCTATTATACATTCCTCAAGTAATTATGCATTAGGAAAAGAAAGCAGAAAAGTTTTTTTATGGTATAACAAAATACATTCTTTAATTAAAAAAAAAAGAAATAAATTATGGACTGGCTCAGTTCTTGCATTTGAAACAGACATAAAAAAAAAGTTTTTTTTTTTTATTTTATTTTTTTCAACCGTTCTCTCGCGCTAGCGCCCTCTAGCGATTAATCGTGGTTAATACATTTTGATCGAGCAACCTCTTGATCGACAATTAATCTAAAGTCGATTAATCATTTGCATCCCTACTATGAACGCAGGCTTATTAATGGTAATAGGTGCATTCATTTTCAACTTCGGCTGACTTAGACCAGTTGTTCGCGTTGACCGAGTCGGGGAGGAGTTGGAAAAGATGGCCGTCGGGCCGGAGAGTTTATCCCTCCTGTTGTAATTTGCGACTGACGTGACTTAACGGAAAATGCAGCGGAATTGTGTTCCATGTTGTTGTTTACAGTCGATACAGTTGAAATTCCTTTTCCGTTTTTATTAAAAGGAACATGATGACTGACGAGATGAATTGCCATGTTCCTTTAATAAATACTTGTGGAGATCCATTCAGCAGTTCAGCATTGCAGGTCTCATAAATTCAGTGCTGAGTTAAGCCCACACTACAGCATAAAATTATTTAAAGGTTTTATTGTCACTGTTGCAGAGTTTTTAAACACTATTCAGGCATTCTTGCATCAGAAAACACATGTTGCGTTTGTCATGGGAAATTCCAGCCAATGAGGGTCATGTTCGTGTTCTACCTCGTGCAGTGGCCGGAGTGGAACTGCTGCACCTATCTTCAAAAACGGCCGGTGCCTGCCATGTGACATGGTAACGTCCTACATCATCACACATGCATTATGTCACGTCCAGCAGGCACCTACCGTAAACTCTGCTGAGTGCCTTCTTCAGTTGAAAGACGAGCCTAATGACATTAGAAATGTCATCTGCTGTAGGATTCATTAGGTATCATCAGATGACCACTGTTTTGACCACTGACACTGATCATTAAATATCATCAGATCAACACTGACACAACCACTGATCATTAAGCATCATCAGATGACCCCTGATTCGACCAGATCATTAAGCATCATCAGACGACCACTGACACAAGGCCTCACTTAGATACATTTCTTACAAATATATCTTAGGCGTTATAAAGTGCAACAGTGTAGGTTTTGATTATGTTGTCAAGCACAACTGTGCCGTTATATTCCCACTATTGCACCGTGTGGTTAAGGGATGGAGGAGGAGATTGTGCACGTATAGTACCAACTGCATGCATTCACTGTCTCACCAATTCCCCCACAAACACACACACACACACACACACACACACACACACACACACACACTTAACAGAACAACCTCTGTTCCCTCTGCTGAGTACTGACATCTCCAATACTGTAGGAAACCCCCCCTAACCCAGGCACACCACCCAATGACACCAGTGGGGATGTCATAGACAGCAGAGCTTTTCCCCGGGCGCTTAAAAGCTGCCCACTGCTCCTGGGGTCCTGGAGGAAGGACAGTCCGGGATAGGAAAAAGCAGAGACTAAATTCACAACGACCTCAGGCCTGCGTGTGTGTGTGTGTGTGTGTGTCCTGTGTCGCCTCCATGTATCCACGTGTGAGTTGCAGTGTGTCGCTTGTGCGAATGAAGTCTGACAATTATTATTATTATTATTAACAGAGTGACTGCATTGGGGATGTCATAGACAGCAGAGCTCAACACAGTTACTGCACTGGAAATGTCATAGATATCAGAGCTTAACACAGTTACTGCACTGGGAAATGTCATAGATATCAGAGCTTAACACAGTTACTGCACTGGGGATGTCATAGACAGCAGAGCTTATCACAATGACGGTACACAAGCCATGTTTTGGCCTCGTCTCGCCTCCAGGGTTGCATAGAGATTTCTCCGAGATCACTGAGCTGCTCGGGAATTTCATGGGGAAGTCCCTGCACCGCTGAATCCTCCTGAGAAACATCTGCCCAGAGTTTTGCCTTCCCTAGGGTAAATCCCAAGATAGGATTCCATATTCCATATTCAAACCAGTGTTTTCTTGATCTATTTACAGATGCCCTTCCTTGCACTTGGAGGCTTTTGGCCAATCAGCTACACGAAGAGGACATGCTTACCCTCAGCGATGTCATCATCAAACGCCCCCTTGACCTGAGAGAAGCACCACTGGACCTCATTGTCCCCGTCACCAGCACCTGCACAGGGGACAGAGAAACACACATCAGCCGCTGAGAACCTGCATCGAACAGAGCATCACCAGACATACACACGCAGACACGCAGACACACGTCAGCCGCTGGGTACAGGTATCTAATTGAGTCTTTGTGAGATACTTTTCATAATCATAAAAGACAACCACTGATATAAAAAGCTCTGGATAGTGAAAGAATACCAATGGTGAATGGCTGTATTTGTTCCATTAAGCTCATGCATTCGGTAAACTGACATTAAGAATAATACACAATCATGAAAGATCAGCTGAATGCTTGCTCTCAATAAGTATCCCACATTTTGACAGGCCTAGATAGTAGCTTCGAGATGTTTGAACTGAACCCCAAACCCAGAGTGATTTAAGACTGATTCCATCACCCACAACACTTCCCGTATTTGCATTTCATTGGACCTGACAGCCTTGGAACTACCTGAATGATTCCTTAAAGATTACGGAAATATCTGCTGACAATTGGGGGATGCACCAAGCATTCGCTCCTTCTTTCATTACTGTTAGGAGGTAGCGTTACAATTTACTTCACTGACTAACTTGGCTAGCGACCGTCAGTTAGCTATCTGGCTAGCTAATGTAGCTAGCTAATAGCTACGAAGCTAAAAGGCGAGGTAACACATTTATAGTGAGCTGCTGTCCAATTACATATAATTACATTTGTGAGATTTGTCCAATAACATATATGAACGCATGTCATCAAAGCAATGAACATCATCAAAGCTAACTAGCTCACACAATATTTGCCAGGACCTAACTGTTTGTCATTCCCAATTCAACTGAGCAGACTAGCGAGCTAACTAGTTCGCTAGGATAGGCAGCTCGTTAGCTTGGAAAATGACATGTCCGTTATTTACGTTAGAATCGTAGACGGGTCCAAACACAGCTAACTGCAACTCTAACCACGCACGGGTATTGCTTTATGAGTGCGATCTCAGAATCTGATATAATAGAAGTTTCCTCTCTTCCTAGCTAGTTAATCGCGAGACAGCATAGCTTGATAGCCCCCATTAGCTTGCTTGCATCTGCAAAAGCAATACCTAATGTGAGCTAATCTTGTAACTAATTTCCTAATTAAAGGTACCATGGATGCAATAAACCTGTCGATACACTGTCTTCGCTCATTTTTCTGGATTTGAATGACCAAAATTTGAGGTAGTCAGTTAATGTTAGTCTTGCAGCAGCTTTGCTAACGTGCTAGCTCCCATGGATAATGCCAACATTACCTGCCATGCTGAGAGGGAATGTCAGTCTTGAGTTTCAGTCCTTGCCGTACCAATCTGCCGGGCTCGGTGGAGTAAAATGTCCACAAGAAAAGTCTGGTAAACGAAGTAACTGCACAGCGAGTTAACTCAATGAAAAAGCTCTCCTTAGTACCCCGCTCAATTGCTCTCGATACTTTTCATCAATAGAGAAACGGCAAAACTTTCAAACTCTGTAACCAAGAGTAGCCTACTCACTCCACTGCACTTTCAAAATGGCGCAACGTCTTCCCGCTCTGACGTCAGGGCGTCAAACGTAATCTGTAACGATAACTACGCATCAGTTGCAATTAACTCAAAGAAATCAATCCATAAAACCAGGACAAGGACCTTTTTTCAACTGTCAAGATGTGTCCACAAATGAGAAATCCAGTTATTTACGCTAAAATTCGAGTCCCTGCTATGTCTGTCTTCATGTACCATTATTTCCCTCACAACCATCAGATTGAAATGGCTTTCGGATTGTTGCACTGGGGCAGTAGGCTAAATGATGCACAGCTAGATAAATGCATACATGCTGTGAGATATTATTACTGAGTTAAGCATTTACATGCAAATTTCAATGAAAACAGATTAATACTGTACCAATGTAGCGTCTGGGTCCTTTAAGTGAGATGACACTGGCGTAGCTCTTTTTGCCTTTTATTATGAAGCAGGAGAAAGCAGGTTCAGAGGTCAGAGAGGTAATGGTAATGATGGTGCAGAGACCCTCCGGCTGGCAGCGGTGGCACGAAAGGATCCTGTACCTGGTACCAGCGACGCAGCGGACTCTGTGATTGGCGGCGACAACGTGAAAGATCCTCAGGCTGGCATTGGGCAGAAATACGTTGGTCCTTCTGGCTGGTGACGGTGCTATGGTGAACCCTCTGGCTGGCAGTGTGGCTGGCCCTCTGAATGGCAGCGGCGTGGATGACCCTCAGTGGCAGCGGTGGCAGCAATGTGTTGGTCTCGCCGGCTGGCAGCAGCCCTTCTGGCTGACGGCAGCGGTGGTGTGGAGGATCCCAGCTGGCTGAAGGGAGTGGTGGTGTGGAGGATCCCAGCTGGCTGAAGGCAGTGGTGGTGTGGAGGATCCCAGCTGGCTGACGGCAGCGGTGGTGTGGAGGATCCCAGCTAGCTGAAGGGAGTGGTGGTGTGGAGGATCCCAGCTGGCTGAAGGCAGTGGTGGTGTGGAGGATCCCAGCTAGCTGAAGGCAGTGGTGGTGTGGAGGATCCCAGCTAGCTGAAGGCAGCGGTGGTGTGGAGGATCCCAGCTTGCTGAAGGCAGTGTGGAGGACCCTCCTTCTGGCAGTGGCGCTGTGAAAGTCAGTCGAAGGTCCTCTCTGCCGGCGGCATTGAGTGCCACAGCCTCAGCACCCAAACAGGGCTCTGGGCTCTGGGCACATCCACAGAGGCCTCCCACCTGGCCATCAGGTACAGCCCGATAATGGTCATAATGGCCGCCGGCAACAGTTTCCCAGTGACCGTGATGATGCGGAGCATCGATCCTCACAACCTGTGGTCTCGGGCCACCAGTCCCAGGCAGGGTTCTGGGTGGACCAGCAAAACAAGGCAGACCTTGTGTCCATCAGGGCTCAGCAAAACAGCCGCGGTCCAGATATAGCCCATGTCTCTGTCCCAGACGGCCAAGCTGTGGTCGCGTCTTGGGTGGTACTGGGCTGCGTGGCGTCGGTACTGGGCAGTAGCATGTGGCCTGGCTCTCCGCAGCGGTGCCACCCCTCCAAGGAGTGCCCAGCTGGTCTCCGGGGTTCCCCCTGTGGTTGCTGCGGAGGTGGCCTGGCGGGTGGCTTCCTCCAAGGTGCTCTGCTCCAGACTGGCCTCTGGCACACGTGGTGCCCATGGACGTGACCTCAGATGGTCTCATTGAGACTCTTGGAGTAGTAACCTGAACACCACATTATGATACATCTCATCAGGGGGGCACTGTGGCAAAAGCAGTAGCTCAGACCACATTCCGGCCTGATGTCATTTCTCCTGTCCACTCCCAGCATCTTCTCCCATTCACTTCCTGTCCCACTCTTCACTGAACTATCAATTGAAGGCAAAAAAATAAATAAAAAATCTTTACATCTCATTATACAGAGATAACGATAATTATACATAATTAGCACAACCCTCTGCAACGCTTTGTTGTTGAGAGCAGTGCGGTTCCCATACCAGCCTTCAGTCAGGGTGCTCTCCATTGTGCCTCTGTGGAAGCCCTGTAGAATCTCCGACCCAATGCCTGAGGTGAAAGAGGCGTTGCTGTCCAGAGCATTAGTGCTGTCGGCGGTGGAAGGGCCTCTCTGGAAGGTCAGTGTTAATAACCTCGCACAAAGACTATTCAGCACATCCAGGAGAGAGCTGGGTCTCCCTTTTAGAGTCTGAAATCAATGTAGTGTCTGCCGTATGCTATGAGAGCCATTTTCACCTTTGTCTCAAACCTTTTAAAATCAGAACTAAAGCAGCTCATACTGACCCCAGTAGTCTGTTATTGACCTTTGTCCCCCTCTAGAGGTAAAAGCAGTAATTACAAATACTTCATCTGACCTATAGCACCTACACCACTCCATGAAAAGAACCAGGGGCAGCGTGTTGCCGCCATTTAGTTTATTTTTTCATTCCATCTCTATCTATTAGATAGCTTCTGCTCCTGGACGTCTATGGCTCTGGAGATGTGAGCCGTATCTGGGCCTGACCTGACGTGGGCCGTATCTGGGCCTGAAGTGGGTCGTATCTGGCTCTGACGTGGGCTGTTTCTGAGTATGATGCGTTTGCTAGTCTGCCACCCTCCGTGCTGCTGCCAGGCTGCTGTCGACGCTTCCTTTAGCGAGTGTCCCTGCTCTTCGCACCTCCACCTCTCAGCTCTCCAAACCGCCGCGGGCTTAACAAAGCCTGCGGCACAACACGGACCTGTTGAATCGTCTGAAAGGGTTTTTTTTTCATCGTGTGTGATGTGAGCTTTGTGTTCTCTCCCGAGTCCTCTCGGCTTTCCTCTGAAAGCCTTGGCAGCCGCTCAATGTTTGGACTGATAAGTCTTCTCAAACACCACGCTAGGGGAATGATAAGTTATCACAACCTCCTGATTAATTTACAGATTTACAAACGGATCCGCTCCGGTGACTCAGAGGCTGTTTAATATTCTACACTCGAGTCATTTTATCATATTAGTTCTTGGTAAACAATAGAGAAGACACAGGCCTTTTAGAAATAACTTGATCATAGAGACATAATTGAAAGCATTTCAGTTTTGTGGATTGCATGATAAACCCTGCATGCGGAAGGGAAGAATAGTTACTATTAATGATCTTTTCAAACTCAAAAAAATAAGATTTAAGATTTTTAAGACGGTATCAATCCAAAGGGATTTATCCTTCCATCCTCAATGCACATTCATTCATTAATTCTCAGCAGAACTACTAATACATTACTACTGAATAACTACTAATACATTACTACTGAATAACTACTAATACATTTCTGTTGAATAACTACTAATACATTTCTGTTGAATAATTACTAATACATTCCTACTGAATAACTACTAATACATTTCTGTTGAATAATTACTAATACATTCCTACTGAATAACTAATAATACATTTCTACTGAATTACTCCTAATACATTTCTGCTGAATAACTACTAATACATTCCTACTGAATAACTTTTATTACATTCCTACTGAATAACTACTGATATATCCCTACTGAATAACTACTAATACACCCCTACTGAACGATGGATGTCAGTTTGCTGACTGACATGTTAACAGTTGGAGACAAAGTCTCAAAGCAAACAGTTAAGGCCCAATCTTAATTTCACAGGGAATGTAGAGAACGGATGGAGCTTCTGTTATTTATGAATTTTCTTAAAATCAACTGCTGAATATTTGATGCTGTCTGTATTAAAGTGTCTCTCTGTAATGACTGTTGCTGCTGCCCTGAGCCTGTTGACTGGCATTCAGAAATAATGCATTCAAAATGAACGGACTGTTTATTACTTAAATGTTAATCAAGCTGCTGAATATGAAATACATCTTTGTTTGTGCTGCTGTGTTTCTGTTTGTGCAGGGCATGTCTGAGTTGCTTTCAGTGTTGATGCTGTGCATCTGAGTTGCTCTAAGGCAGAGGCAGAGGCAGAGGCAGAGGCAGAGGCAGAGGCAGAGGCAGAGGCAGAGGCAGAGGCAGAGGCAGAGGCAGAGGCAGAGGCAGAGGCAGAGGCAGAGGCAGTGTAGCTGCTGCCATGGGGCAACTCTGCCACCGGATGGCAGTAGTGTGCCATGTGTGTGTGTGTGTGTGTTCCTCACCATTGCAGGCAAACTCAGCGGTGACCTGCGTTGTTGACACAAGATGAAGCCCTGTGGCAGGCAGGTAGGCAGATAGATAGGTAAGTGGGCAGGCAGGCAGGTAGGCAGGCAGGCAGGTGGGCAGATAGATAGGTAAGCGGGCAGGCAGGCAGGTAGGCAGGCAGGCAGGTGGGCAGATAGATAGGTAAGCGGGCAGGCAGGCAGGTAGGCAGGCAGGCAGGTGGGCAGATAGATAGGTAAGCGGGCAGGCAGGCAGGTAGGCAGGCAGGCAGGTGGGCAGATAGATAGGTAAGCGGGCAGGCAGGCAGGTAGGCAGGCAGGCAGGCAGGTGGGCAGATAGATAGGTAAGTTGGCAGGCAGGCAGGCAGGTGTGCAGGCCGACAGGTAGGCAGGCAGGCGCAGGGGTGTGGAAAGCTTCCAGTCTGCACCATGTGTCACCCCTCACTCCTGTATACAATCAGCACACTTTCCCATGCAAATGTGGAGATTTATGTTTGAATTGTTATACCACAGGCTATAACTGTCATTCAATGCCAACTATGTACATCTTAGCCTAACCGTCCCATTATAACCTATATGACAATAATATGAAGACATTTAGCTCTTTCTATACTCAAGGTTGGGGGGTTTGTGGCTGCTGTAGAATGTAGTGATAAAGATGTGGGACTACATTTAAAGTAAAGATGAATAACACACAGTCTCACACACACACACGCATACACACACACACACACACACACTAACACACAATCATACAGACACGCACACACGCACACACGCACACATGCACACATGCACACGCACACACACACACACACATGCATACACACACACATGCATACAGACACGAACACATGCACACAAGCACACACACACACACACACTCACACACACACTAACACACACACTAACACACACACACACACACACACACACACGCACTGGCATCTCTCGCCTGGCTCAACGAGACTGCTTACAAACCGCAGGCCGGCAGACTCTCCCCTGGAAGCAATCTCCATGGAGGACACTAGAGAGCTGCCAGTAGATGGTTAATGAGTGGGATTGATGGCTGATGGCAGAGAGGACACTGACACTCTGTTTAAGCGCAGACAGAAGCAGACGCTGGGACGCCCCCGGCCCGGCCAGATCCCAGATGTTGGGAACCAGTTCTGTTCCCCCGCGGAGCCTAACGCGTCCCACGTCTCTTGCACCGACACAACAGAATGCAAAGTGTGTGTGCGGCACGTAAAAAAACACTACTGACTGGATGGATACAGAGGACAGAGGATTGTTCTGAATGGCAGTTTATGTAAGCAAGAAAAGCTGTTTCTGTTGTCAGCTTCTTGAAGCACACACTTCAAATGTCACTCTGTGCCATTTCCCCTCTCTCACAACAAGTGAGTTGATTTCCGGGCTGATTGGTGTTCTTTGTGAAAGTGTCAACAGCATCGACCAGAGATAAGATTACGTTCCAGGGCAGAGCCATCAGAGAGCAGGCGGAGAAGCCCTCCTGTGTTCACTGCTGACCTGGTGACATCAAAGCATTGTGTACATTCTCTGTACGCTCAATCTGATTGGCTGTAATGTGTGGAACCCCCCGCCCAGTGGCTCATTTTCCCCTAATCGTCATGGCCATTCATGAAACAAGCTGAGGCCATGAGTGACGCCAGCTGGTCACGAGCTCGAGCAGACAGGGCCTGTCAGATCCCAGCGATGAGCTTCAGCATCGGCAGAGATGAGATGAGATGAGATGAGGTCGGACTGCTGCGGCTGCCTGGGAAGCCATTAGCTCATTTGATAGATGAATCAGTGGCTAATAAAAGCAGGAAATTGAAAGTGCCTGGGCACTGTCGCACACGCCCACTTCCTGTCCTCATTTCACTCCCCCCGCTCCCTACCATGCTCAGACATATTCCCTTTCTCTCCCTCTCCATCTCTCTTTCTCTCCCTCTCCCTCTTTCTCTCTCTCTTTCTCTCCCTCTCTCTCTCTCCCTCTCTCTCTCTCTCGATCCCTCTCTCTCTATCTCTCTCTCTCCCTCTCTGTATCTCTCCTCTCTCTACTTCTCTCTCTCCCTTACTTTCCCGCTCACTCTTTCTCTCTCTCTCCCTTTCTCTCTCCCTCTTTCACCCTCTCTCCCTCTCCCTCTCTCCCTCCTTCTCTCTTCCCTCTACAACTCTCTCTCCCTCTCTCTACATCTCTCGTTTGCTCTCCTTACCTTCCTCTCTCTCCCTCTCTCTTTCCTCTCTATCTCTCTCTGGTTGTTTGTTTCACGCTCTTTCTCTATCAGTTTCTCTTTGTCTCTGTCCTCCCTACCATGCTCAGACATATTCCCTTTCTCTCTCTGTCCCTCTCTCCCTCTCTCCCTCTCTCTCTCTCTTTCTCTCCCTCTCTCTCTTTCTCTCTCTCTCCCTCTCTGTATCTCTCCTCTCTCTACTTCTCTCTCTCCCTTTCTTTCCCTCTCTCTCCCTTTCTCTCTCCCTCTCTCCCTCTCCCTCTCTCCCTCCTTCTCTCTTCCCTCTACAACTCTCTCTCCCTCTCTCTACATCTCTCGTTTGCTCTCCTTACCTTCCTCTATCTCCCTCTCTCGTTCCTCTCTATCTCTCTCTGGATGTTTGTCTCACTCTCTTTCTCTATCAGTTTCTCTTTGTCTCTGTCCTCCATCTCCCTCTCCTTCTCTGTGTGCTTCTTGCACATTCATTTCCAAGCTTGCAGTAACAGTTCATATACATTAACACAGACGTGTGCAGAGGCTGCTGACACACACACACACACACACACACACACACACACACACACACGCACATTCATACATTAGAGACCAGAAACATAGCACAGCACATTTGACGTGTGCAGACGCTGCTGACACACACACACGTACACACGTATACACGTACACACGTACACACACACACACCTACACACACACACACACACACACACACACACGCACACACGCACATTCATACATTAGAGACCAGAAACATAGCACAGCACATTTGACGTGTGCAGACGCTGCTGACACACACACACGTACACACGCACACATGTACACATGTACACACACACACACCTACACACACACACACGCACACACGCACATTCATATATTAGAGACCAGAAACATAGCACAGCACATGTGGCAGATGACCACATAGAGGTGAAAATGTTTCCACTTCTCCGGTGTTCATTTTCCATGGCTTCAGATCACTCCACAGAGCAGTCTTCCGCTGTGGGGTTGACCTGAAATGAAATCATCAAAAAACTATGGAATCGATTTCCTTAATTTCAAATAATTGATTGATTAATATCACGGAAGGATGCCCTTTGGGACGGTCCTGGATAATGCATGTAGACCATGGGGTGGTTCTGAACTTTTGGATAATTTATTTAGACCATGGGGTGGTTCTGAACATTTGGATAATGCATGTTGACCATGGGACGGTCCTGAACATTTGGATAATGCATGTAGACCATGGGGTGGTTCTGTACATTTGGATAATGCATGTAGACCATGGGGTGGTTCTGAACATTTGGATAATACATGTAGACCATGGGGTGGTTCTGAACATTTGGATAATGCATGTAGACCATGTAGTGGTTTTGAACATTTGGATAATGCATGTAGACCATGGAAAGGCACCGTAAGCCTACTGATATGTTGGGGTGAATCTCTTTCACCTGAAGGCGAGAGTGAGAGTGGATCAGTGTCTCTTCAGCCTGTCTCCTTAGCCTGTCTCTTCCAAACACACTCATTACTATACATCCTGAAACATGCAGCTCCATAGGCAAACTCATCTCAGTGAATTGAATCAGTGTTAATTGGATAGTTAATGAATTAATGAATCTGTGTTAATTGGATAGTTAATGAATTAATGAATCTGTGTTAATTGGATAGTTAATTTAATGAATGAATGAATAGGTGTTCATTGATTGAGTTTGTCCTATCAGAATGAACACTGCCGCATTGCTCATCAGTTCAACCAAGAGAAAAAAAGAAAGAATATCTCTTGTCTTTTTTTTCTCCTGGGCCCTGATGTTTTTTTCTTGTCCCCGCCATCACAGTATGAAAATGCAGGTTGTCACTGCCGTCGCACAGGCCAACGGGTGATTTTGACATGACAGAGAGCGAGAGAAAGAGAGAGAGAAAGAGAGAGAGGGTGAGAGAGAGGGAGAGAGAGAGAGGGAGAGAGAGAGCGAGAGAGGGGGAGAGAGAGAGAGAGGGGGGGGGGGGAGAGAGAGAGAGAGAGAGAGGGAGAAAAGAACACACAGACCGATGAACAGAGAAATGCCCCTCATACTAAACACTCACATTCACTGAAGCATGGCATCAACTCATAATACCAGCCAATCACCTGCTTCTCCCAGGATGAATTAGACAAGAAAAACAAATGTGAATCAGGGAGTGGGCTAATAAGACAGCATGCTTTTCTCTCCTTACACTCTCATTTAGGAGGAGTTAGGAGGAGGTGCACTGCACCATCTGCCCGGGCCACCCTCCTCCCTCCTCCCTCCACCCTCCACCCTCCTCCCTCCTCCCTCCTCCCCAGGATCCCAGCTTATCACCAGCAGCACACAGAGAAGAATCACCATGGCAGCAAACACAACAGGATCACCTCAGAAACTAACTCCTCAATCCCCACAGCAACAAACCGAAATTACCAACAGAGGACTTTCACACTATCTTAACAAACAGGATACAATCAGTATGATAACAGACAGAGACATATCACCATAGTAACATACAGGGCCCTATCTTGCCGATCAGAAACGCAAGTAGGACGGCGCCAAGCGCAAGTAGCTGTGTGGGCGGCTCTATGGCGCAGTTGCTATTTTAACGGCGGAAAAAACACACTTGCGTCCAGCGCAAGTGTCAAAAGGGTTGGTCCAAAGGAGGTTACTCAGCCATAGGTGTGGTTTGGGCGTAATATGCAATAAACCAATCGGAGCGTCATTTCACATTCCCTTTAAGAGCGAGAAGCGCATAGTCCATAGCGGCTTGTTATTTTGATGGCGGAATTACCTGGTGGAAGACCGGAGAAGTTCACAGCCGAGGAGACCGACGTGAGATTTACACCAATTTTTTGGCAAGCCATATATAATTACAAGGAAAATAAAGTATTTACCACTTGAGGAAATCATTGTGAAATCCATATCCAAGATATTTTAAAAATAAGCATACATGTAGCCTACACATTGACCCAAATGATTCAGGTTAATTGAAGCTGCGTGACATTTGATTTATTGTAGGCCTATGGCTTTGTAAAAAGCCGGGAGATAGATATATATGGGGATGCGAGAAACCCTCCAAAAGTAAGCAAAGTCAAGCAAGCATGTCAAGATATTGCCGTGATTGTTTCTGCAACGGGGCACCCGAAAACGTTGCCGAAAACGCTATAATGACGTCCGGAGACGTGGGACATCCAAGCTGGAAGGTAACACACGTTCTCGTGCCTTCACGGGAGGTGGATCTGCCTCGACCCAGGATCTGACGGCAGCAGAGGACATCGCCACGTCTACCCTCACGCCTGAGAGCGTGCAGGGATTTGGGGGCATGGAAATCGGCACCCAAGCCAGTGCACCAGCTGACCAAACCCAAGGTACATAAATAAAGTCCACATACACAGAGATGAGTTTACAAGATTTATAATAATAATGGCATTAAATAAATGCAACAAAGCCATACAATAAATCAAATGCCACGCAGCTTCAATTAACCTGAATCATTTGGGTCAATTGTGTACGCTAGATGTATGCCTAGTTTTTAAATGTCTTGGATACGGATATCACAATGATTTCCTCATGTGGTAAATACTTTATTTTCCTTGTAATTATATATGGCTTGCCAAACAATTGGTGTAAATCTCTCGTGAAGACGACAGAAGTAAAGTGTAGCCTACAGGTCCTATACTGTGCGGGCAAGCACATGCGCCCTTAAAATAGCGTTCTGAATACGCGGTACAGACTTTAGACATTGCGCCTCACATTAGACCAGCTTTTTTTTGGTCAATGGCGCACGGCGCACGGCGTTGTTTTGAAACTGCAAAATACCACTTGCGCCAGAGAAACGCCTTCTCTGTTCCGCCCCCGCCCATGTCGACGCAAGTTCATTTCGAAGCGCGCCTCTGGAGGGAAAATCGCGCTGTGCGCCGGGTGCAAGATAGGAATGATACATGCGTCGGTGACAATGTCAATTGCGCTGGGTGCAAGATAGGGCCCACAGAGTAGAATCACCATATTAGTACAGCAGAGCAAAATCACCACACATTTCAAATAGAGGAGAATCCCCATCACCACAGTAACAATCACCACGGTAACAAACTAAACTGAATCAACTGATTTCAGTTTGCTCTGAGGTAAATGTCGTCTCCTAGTCATGACACAGGGTCGCTGAGGAAAGAGTGTTCTTCCACATGAGTATAGTCAATGGTTATGAACTGGCATAAACTTATGATATGCCTCATGTCTTTTGTGTTGGCCAACCGAAACGGTTAATCCAGCTTCCATTAATTTACATTTACATTTAGTCATTTAGCAGACGCTTTTGCGACGTGCAAGAGAGAGAGAACAGTCAAGCTAAGACCAATAAAACCTGGTGTAACAATAAATACTGCTTTTTTTTCACAAAATATAAAACGACATAGAAAGAAAAAGAAGTGTGGGACTGTCACTGCTTAAGTGCAAGTTAAGTCAAGGTGCCAGTTAGGAAAGGAGGTGCTCAATTGAGTTGGGTCAATTAATACGGATGTGACTCTGGTATCAGTACTCCAATCCTTCCTCCACACCAACCACTGAGATGTATGACCACCCTCATGTAGGCCCCTTTAAATAACTCAACCCTGACTACTCCAGTACCTGCCCACCTCCCCACTCTGCATATGTAAAGGCCCGTACATCACGCAGATCTACAGCAGGGAAATAAATCACAAGCTAACCTGAAGCACGTTTGGTTTATTGGATAGCAAAGTCTGTAACCGCCACTTCTACAGTGTGTTGATGAATTTAAAGATGAAAATATGAACAGTGTCTTATGTGTCTGTATGTGGGTAGGCTAACAGACAGTGACGTGCAGTCAGGGTAGGCAAGGTAGGCACTGCCTACCCTGACAAAATTCAAACGTAAAAATGTTTATTAAATTATTTTATTTAATAAACTTGTATTTGTATTTGTACCGAGTATTCTTGTGATTTATATATGCAATACATACGTTATTCCAATTGTTTAGACGTTACGATGACAATTGTATCAGTTACGCATAAACAAATACAAAAAAACGGTAGAATAAGCAGTGCCTTTACTGTCCATTCATTTTGAACGGCAGCGAAAAACTCATGTCGCGCATGCGCACTTAGATTCTGTATTCTTTAATATGTACGTCGAAAGGCACAACTCTACTGTGCCTTTGCACGTAAATATGTTATGCCAGTAATCATCTACGTTACGTATCAAACATGGACCAATTAAAATTGAGATATTACTGGGCATTTGCGCAGCTGACGTCATTACACCAGCTAAGCGTAATCCCCGCGAAAATCAAAGTAAAAATGACAACAGCGGTATCTACCGATATTGTGGAATTTAGACATTTCTCCAAACTCGACTTTAATAGAAAAAAGTAGTAACTAGCAAGAGGGAGGCCTATTCCAACACTAAATGAAATTCTGCAGAAAAAGGGACCAAAAATTGTCGTTTCAAACGGACTGGTATGACAAAAAAGATTGGCATTGTGGCTGTGCTAGTCAGGTGAGTTAGAAACTATTTTGAGCTTAATTTTGAAATGATAAGTGTGGGGTTGAATTAATGCCGACTGCAAGCCATTTGCTTTCATATTCAATTGAGCAGTGTGTGTTCTCATTGCTGCTGACTGACATACATAATTGGCCGCTGTGCGGATAAAGATGTTTGCATTCTGATGATGGACATTAACTGGTGTGTGCATGCGTGTGCGAGACTGAGAGTACGATATGTTATCGTGATTGGATTTTTTTTTTTATACATCGATCGACCGTGCCTGTGTGCCGCACTTGTACCTACTGTTGTGACGTAGCCTATTAGCCTAAACAATAAATAAAGTAATCTGGCTTTCATAACTCAGTGCCTACCCTCGTACTGACTTCACCGCACGTCACTGCTAACAGATGGATCTCTATGGATCGTCTTTCTGGAAAATGAAAGGAATAAATGGCTGCGGCATGGCCGGGCATCTGGGGAGCACATTTGTCAGTCTTATGGCCATGCTGCCTGTCCTCAGCACTGGGCGTATAGGTCTGCCGGTGCGGCCTCGTCTTAGCATGTTCCAGCCATCCTACCTCCAAGCTGTTCGGATTACGCGCTGTCACTCCTGTAAGTAAAATGGATGAGAGTGAGACACAAAATTAGACGACCAAAAAGGAAAAGAAATAATAAACCCTGACCGTGGATGAGGTCACACAGCACCCCAACATCATTAAGAGCACCAGAGATAGCGTATGCAGTCACGACAAATCAAACTCAAGAAGAGGCTGGCAGACGCAAAGACGGTGTGATGAGAAAGAGGTCCACATATGATGAGGAGGCACCTAATTACGACACCCCCCCTCCCTCAGAGACACCCACACAGGGCTTGCAGGGTTAGTGCACCCCCCCCCCCCCCCCCCACCCACCTTATTCATTTCAGATTTCAAAATGAACTATTTAATTAAGAGAGTGTTTGCATAT